>NC_064861.1:87030961-87330961 GCF_024139225.1 Suncus etruscus | reverse complement strand
ACCAGCAATTCAGAGATGTTCTCCTAATCTCTTCCAATACTTGTTTCTGTTTTTGGTTTGGAAGACTATTTGGGAGACTTCTTAATGAGTATTTAAGGATTTCTCATTGTGGGTTTGATTTATGCTTCCCTCCTAGTTAGAGGTGTTGATTATGTTTTTTGGTTTTGGGGCCATTCTCGGTGATGCTCATGGGATACTCCTGGCTATGTGCTCAGAAATCACTCTTGGCTTGGGGGACCATATGCGACACCAGGGGATAGAATCGTGGTCCATCCTAGGCTAGCATGTGCAAGGCAGATGCCTTATAGTTTGCACTCCTCTCTGGCCCCAGGTGTTGATTATTTTTAATGTGCTTAATTTACACTAATATATCTTCTTTGGAAAAGTGTCTGTTCAAGTTAGTTTTGTGTTTTTTTTATTAATAATATCTTTATTTAAACACCGTGATTACAAACATGATTGTGGTAGGTTTTCAGTCATTAAAAGAACACCCCCTGCACCAGTGCAACCTTCCCACCATTAATGCCCCCAATCTCCCTCCAATCCTGTACCCTACCTGTATTCAAGACAAGCATTTTACTTGTCTCACTCATTAACATTATCATGGTAGTTGTTAGTGTAGTTATTTCTCTAACTGCACTCACCACTCTGTCGTGAGATTCATATCATGAGTCAGTCCTTCTGACCCTCATCTCTGGGCATTGTTACAATAATGTCTTTTATTTTTCTTAAAACCCATAAATAAGTGAGGCTATTCTGTGTGTGTCTATCTAACCTATTTCACTCAGCATAATAATTTCCATGTCCATTCATGTATCGGAAAATTTAATTACTTCATCTCTCCTGACGGTTGCATAATATTTCATTGTGTTATATACAACAGTTTCTTTAACCTTTCATCTGTGCAGGGTATCTTGGTTGTTTCCAGGGTCTGGCTATTGTAACTAGTGCTGTGAGGAATATAGGTGTGAGGAAAGGATATTTGTATTGCTTTTATGTGTCCCTAGGGTATATTCCTAGGAGTGGTATAGATAGATCATATGGGAGTTAAATTTCCAGTTTTTTGAGGAATCTCTATAATGTTTTCCATAAAGGCTAGACTAGATGGCATCCCACCAGCAGTAAATAAGAGTTTATTTCTCTCCACATTCCTGCCAACACTGACTGTTCTTGTTCATTGTGATGCGCGTCAGTTTCTGTGGCATGAGATAGTACCTAATTTATTTTTTAATCTGAAATTTCCCTGATTATTAGTGATGTGGAGCATTTTTTCATTTGCCTTTTGGCTATTTGTATTTCTTCTTTGAGAAATTGTTCACTTCTACACATTTTAGATGGGGTTGGATGTGTTTTACTTGTTAAGTTGTGTCAGTACCTTGTATATCTTAGATATTAGCCTCTTGTCTGATGGGTATTGGGTGAATAGTTTCTCCCATTCTGTGAGTGGCTTTTGTATCCTAGTCACTATTTCCTTTGAGGTGCAGAAACTTCTAAGTTTAATATAGTCCCATCAGTTTTTCTCTGTTTCCACTTGTTTGGAGATTTCTGTTTCCTCCTTGAAGATATCATTAGTCTCAATGTATGTTTTACCTATGTATTGTTCAATATACCTTATGGTTTTAGGTCTGATATAAAAGTATTTAATCCATTTTAATTTGACCTTAGTGTATACTGTTAGATGGAGGTCTAAGTTCACTTTTTTGCAAGTGGCTGAGCAGTTGTGCCAACACCACTTTTTAAAAAGATTTTTCTTGCTCCATTTTTCATTTCTTGACCTTTATCAAAGATTAATTGATTATATGTCTGGGGAACGTCTCAAGTATATTCCAGTGATTTGAGGGTCTAGCTTTACTCCAGTACCATGCTGATTTAATGACTATAGCTTTATAACACAATTTAAATTTGAGGGAAGTGATGCCTCCCATAGTCCTTTACCCAAGGATTGCCTTAACTATTCATGTGTGATTATTATTCCAAAAGGATTTCAGGAGTGTTTGATCAACTTCTTTGAAGAATGTCATAAGTATCTTTAGAGGGACTTCATCAAATCTGTACAGTACTTTGGGGAGTAGTGTCATTTTAATTATGTTAATTCTGCTAATCCATGAGCAGGGTATATGTATCCATTTTCTTGTGTCCTCTTTTATTTCTTGAAGTGGGATTTTGTAGTTTCCTTTGTATGGGTCTTTTACGTCCTTAGTTGTTGACTCCAAGATATTTGAGTCTGTGTGACACTAATGTGAATGGGATTGGTTTTTGTTGTTGTTTTTGTTTTTGGGTCACACCCGGTGGTGCTCAGGAGCTATTTCTGACTCTGTGCTCAGAAATCACTCCTGGCAGGCACAGGGGACCATATGGGATGTGAGGATTTGAACCACCTTCAGTCCTGGTTTGGCTGCTTGCAAGGCAAATGCCCTACAACTGTGCTATCTCTCTGGCCTGGGATTTTTTTTTTTTTTTTTTTTTTTTGGTTTTTGGGCCACACCTGTGACACTCAGGGTTACTCCTGGCTATGCGCTCAGAAGTCGCTCCTGGCTTGGGGGACCATATGGGACGCCGGGGGATCGAACCGCGGTCCGTCTCCTAGGCTAGCGCAGGCAAGGCAGGCACCTTACCTCCAGCGCCACCGCCCGGCCCCTGGGATTTTTTAATGTACATTTCTTCTCTATCTTTATTGGTGTATAAGAAGGCCATTGAATTTGCGTATTAATTTTGTCACCTACCACTTTGCTATATAAATCTATTATTTCTAAAAGTTTTTTTGGTAGAATTCTTAGGGCTTTCTAAATAAAGTATCATGTCATTGGTAAACAGTGAGAGCTTGACTTCTACCTTTCCTATCTGAATGCCCTTGATGTCTATTTCTTGCCTAATCTCTATGGCAAAAAAAAAAAAAATCACAGCACTATGTTGCATAGGAGCAATGAGAGAGGGCAGCCTTGTTTTGTACCAGATATTAGAGGAAAGGCTTTTAGTTTATCTCCATTGAAAATATTTGCCATTGGCTTGTAGTAGATGGTCTTGACTATATTGAGAAAAGTTTCTTCCATTTTATATTGAGCAGTTTTTTTTTTATCAAGAATGGGTGTTGTCCATGTGGCATTGCTCCTTTTTTGCATAGGCACATTAAAATGGGAAAATATTATACATACAAATAAGATCCTATCTAATAGAGATTGGAACACACAAATCTTGTAGTGCAAAGGGACCTTACACCCTGAACATTGACATAACGACCTGGCACAGACCTCTGAAGAAAGGGCATTTTCCATTCACCCCTGAACCAGGGAAGCCATCCACGAAACATCCAGGCCGGTCTATAACATCACCTGGAAGCACCACGGAAGACCCTACACTGCTCAGACATCGACCTGCTCAAAAGAAACTTCAATTAACACTGAGAAGACTTAACAACAACAACGACCTGCTTACAGGACAGGGCTCCCTGCATTGCCCTTTGATTGTGAGGTGAAACGAGAGGACGCTCCACATCCTGACCTCAATGTAGGATATGAAGATTCCAGGATCTTTAATAAAGAAACATGATACCAACAACAGAGACTGTGTGAAAAATAAAAGTGTGTTGGCACTACAGACAGTGTCTTGGATTGGACGATCTAGCTTGCCTGGAGCCTAGAGTTGGTCTTGTGCCAGGAAACTTCAGGGGTCGGGTCTCTTTGTATTTAGGCCAAGGTTATTTCTTTCCATGTCCCTCATATTTTGATGGGCCTATGCAAACAACAATAGCCACTCCAACACCATTTTTACTGTGCTCCTTTGACTCTAATCCTTAAAAAGAACCCACTTAAAATTTGAGGTTAACTTAAGCTAATATGCATGTATTTGGAAATGTAAAAAAATACTATGCCTGTAATGTTTAAGGAGTTACGTATGTTTTATGTCTTTAGATTGCCTTGTGTGCTGTTAAGAAATATAATGTGTTACAATCTGGGGACTTGAGGGACAAAGTAATTGTACATGGATTCTGTCTTATTTATCTTAATGTTCTTTGGCTGAAATTTCAAAGTTAAGATATCAGCAAGGGGAGTGAAATAAGTCAGAGAGAGAGAGAAAAACGCAGAATGGTCTCACACATTTATGGGTTTTAAGAAAAATGAAAGACATTCTTGCAATAATAACTTTCAGACACAAAAGAGAAAAGAGCTGGAAGTTCCAGCTCACCTCAGGAAGCTCATCACAAAGAGTGATGAGTTTAGTTGGATAAATAACTACATTTTGAACTGTCCTAATAATGAGAATGTATGAGGGAAATTGAGAACCTGTTTAGAGTACAGGCGGGGGTCGGGTGGGGAGGAGGGAGACTTGAGACATTGGTCATGGGAATATTGCACTGGTGATGGGTGGTGTTAAGAAAAAAAAAGAAAAAAAAAAGAAAAAATAAATAAATAAATAAATAAATAAATTCACCTAGTAGTGAATGGGGCCAGAGCTATCAGATAAAGTGTTTGTTGCACATCTGATCAATCTGAGCTCAGTACTTTCTATCTCCTGTGGTCCCTGAGACTGCAAATTGTAATTTCTGAGCAAAGAAAAAAAAAAGAAAAAAAAAAAAAGATATCAGCAAGGGGACTTCTGAGAATTATGTTATGGGTGATTGTTTTTCCACTGTAACTTTACCTTGTCCTCTTTCTTTGCATCCTTGTTCTCATAATTAAAAATAAAAAAAATTAAAAAAAAATGGGTGTTGCTATGCATGCCAGGATTTCTGGGTGTCTTTGACTGGTATGTTGGGGGTCTGGGCAGGACAGCTAGCCACAGGCCCCCTGGGCTGACCACTTAGTCCAGGGGACCGAGATCCCCCCACACCAGGCGGGTCTTCAGGGCCATGCCTGGTTAATCGGGCCCTGGGAGGAGGGGTGAGAAATTCCTCCCTATGCATCCAAAAACTACAGAATCGCTCGGGAGCTCGCGGCCCTGCACGCACTTTAAGCATTAAGAGTATTCCTTATCTTTATGTTATGTTTTGTGTATTTAGAATGTTCATTTTGTATTCTGCCCTATCCCACAACCCTACAAAGATCTTTTTTACTCTTTAACTCTCTAACCCCCCCAAACGTCACTAATCTACATTACTCTTTTTAACTTCAGTACTGTACAATCCTAATCACAGACCAAAGCCGTGCATTGTGTGCAACAAACCCAAACTGTTTCAAGATACATAAAATTGACACATATTTCTTTAGAATATTTTGTGTTTTTCTGACAGCTATAATTCTTACTAAATGTTGTCTTATACAGTGACTATTCTAACCACTTTTTATCTTCTCTTTATTAGCTGTTTAACAAGGAAGTTTTGTGAAAGAGTCCCCCAGTTTAATGCTTATGATTGAACCATATCATGGGAATCAGTTGGACTTGTTCTTATGGCCCCCATATGTGCCAATAACACCACGTGGCATTGCTCCTTTTTTGCATAGGCACATTAAAATGGGAAAATACTATACATACAAATAAGGTCCTATCTAATAGAGATTGGAACACACAAATCTTGTAGTGCAAAGGGACCTTACACCCTGAACATTGACATAACGACCTGGCAGAGACCTCAGAAGAAAGAGCATTTTCCATTCACCCCTGAACCAGGGAAGCCATCCACGAAACATCCAGGCTGGTCTATAACATCACCTGGAAGTAATCCTCTACCACGAAGACCCTACACTGCTCAGACATCGACCTGCTCAAAAGAAACTTCCCTTAACACTGAGAAGACTTAACAACAACAACGACCTACTTACAGGACAGGGCTCCCTGCATTGCCCTTTGATTGTGAGGTGAAACGAGAGGACGCTCCACATCCTGACTTCAATGTAGGATATGAAGATTCCAGGATCTTTAATACAGAAACATGATACTAACAATAGAGACTATGTGAAAAATAAAAGTGTGTTGGCACTACAGACAGTGTCTTGAATTGGACGATCTAGCTTGCCTGGAGCCTAGAGTTGGTCTTGTGCCAGGAAACTTCAGGGGTCAGGTCTCTTTGTATTTATGCCAAGGTTATTCCTTTCCATGTCCCTCATATTTTGGTGGGCCTATGCAAACAATAATTGCCACTCCAACACCATTTTTACTGTGCTCCTTTGACTCTAATCCTTAAAAAAAAACCACTTAAAATTTGAGGTTAACTTAAGCTAATATGCATGTACATGGAAATGTAGAAAAATACTATACCTGTAATGTTTAAGGAGTTACGTATGTTTTATGTCTTTAGATTGCCTTGTGTGCTGTTAAGAAATATTGTAATGTGTTACAATCTGGGAACTTGAGGGATAAAGTAATTGTACATGAATTCTGTCTTATTTATCTTAATGTTCTTTGGCTGAAATTTCAAAAGTTAAGATATCAGCAAGGGGACTTCTGAGAATTATGTTATGGGTGATTGTCCTTCCACTGTAATTTTACCTTGTCCTCTTTCTTTGCATCTTTGTTCTCATAATTAAAAAAAAAAAAGAATGGGTGTTGAAAAAGAAAAGAATGGGTATTGGATCTTATTAAATGCTTTCTCTACATCTATTGATATGATCATGTGGTTTTTATTTTTCTTTTTGTTGATATGGTGTATTATATTGATTGATTTACATATGTTAAACCATCCTTACATTCCTGGAATAAAACCTAACTGGTCGTGGTATGACCTTCTTGATGAAGTGATGTATCCTATTTGCCAGAATTTCAGTTGAGCATCTATGTTCATCAGAATATTGGTCTGTAGTTTTCTTTCCTTGCAACATCTCTGTCTGGTTTTGGTATCAAGGTGATCTTAGCTTCATAAAAACTATTTGGGAGTGTTCCTAATTTTGTAATTTCATGGAAAAACCTAAAATGGGTTGGAAGTAGTTCCTCTAGAAAGATTTGAAAGAATTTATTAGTGAATCCATCTGTGCCTGGGCTTTTGTTTTTGAGAAGACTTTTAATTACTCTTTTAATTTCCTCAGTAGTGATGGATCTATTCAGATATGCTAGATCATCCTGTTTAATTGTGGAAGATTATAAGAGTCCAAGAATTTATCCATTTCTTCCAGGTTCTCATGATTTGTGACATAAATTTTCTCAAAGTAGTCTCTGATTACCTTTTGAATCTCTGCATTATCTGTAGTGATCTCACCCATTTCATTTCTAATCTGGTTTACTAAGTTTTTCTCTCCATTTCTTTGTGAGTTTTGCTAGTGGTTTATCAATCTTGTTTATTTTTTCGAAGAACCAACTTTTGCTTTCATTGCTCTTTCTAAGTGGTGTTTTTTTTTTTACTTTCGCTTCATTGATTGCTGTTCTAAGCTTTGTTATTTCCTTCTGACTACCTATATTTGGTTCCTTTTGTTGATTATTTTCTAATTTTATAAGCTGTGTTATTAAACTACCTATGTAGGCCCACTCTTACTTTCTGATGTATGCTTGCAAAGCTATAAAGTTTCCTCTTAGTATGACTTTTGCTGTGTCCCATAAATACTGATAGTTTGTGTCTTCATTTTCATTTGTTTCCAGGATTGTTTTGATTTCCTCTTTGATTTCATCTCTGACCCACTGGTTTTCTGCAGTGTGCTGTTTAATTTCCAGGCATTTCAGTTTTATTTTTGTGGCTCCTTGTTCACTTCTAATTTCAGTGTCTTGTGACTGGAGAAGGTACTTTGTATACTTTCTATGATTTTCATTTTATAAAGATACGTTTTAAAGGCCAGCATGTGGTCTATCCTGGAGAATGACTCATGTGCATTGGAGAAGAATGTGTATCCAATGTTCTGGTGATGGAGTAACATATATATGGCACTGTATATATACTACATATACATATACATATATACTATATATGTGTATACTAGTCCATTTTCTTCCATTTCTCTTTTCAGAGCTAATATGTTCTTGTTGGGTTCAGCCTGATTGACCTATTAAGGGGTAACAGGGCAGTGCTGAGGCCTTCCACTATTATTGTGTTGATATTGATATCTTCTTTCAGATTTGTCAACAATTGTAAATATTTTGCTGATTCCTAATTGGGTGCTATATGTTTAGGTGAGTGATTTCTTCCTGTTGTATATATACGTGTGTGTGTGTGTGTGTGTGTGTGTGTGTGTGTGTGTGTCACACCCGGCAGCACTCAGGAGTTACTCCTGGCTCTATGCTCAGGAATAGCTCCTGGTAGGCTCAGGGGACCATATGGGTTGTCGGGATTTGAACTACCAACCTTCTGCATGCAAGGCAGACACCTTACCTTCATGCTATCTCTCCAGCCCCATTGTACATATACTTTGATTAGTATAAAATGTCCATCTTTGTCCCTTATAGTTTTTCTGAGTCTAATGTTTGTGTCATCTGACATTAATATGGCCATTCCAGCTTTTCTAAGGGAGTTGTTTGCTTGGTTGATTTTCCCCCAGGCTTCGATTTTGAGTCTGCCATGACTAATAAATGTGTTTCTTGTAGGAAGCAGAATGTTGGATTCAGCTTTTTGATCCATTTTGTGACTCTCTCTCTCTCTCTTTTACTTTTTGGGCCACACCTGGTGATGCTCAAGGATTACTCCTGGATATAAACTCAGAAATTGCTCCTGTCTTGGGGGACCATATGGGAAGCCAGTGGATTAAGCCATGTTCTGTCCTAGGTCAGCTGCATGCAAGGCAAATGCCCTACCTTGTGTGGCACCACTCTGGCCCCACTCTATTTCTCTTAATAGGTGCATTTAGTCCATTGAATTTGAGAGAGATAATTGTCTTGGGATTTTGTGTCATCTTTTTGTAGAAGTGTGGTGTATCTATTGTTCTATTGCTGCAGGTGCCTCACATCTCAGCAACCTTAGTGGGGGAAATATTCTTCACGAGAGGAAATTGGGTGATCACAAATGCTCAGACAGAATAATATTAAAGAAATGATGACCACACAAAATATGGGACTCATGTCTGGTGAGCATGTGACAAAATTTAATCTCCAGGCTGGAAATATATAAAGGGTAAAGGGACAGTCATATCATGAGAGTAATGTTCACATTTGTTTTGTTGCAAAGTACAGAAGTTGTCAATGTACATTGTTTAATCTTAAAACAAATACACATGGCTTTAGGTGGTTTGTAATCTTAGAATAGAATAGAGTTCAGTTAGAAGCCAGAGGATAAAAGGAAGGCTAACTTCTTACATATCAAAGTAGTTCCTGTCTCTAGATGTCATTACTGTTGTAAATTAAAGAATTAGAAAGAAGCCTGGTTTCCTAATAACAAATATCCTTAACCTAAGGGAATCGTTTTCTATGCAGGGGCTAAGACCAACTTCCTATGGTCCAGTTATTGAAAGAGATAAAACTTATATGAAAGGGATACAGAATTATACCTCGTAAATAGCCTAATACTACACTGGCCAAACCTGTTAGTAGGTATTCAAAGTGACAGGGAAAGTCCCTGAGGCAAAGCCATCCTGCTAAGGTGTTCAAAGACAAGAAAATAAGACATTGTCTTTAAGATGCTATATTTTGACTTACCTTTTAGATGTAAATAGGCTGACAGAAAGAAACTAAACTTGTCTGTATTATTTGGTGGGAAAATTTCTCTGGGGAAAGGAATTTGATAGAGGCCCTATTTCGGCCTGTAAATTTACAAGGGAGAAATAATATTAAAGCCAAATAAATGAAGGGAAATATAATGTCCAAGTACCAAGTACCAAGACATCCATTTCAGAAATATTTCTTAGGGAATTCCTCAACTCTCCATGCAGGGCAAGAGCTCTCTCAGAGGACCTTTTTGAGGAAACCCATGGGGGTGATTCTAGCCATGCCCTCTAGGAAAATCCGAGGATTGCATCTAGTGGGCCCACTAAATTCCCCTAAAATGGAGGTGCTGAATTCCCCTTAAATGAGGTGCCTTATGTCACAGCGTGCCAGTTTATGTTGTATGTTTTTTGGTGTGTTTTGGGGAGGGTTTTTTGGTTTTGTTTTAGTCTTTGGGTCACATCTTGCCATGCTCAGGACTGGCTCTTCACTCAGACGTCACTCCTGGCAGGCTCAGGGGACCATATAAGATGCTGGGATTCAAACTGGGATCTTTCCTGTGTTTGCTATGTACAAGGCAAACTCCATGCTATTGCTTCTGCCCCTATCATGTCTTAAAGTAGTCCTTTCAGTTTATCTTTTAAACCTGGTTTTGAGTCTGTAAAGTTTTTGAGCTACTGTTTACCCATAAAGCCTTGTATACTTCTTCCAAACCTCAAAGTGAGTCTATTCTAGGCAAAACATTCATTTCATTGAGTTTTATCCTACCATTGCCTTCTGGCCTTGAGGGTTTCTTGTGACAGGTCTGCTGTAATCTTAAGGATGCTCCTTTGAATGTACTTTCCCTTTTTTATTTTGCTGCTTTCAGTATTGTATACCTATCTGTGGAATTTGTCATTGTGATTAGGATGTGTCTTGGTGTGCTTTTCTTCAGGTCTCTTTTAGATGGTACTCTTCAGGCATGCAGGATTTGGTTTTGCATGCCATCCTTAGCTCTGGGATATCCTTGACTGTAATAATGTCCTTGACTTTTGATTCTTCATGGGGATTTTCTTCCTGAGTTTCTTTCTGAGATTTCAGTGATTCTTATGTTGTTTCTGTTGAACTTGTCAAGGACTTCTACTTTCATCTGTTCACATTCTTTGAGTATTTTTTCCATTGTCTGATTATTTGCTTTAAGGTTTTTTTCCAGTCTCTTCTGTTGTATTGGAGTTGCTCTGCATCTCATCTTCCAGTTCAGTGATTCTGTCCTCTGCTGCTGTTACTCTGTTGGAGAGGCTTTCCATTGAGTTTTTCATTTCATCTACTGAGTTTTTCAGTCCTGTTATTTCAGTTTGGAATTTTCCGATTTCTATTTTTGTGATTTGTTCAGCTCAATCTGCTTTCTTTGAGTTCTATGAGCATCCTCCATGTTTCTACTCTAAACTTGTTATCTACAAGGCTAACTAGGTGGTTGGTACTTTTTGGGTCATCAGAGCTGCCATCTTCATTCTCTATGCATGCTATTGTCCTGCGTTGTTTCCCCCATTGATATGCTTGTAGTGTGGCTTTTACTGCAAGTTGTGGGGTTTGTGGGCTAGAAAATGCACTCGGCCACTATGCTTTACTTCCTGGAAGTGGAACGCTCCTCTGGCTCCTCCCTGCTTGGGTGTTTCTGGTTTACCTGTGCTTACACAGCTTTGACAAGGGTTTCTGGATGAAGGTTGGTCTCAGCACCCACAGCGATGGTCTGCTGCAGCCCCTTGGAATGGCATTCAGCAGTGGCAAGCAAGCTCCTACCTGCTTCTTGTTCTGTGTTTTTAATTGTTCTGTTGTTGTTGAACTATAGTTCTTTATTCCACCAGTCTCTATATCTATCTTAATTATTTAGCTAACTTTTTAAAAAAATATTTTATTTAAGTATCTTGATTACAAACATGTTGGTAGTTGGGTTTTAGTTATAAAAAAAGAATACCCCAATTCACCAGTGCAATGTTCCCACCACCAATACTCTCCATCTCCCTCCTCCCTCACTCCCTGCCTGTATTCAAGACAGGCATTCTATTTCTCTCACTCGCTTCCATTGTCATGGTAGTTGTCAGTGTAATTATTTCTCTAACTGAACTCACCACTCTTTGTGAAAAGCTTTATGTCATGGCTCGTCCTTCCAATCCTCATCTCTATTGTCTCTGGGAATTATTACAATAATGACTTTTATTTTTCTTAAATCCCATAGATGAGTAAAACTGTTCTGTGTCTATCCCTCTCACTCTGACTTATTTCACTCAGTATGATTGTTCCCATGTTCATTCTTTATAGGAAAATTTCATAACTTCATTTTTTCTGACAGCTGCATTGTATTCCATTGTGTATATGTACCATAGTTCCTTTAGCCACTCATCTCTTGTTGGGCATCAGGTTTGTTTCAATGTTCTAGCTATTGTAATTAGTGCTGCAATGAATATAGGTGTGCACAGGCATATTTGTATTGTGTTTTTGTGTTCCTAGGGTATATTCTAGGAGTGGTATAACTGGACCATATTGAAGTTCAATTTACAGTTTTTTGAGGAATCTTCATATTGTTTCCCATAAAGGTTGGACTAGGCAGCATTCTCACCAGCAGTGAATGAGAGTTCCTATCTCTCCATATCCCTGCCAGCTCTGCTTGTTTTTATTCCTTGTGATGTGTGACAACCTCTTTGGCATAAAATGATACCTCATTGTTGTTTTGATTTGCATCTTCCTGATGATTAGTGATGTGGAGCATTTTTTCATGTGTCTTTTGGACATTAAAATTTTTTCTGTTCATTTTTTCTCCCCATTTCATTTTATTTTGTTTGGTGATGTTCAGGGGTTACTCCTGACTATATGCTCAGAAATTGCTCCTAGTATGGGAAACACTATGGGATGCCAGGGGATTGAATCATGGTTTGTCCTAGGTCAGCTGCGTGCAAGGAAAATGCCGTATGACTGTGCCACCACTCCGGCCCCAATTCTTCACTTTTTTATGGGGTTAGATGTTTTTTCTTGTTAAGTTCTGTCAATACTTTGTATATCTTAGATATTAACCCCTTATCTGATTGGTGTTGTGTGAATAGTTTCTCCCCTATGTAGGTGGCTTTTGTATCCTAGTCACTATTTTTTTTTTGAGGTTCAGAATCTTCTCAGCTTAATATAGTTTCATCCATTTATCTCTGCTTTCACTTGTTTGGACAGTGCTGTTTCCTCCTTTATAAAAGATAAAGATTCTTAATTTTTCTAAGTTTCATATTCCTGAACTCCTTCGTGAACTTTTTTATTTTTCTTTTTGGTTCACAACGACAGTGCTCAGAGGTTACTTCTTGGGTCTACACTAAAGAATTACTCCTGGTAAAGCACAGGGCACCATATTAGAAGCCAGGGATTAACCTGGATTGACCGTATGCAAGGCAACCACATTACCCACTGTACTACCACTCTGTCTGATTAACTTTTCTAATGTTTTGAACTTTAATGTTTTAACAATCTAAACTAGGGTATTAGAGAGATATTACAGTGGGTAGAAAATTTACCTCATATGTAGCTGACCAGATTAAATCTCCAACATCTGATATAGACCCATGAGCACTGTCATAAATAATTCAGAGTGCAGAGCAAGGAGTAACACCTACCACACTCTTTGACACTCAGGGGTTACTCCTGATTATGCACTCAGAAATCGCTCATGGCTTTGGGGACCATATGGTATGCCAGGGAATAGAACTGCAGTCCATCTTAGGGTAGTGTGGGCAAGGAAGACATCTTACCTCTTGCGCCACCTCTCTGGCTCCATAACTTATAATTTTTAACATCCAAACCTAATCTAATAAAACATTGGCTTTAGTTCATAGAAAAAATTTTGATAAATGTTATCTAATATAATCATCAGATAGTATATTATATAATTATCATTAACCTCCATGAATTTGGGTGGTCTGAGAGTCACATGTCAAATTTACCAATTACTAGCCATGTTACTCAGTAAAATTTTAATCCTCAAAGCTTTTTTTCAATGTTGCAAATCTGTAACAATGTTTACCTAACAAGGTTAGATCATTCAAATGAGATACATACAATAGTTTAGGATGGAAAACTGTACATATTAGCACCCTATAACAGTGATTACTTTCTTAATCATTCTGGAGACAACAAACAAATATTAAGAAACACATAATGGATATATGGTGGGCAACATACAAAAACCAAAACACTGAAACATGACTACTAAGTAAATATGAAAGAGTTGGAAGAGAGAAGGAACTATGCACTATTCAATGACTGGTATGTTGGTTTTTATCCTATAAAATGCAATCAAAATGAGATGACACATTAAGATATAGGGGAGAATCTTTTGAGAGGAAGTGGAGCACAAATGGAAAGATCTGGGGAGAGTCCTCAGATCATGGTGCATAATTTCTGTGAAAGAGAAAGATAAGAGGATTTAACTGCGGCACAGTTCTAAGTGTCAACAAGACTGACAAGGAGGCCAGGCACTTAAGTCAAAGCTGTTTCTCCCAGAACTGCTATTACATACCAACTAGGAACCTGTGGTAAGTATGATCTTTGTGCAGATGAGATGGTAAATTCTGAGGGCAAAGCCCAGACATTCCTCCTCCCACAGGAGCACTGAGCACTGAGAGGCTCATATTCATGCTGCTACACCAGATACCCAGGAAAAAAATGCAGCCATGAAAACAAGGAAATATATAGGAGGCCAACTTAGTCCATCAGCCCTTTTCATATTTCTAAAGCCTTCAAAATTAACTATGTGCAGAAAGGCAAGTCAGATCACTAACCTAAACAGTGAGAGAAATAGAAAAGAAAAAAAAACATTTAAAAATGCATCAGAAAAAAGTTACCCTTGTCATAAACTTTCACAGAAAATGAATTTCTCAAAGGAACTATTAGAGATTGCTTCAAGTTGAGGGTCATTTCTAGGGCATGCCCACTGTAAAATAATGACCCCCGCCACTCATTCTTCCTTCTCTTTCATTAACAGCTGACCTCTCCACTAAAGGCCTCTCAGTTGAAGCAATTGTCGGCATCTCGATTGGAATCCTGGTCTTAGTAGCTCTGATAGTATTGCTGGTGTGCTGTCTTTTACTCAGAAAGACCAAAAGGTACAATGGCTTGTCCTCTAGTTGTCCTTTCCTCTATTCTAGCCTCTATGCTTCAGAGAAGGAAAGCGTCTGTCCGTCTGCCTCTGGGCCTGGAGATTCTCCTCCTGAATCCTCCCTTCTAAGCATGAACTGTCACTGGGGCTCTTTCCCCCGTCCCATGCTTCCTGTGCCCCACTAATCACAATCATATTTGTAATCAAGATGTTTAAATAAAAATAAAAAAATTAAGGCCTTGGAACTGGGAGAAATCAAACAGGGAGTGAGGTCTCCTACAGCTCTATGCCTTTGGTACTAACACCTGGGGATGCACCAAAGACTTAAAGAAGGAAATTTCTTACTGGATTTTAAGCCACCACTCACCAGCCACCTCCTTGAGCTAAAAAAGGCCATAGACAGCTTAATATTCCATAATTAATGACTCTTTCTTTGCCTCCCAGTTCAAGGACATCATGAAAACTCTTCAAACAAGGTGAGCACAGCCAGTTTGAATGACTTCGTTTCTCAAGAAAATATCTGGGTAGAACGTGTCACTTTTGTAAGCACTAATATGATAATCAAGTCTGGGTCAAAGTTTCTGAAAGCAGCAACAAAGTAGTGGTGGAAGATTATTCCCATGAATTTACATCAATTCAGGATACGAACTATGAAATTATCCTCATTCTATGTTAGAATCCTGGCTATGACTCTTAGTAGCTCTGAAGTTGGGCAACAATTTAATCTCTTTGGTCTTCAGCTTTGTCATCTTTAAGTTATGTATGCTGTCTATTATAAACACAATTCAAACAAATGCAAAGTTCATAGCACAAGGAAGATACTAGATCTTTCTTCTTTCTCTACCCTTAATCTGATGTGCTCTTACTGCCAAAGAATCACTCATTCTAATGAGTCCGAGATCTTGTTACTTTACAATAATTTTAGATGATCTTTCTGATGTTAATCTTCCAACAATAAAGTATACATGTATGCTGAGAAGTGCTTAAATTATAAGAATATGTAACAATGAATACAATTTTACAAATTGAGCATACCTATATATGAAAGCAGCCAAATAAAGATGTAAAATATGTCACTCTCCCACATAGAAAAGCCTCTAGTCACTTTCCTCCAACTATTATTTACTTTATGTTTTAACACAAAGGAAAAGTGCAGAATATACTTATAAATGTCAGATCTCATTCATTCAAAATGTTAATGATTTATTCATATGTTGCATGCATTCATAGTATTTTTTCATTCTCACTGCTGAGTCTTCAAATTTCATTATACAAAAAATATCTTTAATAATGATCATTCATCAGATATTACAAGCAGAGATAATGGGTAACAAAAACCCTTCTTCAAAGCTACAAGTTTCAAATAGTGCAAGCATGTGTTACTGAATCACACTTGATTAAGTGAGGGCCTGACCTAAACACTGACTTAATTGTCTACTACTCCTGCTTTACAGATTGAAGAAGCTGCATATTCTTCCCTGGATTTTGATCCCCAGAAACACAGAAAGAAACAAATTGCAGTGTCTCCAGGCCCAACAACTACAGAAGAAATTTATTCACCAGTGAAAAAGAATTAATTCAACCCAATATGGTGGTGCCTCCAGATTTTCCTCCCCAATACTAAGAGATACTTTCACCTTCAGGGGAAAGGAGAAGTAACTTCTTCCCACCTACTCCCCACTCTCTACTAGGTACCTCAAAACTCTCTGGCCAAGCTCCTCCTTTCAGTATCAAGAGATAAAAAGAATTTTCCTGGAGCCTGCAGAAAAACCAAACTTCCTTTCACTGAAATTTGGCAAAATGAACTTTGGAGGACAGTTGCCAGAACCTAAAATCTCTCCCCACTTTCTAAACTCTGTGTGTGTGTGTGTGTGTGTGTGTGTGTGTGTGTGTGTGTGTGTGTGTATTGACCACACTCTGAAGTTGGTGCTCAGGGATCATTCAGTGCTGGAATCAAACCCAGAGCTCCCATAAGCACATCACATATTCCAGACTTTTCTCCTTTGCTATTTTCTTTGCCTCCCCGACCCAAATGAGTTTTAAATCTTCCTATGTAGAGCATCTTAATTCTTTTAATTAAGGTCCTGTCCTCTCTCAGGAAAAATTGAATTTATCACACTCTTAACAAGTACATATCTATGGGGCTAAAAGGATAGCATGGAGATAGGGCATTTGCCTTGCATGCAGAAGGACAGTGGTTTGAATCCTGGCATTCCATATGATCCCCTGAGTCTGCCAGGCGTGATTTCTGAGCTTAGAGCCAGGAGTAACCCCTGAGCACTGCTGGATGTGACCTCCCCAAAAATGGAAGTACATATCTACTGAAATAAAGTGCCATTAAAAAAAAAGAGAGTAAAGTAAAAGCTTCTCTCTCTGCAAATGTTCAGAATGAAACCCTCTTACTATGCCAAGATTCATGAAACCAAATGCATAGTCAGTTATGGACTGGAAAATTCTATGTCAGGTCTTAACACCTTGTGGCTTAGCTAAAATAACACATAGGCCCTCTGGCAAACCCTTCTTTAGAGAAATGAGCAGCAACTAATAAAACTATTTGTCAGATCCATAAGTAATTCCTAATAACAACTCTAAATTACACTTAATCGAATAATATAATCTTTATTCAAATAAACTCCAACAAAGAGAAGAGTTACAGCTTCCAGAGGTAGTCAGCATTTAATAGAAACAATATGCTAATACTTTGGAACAGGAGTCAAGAATTAGCACTTAGAGATGATTAAAAAATATCAGTGGTCTAGAGAAATAGCTCAGAGGTAAGACACTTGTCCTGTATGTGGCTGACTCAGGTCAACCCTGGCACCACATATGAGTCTTCAAGTACTTCCAAGAGTGACACCTGAGCACAAATGTGTGGTCAAAATAACAAAACCAAACCAAAATTCAATAGACAGCAACCAGTCAAGGACCAGCAGTTGAAAACCACAGGTTTAATTGTTTAAAGAATGTACATTTGGGGTATTTAGTTTTTACCCTTGGATACATTTTGCTGTTCAAACTGCTTGTGAATTTTTTATTTTTGTGAAAGGGTATTTTTTTTGTTTGTTTTTTGGGCCACACCCGGTAACGCTCAGGGGTTACTCCTGGCTATGTGCTCAGAAGTTGCTCCTGGCTTGGGGGACCATATGGGACACCGGGGGATCGAACCGCTGTTCGTCCAAGGTTAGTGCAGGCAAGGCAGGCACCTTACCTTTAGCGCCACCGCCCGGCCCCAAAAGGGTATTTTTTTTTTGTTTACTTAGTGAATCTGTGATTTACAAACTATGTAAATCAATTTAACTGCTTAAGCCATCCCTTTGGTCCTCGAAGCTTTATGTCAAGAAGTTCCAAGAGAAAATTTGGAAGCATTTTTTTTCCTCCATCATGGCTAGAAGTACACTAATTCAATTTCTTGTCTGTTCATCAAGGGCCATGCTAATCCAGATTTCAGCCTGTGCATATTCTAGTTCCACCACCACCACCACCCATTCACTTTCTCAGGAAATGTTGGTCTCTGCTAAGGTATGTTTGGCCATTAGGGGAGTACTCTTCTGAACTAGAAAGCTGCACCAAGGCTGATGCATCTCTTCTTCATGTATGAAGGCGAAAGAAGGTGCATAGGAGAACTCTAACTAGGCTGATCTTGAAACATGCAATGGCTTGGGTTTAGGGCAAACTTACACTTCTCTATTCCCAAGAAATAGGCCTTGCTCTGATTGGTGCCAATATTCAGGAGGGTTTTATGTCACTGGAAACAGTCATCTAAGAGCCACACTTTATTTTTAATTTTTATTTACATTACAAAGCTACAGAGATAACTATGGTTTGTGTGAGTACTACCAAGTTCTAACTACCAAGTTCTAACACCAATCCCTTCACCAGTGTACACAACCTTCCACCATGCTACCCACTTTCCCTCCCTGGGTACCTTGAAACTTGCCACACCTTGAATGTGGCTTTTCTCTCCTCTTCCCTCACTCTGACACCCTCACTTTTCAAGGAGCCCCCTCAGCTGCAGGGGTTAAGGAAGAGGGCGAGATTCACCGGAACTGCCAAGACTTGCCCTACTGATGAAAATACCCAGAGTCTGTCCTGGCCCTGTTGGGCCTTTCCTTTCTCTAAGGTCTCGGTTTTTGCTATGGTTCAAGTGTGATTTTCACCCCGCACAGGCCCCTTCTTCAAGGGACTGCAGCACAGTGGAGGACTGCAGGGACAGCCTGGGCTGATGATCAGTCCCCTTGAATGAGCTCCTCTGTCCCCTCCACTGTCTTCTGTGACCTCAAGTGTCTGAGAAGTAGAGTCCAACCACAGCCCTGCCTCCCCACATCCTGCACTCATGAGCTCATGATGCCCTGGTGAGACTCAGGGGATGATTCAGGACCCAGGTGTGTCTTTGGGGATGTTCCTAGACCTGAAAGACATAACTGAGCACAATTCTTGTTCCCTCTAGTTGCCGGGGTCACCTGGGGTTATATCAGAGCATCCCATGTTTTGGGAATGAGAGGTGAAAAGTTGATAGACCTTAATCTGGGGTATGTCAGGGCATCTCTTGGCATCAAAAGCAAAAGGGGCAATGCACGAACAGACCCCACAGACCCAAACCAAAGGTCACACAGGGATGAGTATTTGGGACCCAGAGTCAACTGGCCCCTTTCTGAACTTTCAAGGGTTGACAGAACTAAGGGGAACTGGGGACCAGGACACCATGGGGGACTTGTATTCCTGAGAGTACATCCAAGAAAGCAAACTAAATGAAAGGAGGAGCCTCAGGCTGATGTGAAAACTGAGCCCTGTTTCTGGGAAGATGGACTGGCCACAGAGTATCTCCAACACTCCATGGCCTTTGTGAAAGAGCCCCCAGCGTTCTTCATCCTTCCTCCCTGGTGCCCCTGAAATTCAAGAAACATCAAAAGTCTGAGATTTGGGTTAGCATCCTTGGGGAAAACAGCCAACACCTTGGTGAGTGGACAGAGAGGAAGAGATCGGGAGGGGGGGTAGAGGAGGCCCCAAAGCAGACTCAGGTGCCCTTTCTACCTGAACTGGCTTATGGGGAACAGTGAGGACCCGAGCATCCTCAGGAGGAAGATCAGACAGGGATGCTCAGTGAGGTCAATGGACCAGGAGTGTCCCCTTCCCAGAACTGAGGCTGAAACCATCAGGCCTTCCCCCATGGGGCCTCTGAACACCATATTTAACTTAGTCGGTTCTCCTCTCCGCTCTTGTTCCCCTACTTATATGAACTAGACATAAAGCATAATTTTCATTGTGAAGTTCTTGGGGAACTCATCACCTACATTACTCAGGGTCTGTGTGTAAGGCTTTCTTCCTTGCTGAAAGAGTCCCCGAGGTGCATCCCTGTGCTGAGCTTTGGGCCCTGCATGCTGATTTACAGTAGAAAATTCCTCTACAGAGCTTTGAGCACCCCAAGATGAGAGGGGGCTGCATCCTGTGGATCTCGAGATCCAGTGAGAGCACCAGTAGAAGGGCAGGTGATGGGGTGGGGTCCTCAGCAGAGATCAGGAGGGGGGTAAGCAACTGGGAAGCAGGTCAGTCTTGCTCAGAGTCTAAAGAAGAAATATGGGGCTCAAAGCTCCCAAATGGAGGAGGCAGAACTAGAGGCTGCTGGGACCTAAATGGGCGTCTCCTCTCCAGTTCTTTCCAATCCTGCCTTCCATGTCTCAGTGAGACAAGAGGGTGATTGCCTTTCTTGAGGTCCAGACACATGCAGAGGTTGCTAAAGGCTTTTGAAAACTTGGCCCCCTGTCCTGGATGGGGTTGCGCCATGCAGGAGGGAGGCAAGAGAACGGGAGTCCAGGGACAGACTCCTGTCCACACTTAAGGCCCACAGGGTACCAGAGAATTGCTACTTCAAGTCATAGAATATGACCCTGAGTAATAGATATGATGGAACCAGAGAGTCACTAGATGGGGAGAGAACCCGTCCCTCTTCACACTGAGATCCTAAGCCTGTAATGTCACATCCTAGCAACACCCCATGTCTGCCCTGTCATCCCCCATCAGTGGCTCAGCTGTTGTGTTTTGTGAGTGACAAGGACAATCACATGCTCTCTGGTCCCTCAGAGCACACCCAGGCAATTCCTGTGCAACATAATATCGGCACCCCCATCTCTTAGGAGGATCCGCATGGACTCTAGTCCTAGACACTTTATCCTCTCCAAGGAGACCATTGTCCCTACAATTGGGACAGATCAGTGGAGGAATGTTTCTCCTCTCTGGGATATCTGTTGCTCCTTGTTGGTTCCTCGGGAAATGATGACTTTCATGTTTACTTGTACAGTTAGGGACAGTTCAAAGAACAAGACTGTGGCCCATGTGGTTGAAGAGTTTATTCACAAGGACCAAGAGCTCAGATGTTGGGGATGGAACCTGGTTTGGCTGTACTCGAAGCCAGCGGCCTACCCACCATACTATTGTTCCTTGTCCCCAGAACGAGATTTAAGGCAGTGGAGTTTAACCAGAGTGAGAGTGATGTCTCTTTAAACAAGTACACTCAGAGACCCCATTTAGCCATGGAACATGCTGAAAACCAAACTCAATACCTGTTCTCTGACCTTGTCTCAAGATCTGGGAGGTAGAACTGAAGAGAAACCTGGAAGGGCCTCCCACAGCGCCCCTAATCCATCTGGTCCCCACTGCCAATTGTCCTGGAAGCTTGAGGGTATCTGATCAGAGCTCAAAAAACCTCCTGGACAAGCCGCACCCCAGCTCTCACGCCCTATAATGACAAGCTCTCGTGCTTCCTGAGGGAGCCACAAGCTTATCTCCAAGACCTCCCCGCTGCCATTCTCGGGTCTTTGCAAAACTCCCTTTGTGGGGCGCAGAGTCCACAAGGCACAGGAGCAGAATCCACACTGGGACATGCGGGGCCTTTCCCAGTCCACTTGGGCTGGAACTGGAGGAGTGGTCTAAGCTGAGTGGTAGGGACTCTGCATTCCTGCAGAGACGGGGAGCAGAAGAGAATTGCCAGGGATGCAGGAGACAGTCTGGATGATAGACTTGAAAAGCTGAAGATTGCTTCGTGGGAGTGCAGGGGCATGGATGATGGGTGAGTGTGTAAGTTATGGGAAAGAGAATGGAGAAATGGTTCTGCATGGGCAGTGTGAGGGAAGGAGGGTTGGAAGCAAGGAAAGGAGCATGGGGTTTGAGTGGCAGTGCTAAATGAAGGAAAGATCCTGAAACCAGTATGGTCCCTGCAGAGTAGTCCAAGGGGTATGGATGAGCATGGGTGGGGGCGGAGAGATACCCTGAAAACTGGAGTGGGGAGATGGGCTGAGAGAAAGTCAGGCTGCTGACAGGAGCTTAACTCTGGAGACACTTACAGAAATGATGACCTTCTGGGTACCAACTGAGGAGGAAGTGACAGTGGGAGGGGTTAGCTGTAGTGGGGACAGAGTCTGCCCTGGAAAAAAACTCCTACATGTTGTCAGGTGCAGGGCCCAGCAGGGTGGCTGGAATGCAGTTTCTCAGGGGTATAGGGCAATGCATGAGACTGAGGGGAGGAGTAATCAGAAGTGCTGCAGTGAGGTCTGTCTGAGTAGGACCAATTTTGTTGCATCTACCCTCTTTGCAGTAGAGAGAAGGACAATTCCACTTCTGCCCGTTGTCTTCAGTTATGTACCTGGGCTGCTTTGTTCTGGGCTCTAGGTAGACCAAATGCCAACTGGTCACCCAAGAGATGTTGAAAGATTGGTGGTCAGGAGGTGACCAAAGACCCAGGAGAGGGACCCACAGTCTGCAGGAACTTAGTGCTGTGCTCACCGTGTGCGCATGCTTGAGGTTGGGTGGATGCTTCAGGGCGCAGTGCTCCCCTCTCTCTTCCTGCCCAAAACAGCCTCCACAGCCCCAGGAGTTATAAGCACAAGTGCTGCAGCCCGACAGTGCGCGCGATGGTCCAGCCTCTCTAAAGCTTTGGCAGAGGTATCAATCTGACCTAAGTCCAGGGATGCTGTTATTTGAACTGATATCACCAGGACAATTTTGGGGAATAAGTGCAGACACTCTCTCCCACCTTCTTGTGTTTATGG
This sequence comes from Suncus etruscus, assembly GCF_024139225.1. Lineage (NCBI taxonomy): Eukaryota > Metazoa > Chordata > Mammalia > Eulipotyphla > Soricidae > Suncus > Suncus etruscus. The sequence goes on along the minus strand of NC_064861.1, from coordinate 87,308,320 downwards.
AAGCCCTGGCAGCCAAACACACGCCCCACAAGAGCCACAGTATCAGCAATAAGGCTTGAATTCCTGGACAACTGTAATTTTATTTAATACTGCCATCCCCATAGGACCACACTAATTTAGAAGCCATTGTATATCTGAAGCAACCTCAAGTTCAGAAACAAAGAAGTAACAGAGTTATTAAATAGCTAAAAGGGTTTACTAAACCTTCTGACAATTACTTAATAACCTCTTTGTGAGATACAATAATTTTCACAAATTTTCTTCTTATTGTACTTTTATCTTTCCTCTTTTTTCTTTCATTTCTTTCCTTTTCAAAATATAATTTCACAGGGCTGGAGCAATAGCACAGCGTGTAGGGCATTTTTCTTGTAAGGAGCCCACCAGGACATGATCCTAGGTATCCCATATGGTCCCCCAAGCCTCCCAGGAGTGATTTCTGAGCACAGAGACAGGAGTACACCCTTAGAGCCATCAGGTGTGGTTAAAAAAATAATTTAATTTAAATTTAGCTAATTTCACTCTAACTTTCCTGGAAACAAATATATTATGATCAGCTTGTCAACTAAGTGATACACGGGCTTTAAATTAAAAAATAAAAAATATTTAGAGAGATGAAATATTCTAAAAGAACTGGCAGAAGACCTGTACAAAGATCACTCCTACCTGAGAAAGAGCCCTGATCAGACTGAGAGGAGCAAAAACCCCACAACACTTTCCCTTGACACCAGAACATACTGAGGTGGAAAAACCTCTAACTCTTCAAGAAAGAAGTCACACTCGTTGTGCCATGGAGTGGAGCATCATCCTCACATCAGGTGACCCCCAAGGACAGAACAGCATGGAGCAGACCTCTCTCCTTGTCCCTCACAGGTCACAGTGAGCTCTTTCCTTCCTCACACAGCTCTCCTGGGGATATCCACCATTTTCAACTCTCCAACTTTCTGTATCTTACTGCTTGCAGTTCTCGCTGGCTCTGTGATATGGTCCAGTTGTGCCAGCACCACTTGTTGAAGAAGCTTTCTTTGCTCCATTTAGGATTTCTTGCTCCTTTATCAAAGATTAGGTGATTGTATGTCTGGGGAACATTCTCTGAGTATTCAAGCCTATTCCACTGATCTGATGGTCTGTCTTTATACCAATACCATGCTGCTTGCAAAGCTATAAATTTTCCTCTCAGTACCACTTTTCTGTGTCCCATAGGTTCTGGTAGTCTGTGTCTTTATTATCATTTGTTTCCAGGAAATTTTGATTTCCTCTTTGATTTCATCTCGGACCCACTGGTTATTCAGTATTAGGCTGTTTAACTTCCAGGTGTTAAAGTTTTTCTTCTGTGTCCCTTTAGAATTCACATATAATTTCAGAGCCTTGTGGTCAGCAAAGGTAGCCAGCAAAATTTCTATCCTCTTGATATTATGGAGGTATGTTTTATGTGCCAGCATGTAGTCTATCCTGGAGAATGTCCCATGCACATTGGATAAAAATGTATCTCCAGTTTCTGGGGGTGGAGTGTCCTATATCTCTTAGGCCTCTTTCTTCCATTTCTCTTTTCAGGTGTAGTATATTCTTGTTGAATTTCAGTCTGGTTGACCTATCAAGTGTTGACAGGCCCATGTTGAGATAGCCCACAATTATTGTGTTATTATTTATATTCTTTTTCAGATTTCTCAACAATTGTATTAAATATTTTGCTGGCCCCTCATTTGGTGCATATATGCTTAGGAGAGTGATTTCTTCCTACTGTATATATTCCTTGATTAATACAAAATGTCCATCTTTGTCCCTTACAATTTTTCTAAGTATAAAGATTGCATCATCTGATTTAGTTGGCCACTCCAGCATTTTTATGGGTGATGTTTGCTTGGATAATTTTCCTCCAGCCTTTTATTATGAGTCTATGTTTGTTCTGACTATTCAGCTGTGTTTCTTGTAGGCAGCAGAAGGTTGGATTGAGTTTTTTTCATCCATTTAGTCATTCTGTGTCTCTTAACTGGTGCACTTAGTCCATTGACATTGAGAGAAAGAGTTGTCATGGGATTTAGTGCTATCTTTGTGTCAAAGGTTGGTGTGTTTGTTGGTCAGTCTAGTCTTAAAATAGGTCATTCAGTTTTTTTTTTTTTTTTTAAGACTGGTTTTGAGTCTGTGAAGTTTCTGAGCTGTTGTTTATCTGTGAAGCTATGTATACTTCCTTAAACCTGAAAGTGAGTTTTGCTGGGTGCAGTTTTCTAGGCAAAGCATTTATTTCATTGAGTTTTGTCACTATGTTCCACCACTGTCATCTGGCCTTTAGTGTTTCTTGTGACAGGTCTGCTGTAAATCTCAAGGATGCTCCCTTGAATGTAATTTCCATTTTTGATTTTGCTGCTTTCAGAATTCTGTTTCTATCTGTGGGATTCGTCATTGTGACTAGGATGTGTCTTGAGGTGTTTTTTCTGGGGTCTCTTTTGGTTGATACTCTTCGGGCATACAAGATTTGATCGCATGTATTCTTTAGCTTTGGTAGTTTCTCTTTAATGCTGTCTTGACCATTGATTCTTTCTGGAGATTTTCTTCCTGGGTCTCTAGGACTTCAATGACTCTTAAGTTGTTTCTGTTGAGCTTATCATAGACTTCTATTTTCATCTGTTCACATTCTTTGACTAATTTTTCCATTGTCTGTTCATTTGCTTTAAGGCTTTTTTTCCAATCACACCCGCTGTATGGAGTTGTTATGCATCTCATCTTCCAGTGCACTAATTCTATCCTCAGCTTCTATTACCCAGATGGAGAGGTTATACTTTTTGTCATTCAATTCATTTACTGAATTTTTCAGACCTGTTATTTGACCTGTTATTTCAGTTTGGAGTTTTCTAATTTCTGTCTTCATATTTTCTTGGTTCTTATTAGTGTTCTTTTCAACTCAATCCATGCTTTCTTTGAGTTCTGTGAGAATCCTCCATATTTTTTCTCTAAACTCCATATCTGAGAGACTGACTAGTTGGTTGGCTGCTTTCCAGTCATCAGAGTTGCCATCTTCATTCTCTATGCCTGGTACTTGCCTGCTTTGTTTCCCCATTGTCACACCTGTATTGTGGGTTTTTCTACATGTTGTGGTGGTATTCATTGGCTAACTTATGTGCGCTGCCATGGTCCTCCTGCTCCACGCTTTCTGGGCAGGTCAACTCACCTCCAAGAAAGGGGAGCCCTCTGTGGATAAAGCCACACACAGGATCAAATCTTAGGCCCTAGCGCAGAGCAGAGAAGACAGTCCAGAGAGATATGCTGGGCTTCAGAGATCCAGCACAGTTCCTAGTGTGATTTTTTCTGTGTGTTGCAGTGGCGTTCTTTCATTAGAAAGAATGCACAACTGCAAAGCGAAGTGGAGCGGCCTTTGTCTTCTGGAGCATCTGGGAGAGCCCTTTTTGGCCCGCTCATGAGAGGTTCAGGAGACAGGACAGTAGAAAAACATGCACAGGCAACACTCACAGTTTCTCACAGTTGGGAATCACTGGGCAGGCGCAGGCGCAAATTTCCCCAACCTTTTCGTCACTGACAGGCGACCTGCCTTTCTGCAATTTACTGCTGATAGCTGGTTTTCACTTTTGGACGCAGTCTTCCTTGGCATCAGCCCAGCGTGAATGCCTATAGGAGAGCAATTTTGCTGGGCCCTTTTCAACCCACTCACGAGAGGTTCAGGAGACAGGACAGTAGAAAAACATGCACAGGCAACACTCACAGTTTCTTGCAGTTGGGAATCTAAGACGACTTTTTAACCCATGAAAAACTTCTTAAAAGTCAATATATGGCCACTATACTGCATGCTGAAACTTACTACAGCTTCAGGGATCCGACCCCTCTTACTGCTGCATCCCAACTTCTAGTCGTCATCACTCAGTCCTCTACCTGTCCTTATTAATCTTTCAGGGGCACACAAAGGAGCTGAGTTACCAAGTGCTGCATCCTATCCAGCCACAGGGTGTCATCGTTGGTATGTGGCTTTCCGATGCTCAGTCCTCTGTTCAGCTTTTATGGGATACAGAGGAAGCTCTCTGTCTTTCTCTAGCTGTCCTATTAATCACTGCACCCCAGCCAGCTGCTTTTGGATGAGCTCCCACTCCCTGCTCTCAATGTAGATCACAATTAAAAAATCACAGTCACTCACTACATGTAAAATGATTGTTGGCACTCCAAAGCCTAGCTTTATTAAATACATACTGTTAACCTTTAAGGGGTCTACTGTTTTTCTCTTTAAATTTTTTTAATTTCCATTTGGTGTGCATTAAAATAGAGAGAGTCTTACACTACAAATATAGCCCAAGCCCTATATTTTAACAGGAAAAGTAAAGGGTAGTCTTTTAATCACAGTCGTCTTATACTCTGGAAAATATAGTAAGTTTGGCAATCAATGGGAAAAAAGTTAAAAGCGGCAGGATTTTTGCATGTCCTGCTGAAATATCATACTGACCATAAGGTAAAATGGCATCCTAAGAGGAGAAAAAAATGTGATTGTTTTAACAGAGCTTAGCTCAGAGGAAGGAAAGATGGCCTTTGGTTGAGAGGAAAGATAAGAAGTGCAGCAGGAAGGGCAGGGACCTGGGTTCAATCCCAGCACTACCAGGAGTGATCCCTGAGCACAGTGCCCTGAGGGAGACTGAGCAGTGCTGGGATGGCCCAAACACCAAACAATATAAGTAAAAAAAAGAAAACACATGAGCTGAAGTGGCGGGCAAAGAAAGCAGCGCCTAAACCACTAATTCCACATGAACATAGAGTGTCAGGATGCCACCGCCTGGTTCCACAGACCCTAGTATCTTTCCCCGTCCTACTGCTGAAAACACCCTCCTTCTTCTGCTCCCACCTCTGGCCCTCAGTGCACTGAAGGAATGTGTTCCCTGTGCCCCCACACTCAGGATTCTGGGAAGAGGAGGCAGATAGAGCTGAGGCTGCTGTCCAGAAGCAGGCCACGCTGAGGGAAGGGCAGGAAAGGGGCATCACAGAGGACCAGAAGCTGAGAACCAGCACATTGAACTCAATCCTAAAATTGGGAAGCATTGGGAGAGGGGAATTCAGGAATCAAGCTAACTGGCAGGAACAGGTAAGTACTATTGAAGGAAAACCCTATGAACTTTTCAAAATATGCTTTTCCTGGTACCATAAAGACCTTGGAATTTGACAACTAACATGCCCAAAGCCTGTAGTCAGTGGTCTCATAACAGTATGCTTCAAGGGTATCTTAGATAAAGAAAATTTTCTTTCTAATTTCCCCCATCATTTACTGCATCTATGAAAAAAAAAATAATCTACCTTACCACATCTACCCCCCCCCCACCATTTTTTCTTTTTCTTTTTTCTTCTTTTAATTTTATTTATATTTATAGCTTCTAGATAGGGGATCCTTCACTCTTTCACAGAACCATGGAACAGAAATCATCTTATTCTGCCTTATATTTTTATGTCTTCCTACAAATTGAGAGAAGAAAAAAAAGGTGGATGAGGACCAGGGGCCAAGTGGTCTCAGGAGCATTGAGTGGAAATAAAAAATGTTCAGCCCTACATACACAAGCCAAAGTCAACAACAATAGAATTGAGATACAAAAAGTATTACAAGCTATACACAAAAGGGACCTGTTACACTAGCAGTCCAGAGGGCTAAGGGTGGAGGTATGAATGCATGCTGGGCACAGTGGGGGAGGGAGGTTAACATTGGTGGTGGGAATGGCCCTAATTCACTGTCACTATGTACCTGAAATACAACTGTGAAAGACTTGTAATTCACAATGATCTGAATAAAAATTAAAAAAAAAACAAAAAGAAGAATGTCTCTGTTGTTTTGCCTCCCCCCTCATTCTAGGAACACAACAGAGATTCTAAACTCTTCTGCTCCAGAGGGTTGTTCTACCAAGAACTTAACCAGCCATGCCTGGCCCCTGCAGTTTGCAACCCTATTCTATTTCTAGAAATAGACTCCCCTGCTAGTTCACTGCAGAAGCATTTCCTGTGGCAGGACATGGCACTCACATAAATTCACTGACTCACCGTCTACACTGATTCTTTCTCTAACCACCCCATTGTCTCTTGACTGCTTGGTGGCACTGATTCTTTCTCTAACCACCCCATTGTCTCTTGACTGCTTGGTGGTGGAAACAGACCTTCTGGAAGGCACCAGCTGAGACGTGAGGCATGAGGCATGAGGACAGGAGCACATTAGTTTAGTGTTCAATGGTGCCAGACTCTGGCCTACCTGTGCTCTTACCTGAGCTCATTTCCTCTTCAGGCTCTCTCTGAGGGCACCATTCCTTTCCTAGTTTTCTAGGAAATCAATGGACTTTTTGTATGCTATGTGAAATTTAATTGATAATTTTTCTAAGTTTATTGAGATAATCCCTTTTCTCCTTTAGTCTATTCTGAAAATTGCATTCTGTTAAAGTTCTCTTACCTTTCTAAGGCTGGAGAGACAGTAAATAGGTAGGTGTTTGCCTTGCATGGTTTTGAACTGGGTTTTGTTCCCAGCATCCCATATGGTTCCCCAAGCACAGCCAGAAACAATTCCTGATTTCAGAGGGAGTAATTCTCGAGTTACTAGGTGTGATCCAAACTCCTCTCAAAAATCATAAAAGTATGAAAAATTTCCTTTAACTGTTAATACAAATCCTACTTGGTCATAGTTATGCTTTAGTTTGTGTTGCGAATTCCAATTTTAACTTGATTTTGTTTATTTATAAGTGAAACTAGGTTTTCATTTTCTTACCTGGTGTGGTAACAAGTTCTCTGAACCTCATAAAATGAGTTTGGAAGTGTTTACTTTGAAATATTTGAAATTTTTTGAGAGTTTTTTGAGGATTACCTTTAATATAGAGATTTTGTTAAACCTCCTGGACAGGAGATACAGTTCATGGTCTGATTGTATGTTTTGCTTGCAGGAAGCTAATACCTGAACTCCAACATTGAAGAGTCCCGCAAGCACCACAGGAAATGATTCACAGGCATAGAACTCTGAAAAAGTAGATGTAACCCTCCCCTGCTGCCCAAAGAAAAGTCTGACGTTTTCTTGGAAAAGGGAAATTATGAGCTTATACTCTTTTGATGAGCCAACTTGTCTAGAGGCACTCAAGGCTTAGTCTGACTTGGACTTTGCACAGGGATCACCTCTGCTGGGCCCAGGGTACCAGGTTTGGTGCCAGGGATTAATGCTGAGTTGATCACTGTAAGCAAAGCACACTGCCTGTTGCACTCTGGCCCAAAATCCACTTATTTTTTTTCTTTTTCAAAAAAAAATATGGAACGCTTCATGAATTTGCGTGTCATCCTTGCACAGAGGCCATGCTAATCTACTCTATCATTCCAATTTTAGTATATGTGCCGCTGAAGTGAGCACTAAAATTCACTGTTTTCTTGAGTCAGTTTTAGAGGGTTACAGATGTGGAGATAACTGTCCATTTGCCTCAGGGAAATAAGGGCAATTTTTGTTTTGTGTTGTTCTAGCATTGTGAAGGAAGGAGAAAGTTAAACCATACAGGTTGGTGCTCAGGTCTTACTCCTGGCTCTGTTCTCAGAAATTCACTCTGGCAGGACATGGGGGGACCATATATGGTGATTTCCGTGCTGTATTATCTCTCTGGCCATGTAAGGTTTTGGAAAAAAAATATTGACATAATTGCATGGTACTGTTTGGTGAATTTTCAAACCTCTCTTGCATATCCCTAATCATATTTGTCTATTTTCTTAATTAGCAAGTGGGTTCTCTGTCTCTTCCTCAACAACTTATTTGTTGAGGAAATTATTTTTTTAAACTTTATTAAATACAACTATTGTGAGTGGCCTGTCACGTTTTTATCTATGACCATATTTATACTTTTCAGCAGCATGGCTTAAGTTAAATGTGCAGGGTGGAAACAATTAGAAGCGAAGATTCTCTGCTTGAGTTTGGCCCCTCTGAAGCTTCACTTGTCTAGGTCCATCTCTAGGCTTCTGTGTTTGTCCTTGTCCATTTCCCTTCTCTCATGAGCCTTTTGACAGTTTAGCCAGAATTCCCCATCCTCTTTATCTCATTTTCCTCATACCTGCCCAATTTTCACGTTCTCACCATCTCCATGTCACATAACCAGTCACTGTGATAAAAATCCTAGTAGGTCAGTCAAGCAACAATTAATCCTCTTGGGAAATTTCCTTCTCTCCTTGGCTCATATTTGATCTTTCAGATCTTGTTTTCAATAGGAACTTTACTCATTCAGGCAAATATTTGGGGGATTTCAGCAAAGGTGATACAAAAATCAGGGTCACAAGAAATCTGAGTAGCCAGTAGGTCAGAATAATTTTCTCAGGGTCCACCATGCTCCAGAAATGATCAGAAACTCTATGAGCACTGCTTTCACTGACAGAATCAAGGAGTGTTAGATGGTATTAGTTCATGAAGTTCTGCCATCAGTTTATGTCATCAAAATGGAAAACTCTACAAAAGCAGGGAAATATAAACACAGATCCCTCCAAAAGTCCAAAGTATCAAATTCAGAACCAGCTCCGTGGAAAGAAAGAAAGAAAGAAAGAAAGAAAGAAAGAAAGAAAGAAAGAAAGAAAGAAAGAAAGAAAGAAAGAAAGAAAGAAAGAAAGAAAGAAAGAAAGAAAGAAAGAAAGAAAGAAAGAAAGAAAGAAAGAAAGAAAGGAAGGAAGGAAGGAAGGAAGGAAGGAAGGAAGGAAGGAAGGAAGGAAGGAAGGAAGGAAGGAAGGAAGGAAGGAAGGAAGGAAGGAAGGAAAGAAGGAAGGGAAAGAAAGAAAGAAAGAAAGAAAGAAAGAAAGAAAGAAAGAAAGAAAGAAAGAAAGAAAGAAAGAAAGAAAGAAAGAAAGAAAGAAAGAAAGGAAGGAAGGAAGGAAGGAAGGAAGGAAGGAAGGAAGGAAGGAAGGAAGAAAGGAAGAAAGAAAGAAAGAAAGAAAGAAAGAAAGAAAGAAAGAAAGAAAGAAAGAAAGAAAGAAAGAAAGAAAGGAAGGAAGGAAGGAAGGAAGGAAGGAAGGAAGAAAGAAAGAAAGAAAGAAAGAAAGAAAGAAAGAAAGAAAGAAAGAAAGAAAGAAAGAAAGAAAGAAAGAAAGAAAGAAAGAAAGGAAGGAAGGAAGGAAGGAAGGAAGGAAGGAAGGAAGGAAGGAAGGAAGGAAGGAAGGAAGGAAGGAAGGAAGAAAGAAAGAAAGAAAGAGAAAGGAAGGAAGAAAGAAAGAAAGAGAGAGAGAGAAAGAAAGAAGAAAAAAGAAGAAAGAAAGAAGAAAGAAAGGAAGGAAGAAAGATCATTCTTTGTCATGCTTGGGGGACCATATGGGATGCCTGGAATTGAACCCAGGTGGGCTGCATCCAAGGTAAATTCCTTACCCACTGTACTATCTCACCTGTCCTCAAAGAAACTTTTGATGAACAACTTTTGTGACTCAAAACTATCCTTTGATATCTGCAGTTGAGAGTTCACTTTCATTGCTCACATGGATCATGTGAACAAGCTGACTTGAAGCTCAGAAATGCTTGTAAAAGACTTTATCCTGAGGGCTATTTTATTGGCTCTACTCTCAGTAGCTTTGAACTGGCAAGGCATCTTGAAGCTTCAGATAGACTTTTAAGGATGAGATATATATTTCACTAATAATCTGACTTCCACGTACATGGTGATATTTATACTCCATTCCTGATCTATTTTTCCATTGCAAATTGAAATGGCAAAGAAATATCAAATAGCCTACAAGAAAATATTTCTGGAATTCTATGAAGAAGAGATTAAGAACGAGAAATACAAATACTATTAAAATGAATGCAGGCTCTGGAACCATATTCTGCAAATGAACATTCCAAACAGATCTCTGAGAAGGTAAATAATTGTCAACATGCAACATCCTACATGAAGAGAGATTGAATAAGGAAACCTGTAGAAAGTTGGATAAATTGGGAAGTTACAAGGACTTAATTGGAGTCTGCATTTGAGAAGCAGCAGTGAGCATGTGTTCAACAGCATTCCACTTGATACAGATTTAAATGATCCTTCATCAAAAGGTAGACTTGACAACTTTTCTGTCCATTTTAATTATTCTCTCTGCTGGGGCTAAAGAGGGGGATAGAATATGGGCACCCCTGCACCCTGAAACTAGGTTCAGATCCTTTCTTCTTCATGTTTCCAGTCCAGAGGGAGAGATCTTGGCCGAGGGAAGTGGGAACAAATAGTAAATTAATCTAGTATTTGGCTCTAGAACTGAATTATCTGCATCAACACAGAGAGTGGGCACACCAATGAGCAGGCCTACTGCAGGGGTGACCCACCTCCCTGTGCAGGGCTGGTAACCACTTATTTGGGTCCTAACATGTGCACCAGTACCCTAAAAAAATCATGGAATTTTCTTTGCCCACATACACATCTACTCCAACACCAGTACAGGCCCATGAGGAACGAATTTCAAATATCCTTTGACAGAGTATGAATGAATGGATAGTCACAGAATAGAGAAAAGAAGGAAGGGAGGTAGGAACAGAGGAGGAGAAGAGAATAATGGAAGAAAGAAGTAAAAAGGAAGGAAGGGAAGGAGGAAGAAAAAGAAGAAAGGAAGGAAAGAGTCAGTCTCTTCTGCAATTAGAAATAGTGCAGGGAGCCAGAATGATAGCATGGAAGTAGGTCATTTGCCTTGTATGCAGGTGACCCTGTATTGACCCAGGTTTGATTCCTGGTATTTCATATGGTTCCCTAAGCCTGCCAGAAGCAATTTCCAAGACTTAGGAGTAAGCCTTGAGGGTCGCTGGGTGTGGCTCAAAAACAAATGAGCAAAAAAAAAAAAAAAAAAAAAAAAGTCAGTGCAGAATCCTCTGAGGATCTGGTGACAAAGGTCCCCTATTTATGTACTGTGACTGCTGACCCAATGGTGCTTCTGGAAGTGTGAGTGATCAGAGGTTCCCAAAATTACTTGATCTACCTCCCACTTGTCAAGAAAAATTAGTAATAGTTTTCAAAGGGAGTCCCTTGGAACTGTACTTTCTTTTATTTTGATTTTTGTTTTTGGGCCACACCCGGCGATGCTCAGGGGTTACTCCTGGCTCTCTGCTCAGAAATCACACTGGCAGGCACGGGGGACCATATGGGATACCAGGATTCGAACCACCATTGGATCTTGGGTCAGCACTTGAAAGGCAAATGTGCTACCGCTGTGCTATCTCTCCAGCCCCAACATTACTTTCTTTAACCAAACAATCATCCTAAAGCTATCCAGCCTCACATCAGCCACCACCAGGGGTGGAATTGTCCACACTGGGAACCAATGATCTTGACGACCTGGGCAGACAGGCTATAAGAAGGTAAGGGTTACACTCACTCTGATCCCTCACTCTGACCAGGCACTTGGTACCTGGAAATTTTTGAAGTCATTTGTACCTTCCACTCTTACAGTAATGGGCATTTTTGGCTCTTTCTGCTCTTCTACATCCCACATAGTCCCACATATTTCTGTTGATACTGTCCTACTCAACCTTGAAGCCACCCAGATATCTCCCTGCCACTGACTGCCCTGTTTCTGTCTCCTTAACACCTGAGACCTACTCCCACCCGGAAAATAGAAAAGGCGATGGATACTCAGAGTGCAGGAGCACATTCTTTTATGTGAGACATTGAGTTCAATCCTTGGCTCTACAAGGCCGCTACACAATACATTGGGAGTCATGGAAGCCCCAGTACGCTGCACAGAGCACTGATTTATCTTATGTATACAGTAAGTCTTCCAGGGGTGGTCAACCTCCCTAATATGCTTTGGAGACCTCCAAGAAGAAAAGGACCCAAATCAATGGGACAGCAGGCTCCATCACAGGTCACTGTCCAGTAACAGAACAAGAGAGTTTCCACCCTCCTACCTCAAAAGGTGAGCAGGAGGGTCAGGGAACAATCTTGTGGGGTCTCAGGGAAGTCCTGGCTTTGAGAAGGGACCTGGAGCTTCTGTTTGGATGTGACAGGAAAGAAAGGGGAGCAAGGTAGAGTGGGGAGGGGGCTCATTCATGGCACTGCAGCTAGTGGAAAAGCTCAGGAGGATCTCAGAGCCCCACTATAATTCAGACTATTCTTTATGGGCCACAGCTAGGTCTGAGAGGGCTGGGGCACAGCCATCCAATGAAACCCCCAGTTACAAATCCCGATACTGAATAGCCCAGGATAATGACAAGTGTCAAACTGGTGGCCTCTGAACACTGCAGAGTGTGAGCCTGCTGACTCCAAGCATTGGCCCAAGTGAATATTTAGCACCACTGGGGTGACTTGGTGGTCCCAATACCAGTGGCCTTGATGAGTACATATCACTGGGCCCGAGCACTGACCAGTCAGTATAGACATGAGCATATCACCGGAAAGACCCCCTATTCCTCCGAGTTAGTCATTTCTCAGAACTTCCATCACCTTCTCCCCAAATTATTATACAGAATATTGAATTTTTAATGCATGGCAATAATGATAATTTCATTAAATCTCATACACAAATGCACCCACAAGAATATGCCCAGGGACACTAAATACTATCCTTATCCATCAAGTCAGAAATGAATGGAGAGCTACTTGGAGAAACCAGAGCCCCATGACTCATCACAGAGCTAGTAACTGCTCCCAAAACTACGAGGATAAAAGGGTCACAACAAGGGTCCTCACAAGCTCATGTCCTTGGGGAAGGAAGACAGAGCATAAGGCATCTAAAAGATGCTATCAGGGTCATACAAATATCAGAAAGGGACAGAGCAGGATCAGGACAGACAGATCAGGATCAGTACTCAGAACAACAGGCATCTCCCCAAGGCCCCGAGAGAGTGGGGTTGGGGGCAGACACTAGGGAATAAGAGGACACAAAACAAGATAGAGGCTGAAGTGAGGGTGGCCTGCTGCTGACTCTTCCAGTCACACACACACAGAGTCATTCAGACTAAGAACTTGCTCAGTCTCTAGGTTTCATGGCTGCATCCCTATCCACATGTCAAATATTGTCCCACTTCTTCAAATTTTTCTTAGTCCTGATCCTAAATCATGCCACCACATGCCTGTTCACTATTGAACTTGTCATCAAATGCTGCCAACTGCTCTTCTACATGTCCACAATCTACCAGAGATTCTTCTAGGATGCAGGAGGTCTCCAGGATTCAGAAGATTCTTTTCTTTTCTCTCTCTCTCTCTCTCTCTCTCTCTCTCTCTCTCTCTCTCTCTCTCTCTCTCTCTCTCTCTCTCTCTCTCTCTCTCTCTCTCTCTCTCTCTCTCTTTTTGGTTTTGGGGTCACACCCAGCAGCACTCAGGGATTACTCCTGGCTCTATGCTCAGAAATTGCTCCTGGTAGGCTCGGGGGACTCTATGGGATGCCAGGATTTGAATCACCATCCTTCTGCATGCAAAGCAAAGCAATACCTCCATGCTATCTCTCTGGCCCTTCAAAAGATATTTGTTCTGAGGAAACAAGACATTTACCTGAGGCCTGCATGAACAGTTTGATAGAAAATATCAACTGGATCCCGCTGACCCAGGACATAGCCCCAGACCCTGCATATCACAAAGACAGGTTTTATAATGAAGTAATAACAAGGAAGTCACTACTCCCTAAAATCAGAGCACTACTTCACACACAGGAAAGGCCCAAACTGTGTCACTATCGCCCCATCTCTTCCCACACACTGGGTTTTACACACACTTAGAACCACACACAGAGGAGATAGAAGTCTTAGGAACTCAAGCTCAGATCTTTATGCACTGTTCATGGGCCTGCTTGTTCTTTTAAGACAGTAACTGGCTGACAGTGAGATGGGATGGGTAGGATTCTGTTAACTTGTGAATCCATGACTCAGAACATGTACTTCTCAGCACGGCCAAGTCATATCTAACATACTCAGGGCTAGCGATAGGACAGTTGGGGGGCTTTTGTCTTGCACATAGTTGATTCCTTGGTATTATATGTGGTCTTGAGCCCACCAGGAGTGATTCCTGAGAGCTGAGCCAGGAGTAACCTCTGAGCACCACCAGGTGTAGCCCACAAAACCAGAAACAAAAAAACATCTGACCCAATCAGAGTCACTCCAACTTAGACCAGCCATAACTCCAATCTGGTAAACCCAGCAAGCCCCACCATAAAGGAATGAGGCATTAGCATTACTGTGTCTCAGGAGATCTGAGGCCATACCCAGGATCAGAACTGAATTAAAACCATACTCAAGCTGAGATAACATGAGGGTAGGGGTGAACTTTACAACCAGATGAACCCGGGCTCAGAGGGATCCTGAGGCTGGGACAAGTTGGGCTACCTTTCCCCCTTCACCTGGTATTTGATTCTGTGTTGCAGATTGTGTGGGACCCAGTTACCGCCCCCCCATCCCAGCATATCCCCTTAAGCATCTTCTACCATCTAGGGGTGAATATCATTCTCTTCTGCTACATAGTCTCTCATCCACTTGCAGTTTTTCTGGTTTATGAATGAGAAATACCAGCCCCACAAACAAACCCTCTCAGTGAGTAAGTTGTCCCTCCAGCTGACAGAACAGGAGGGAAGACAGGAAGGGGAGGAGGGGAATAACCCGGCCTAGCACATGACTGTGACTGGCCCAGCCTCCTCCCTCAGAGCAGTTCAGCTCTGCAGGAGGAAGCTCCAGGGCTAACACGTATGTCTGTCCATCTATATCTGTCAGAGCAACAACGGAGCCTGGGAGTTCTCTGGGGTTCGAGCTCTCCTCTCAGTGGAGGTCCAGGCATCAGCAGCATATGGAGCCTTCCTCAGCCCCTACCCACAGAGGAGCCATGCCCTGGCGCGTGATCCTGTTCACAGGTGAGGGGGAATATTCCTGGGATTGGCAGGAAACAGGCTGGGGACTTCTAGGGTCACAGAGCTCTGAGAGGGGCAGAGTATTCTCCGAACTTTGGGGAGAGTACAGGCGAGCAAGAGAGGTCGGAAAAGGGCCTGGGATGCAGTTCCTAGTAGTGGATCCCACACTGCATGTGTTAGATCCCAGTACTGCCAGCTCCCTAACAATGTGCCAGGAGGCAGCAGTGAGCACATTGGATCCAGCCCAGATACCAAATAGGACAGTGTTGGGGTTTAGGGGCTCAGCAGGGAGATTTTCATAGGGGCAAGGGGAGGGGAGGAAATTCTCAACTGTCCTGTAGAAGCACGAAGTGCGGCTTCATCGGGGCTCTGGGGAAATACATGATGGGAATTAAATCCTGCCACACTACCAGACACAGGACGCAAAAGCAAAAGGTGGGGGACAGGAGACAAGGCACTCAGCATGGGGCTGGTAGTTGGTCTCAGCTCTACAGTAACAATAGGGTCAACCCAGGCCTGTCCTCATGTTCTCAGTCCTTGGGCCAGGAAGAAAGACCAACAAGGCATCTAGAAGGTGCTGTCAAGGATGGACAAGTGTCAGAAAGGGACAGAACAGGGACGGATCAGGTTAAACTGGGGGCTCAGAGCAGGAGGAAGGAGGTTTCTCCCTAGGGTCCTGAGCAGATGAAGGATCAGACACTGGAGAGAAGGGGACAGAGAGCAAGGTTAGAGCTGAGATGAGGATGGTCCTGCAGTTGCCTTGAACCCATACTGTGGGGCACACAAACACATATACACACCTCAAACTAAAACTACAGGACTAAGGCTAGCTCCATCTCCAGGACACAATTTTCATTTCTTTTTTATTAGTGGAAGTGTGGGGCTGATGGGGGTTAAAGGACTGGGCTGCACCTGCAGTACACAGGGCTGACTCCTGGCTCTTTGCTCACAGATACTACAGGGTGAGAGGTCACGCTGGATTAGCCATGATTCAAGCACCTTTACCCTTGTATTACCCTCCAAAACACAATGTTCTACCCCCAAATAACAGGTTTAACACAGATTCTGTCTATTCTAGCCTCACTCTTAAACTTCTGGAGCCATCCCACTATTGCCCAGGAAGTCCTTGATATCCCTGTGGAGTTGGTGCCGCCTGATGCTGCTGAAGGGAAGGAAGTTCTTCTACTTGCCTGCAAAGTGCCAGAAGAGTATATAAGTTTAGAGTGGTTCAAAGGAGTATTACCTGGCTACAACATTGGAACACTGAGAAAAAAATCCAGAAACTATAATTAACGGGTCTTCATACAGTGGCAGAGAAACACTTTACTCCAACGGCTCCCTTCATTTCCGAAATCTAACCATAGATGACACCGAGACCTACGTTATACAAGTCTTGACAGTGAGCTTTGAGTATAAATTTGGAATAAGAGAACTCCGTGTCTACGGTGAGTAATCACTCCCTGACCTCAGGTGCTAGGGTGAGGAGGGTGAATTCACTTAATACATGAGATTCTATTCTAAAGGGGTTGCATGTCCTCTTCATGAAACTTCCCCTTTGGGTCATTTGAACATCTGTTCAGGACCCACAGGGGAAGGGGGAGACCTGAATCTTTGCCAGTTTGGACCCTGCAGGTCTCCCTCCCAGACAGAAGGATCAGTCTACCAGTCTAGGGCAGTGGTCGGCAACCTTTTTTCCCCACTGAGCCAAATTTCACCAAAACCATGATTGAAATTCATTTTGAGAGCCACACAGGGCGCGCACTGACAGAGGCTAGGAGCAGAGTCCTGACTCCTGGAGCGGCCGCCTGACACACGGAAGAGCCAAATTAAAAGTGTAAAGAGCCACATATGGCTCGTGAGCCGCAGGTTGCCAACCACTGGTCTAAGGCATCTTCAAACACAGGGAGGGCAGACCCTGTCCAGACTCTGAGCTCTAAGAGCAAAAGCCTGAGAAAGATTCCAGTGGCTTCAGTCAGATGCAGGCCCAAGTGTACCTTGGGGAGGCTGGTGGGGGCTGAAGAAACAGTACAGGGAGTAGGAAGGCCTTAGCCTTGCATGCAGTCAACCTAGGTATAATGCCTGGTGGGGTCTTATGATTCCTTGAACACCACCAGGAGAGATTCCTGAATGAAGAACCAGGAGTAGCCCCTGAATATTGACAGGTCTGGATCCCCAAAACAGGAGCCCCCCAGGATTCCCACAAAGATTATCTGGGAAGCGCCCACCTGGCCCTGAGTCCCATGGCCCTGGGTGCCTACCAGAGCTAGGGTGGCTCCTGGAGCACTGTAAGGGAACAAAGTTTCCTACAACCTGAGTGGCAAGGTCTTGTAGGGGCCAGAGTGCTGACCAAGGACAGATCTGGGTTTGATCTCTGATGTTCATATGGTCCCCCAATCCAGGGGCGATTTCTGAGTGCATAGCCAGAAGTAACTCCTGAGTATCACCGGGTGTGGCTCAAAAACCAAAAAGAAAAAAAAAAGAAATGATCTTGTAGTTTGGGCCATGAATAAGGATGTTCACACATTGTGTCACATTTGGATTTCTCCAGTCTCTGCCTCATAATTGAAAAACAGATACAGTCCAAGAGACCAGGTTTTTGGCAACTTCTGCTTTCTCTTTTTTTTTTTACTGTATTTTTTTAAATTTATTTAAACAACTTAATTACATACATGATTGTGTTTGGGTTTCAGTCATGTAAAGAACACCACCCATCACCAGTGCAACATTCCCATCACCAATGTCCCAAGTCTCCCTTTGCCCCACCCGACCCCCGCCTGTACTCTAGACAGGCTCTCCATTTTCCTCATACATTCTCATTATTAGGACAGTTCAAAATGTAGTTATTTCCCTAACTAAACTCATCACTCTTTGTGGTGAGCTTCCTGAGGTGAGCTGGAACTTCCAGCTCTTTTCTCTTTTGTGTCTGAAAATTATTATTACAAGGGTGTCTTTCATTTTTCTTAAAACCCATAGATGAGTGAGACCATTCTGCGTTTTTCTCTCTCTCTCTCTGACTTATTTCACTCAGCATAATAGATTCCATGTACATCCATGTATAGGAAAATTTCATGACTTCATCTCTCCTGAAAGCTGCATAATATTCCATTGTATATATGTACCACAGTTTCTTTAGCCATTCGTCTGTTGAAGGGCATCTTGGTTGTTTCCAGAGTCTTGCTATGGTAAATAGAGCTGCAATGAATATAGGTGTAAGGAAGGGGTTTTTGTATTGTATTTTTGTGTTCCTAGGGTATATTCCTAGGAGTGGTATAGCTGGATCGTATGGGAGCTCGATTTCCAGTTTTTGGAGGAATCTCCATATCGCTTTCCATAAAGGTTGAACTAGACAGCATTCCCACCAGCAGTGGATAAGAGTTCCTTTCTCTCCACATCCCCACCAACACTGTATATTCACATTCTTTGTGATGTGTGCCATTCTCTGGGGTGTGAGGTGGTATCTCATCGTTGTTTTGATTTGCATCTCCCTGATGATTAGTGATGTGGAACATTTTTTCATGTGTCTTTTGGCCATGTGTATTTCTTCTTTGTCAAAGTGTCTGTTCATTTCTTCTCCCCATTTTTTGATGGGGTTAGATGTTTTTTTCTTGTAAAGTTCTGGCAGTGCCTTGTATATTTTGGAGATTAGCCCCTTATCTGATAGGTATTGGGTGAATAGTTTCTCCCACTCAGTGGGTGGCTCTTGTATCCTGGGCACTATTTCCTTTGAGGTGCAGAAGCTTCTCAGCTTAATATATTCCCATCTGTTAATCTCTGCTTTCACTTGCTTGGAGAGTGCAGTTTCCTCCTTGAAGATGCCTGTAATGTCCTGGAGTGTTTTGCCTATGTGCTGTTCTATATATCTTATGGTTTTGGGGCTGATATCGAGGTCTTTAATCCATTTGGATTTTACCTTTGTACATGATGTTAGCTGGGGGTCTAAGTTTAATTTTTTGCAAGTGGCTATCCAATTGTGCCAACAACACTTGTTGAAGAGGCTTTCCCTGCTCCATTTAGGATTTCCTGCTCCTTTATCAAAAATTAGGTGGTTGTATCTCTGGGGAACATTTTCTGAATATTCAAGCCTATTCCACTGATCTGAGGACCTATCCTTATTCCAATACCATGCTGTTTTGATAACTGTTGCTTTGTAGTACAGTTTAAAGTTGGGGAAAGTAATTCCTCCCATATTCTTTTCCCCAATGATTGCTTTAGAACTTCTGCTTTCTCAGTTCCCACAGTCACTCTCTGAACCTGCTGTGGTCTATGAGATTCAAGGAGGACTGACATGACCTCAGCAGGAGACACTGAGAACACAGAGAGAGACTGATTCTGTGGACAAACCAACTAGCTCTCACCTGTCCTCTCATGTTTCTAGTCTTTCCATGAACTTTGTTCTATATCTCCAGGGTGCTGTCTCTCAGTCATGATGAGCAGCTGGACAAGCAAACCCCTCCTGAGCCTGATGTTGGACAGACAGAGCCTGGCCTGCCTTGGCATACTCTTGTCCTTTATGCTCAGTCACCATGTTCCAGACTGAAACCCAGGCTTCTCAGGGCTGGGCCCACCATCACCTCTAGGAAACTGTCATTGGGACCCCACTAATAACACAGGTGTTAATAATGCAAGTGTAAGCAGGAGACCCACAATTCCTAGAGAGCACTGTGAAAGGAATCAGGCCTTCCTGGAGAGAGAATAGGAGAGACTCTGAATCTACCAATGCCCATTCCATGTCCTCCCACTCTCACACTGTGGAACTTTCTTAAACCTGAATCTGAGCCCCTTTCTGGACAGACCAGAGCCTTCTGGTTTTCTGAGCTTGATCCTCATTCCTTTCTCTCCAGATCCCTCACCATCTAAGGGCTAGTTGAAACAACTTTGATGTTCCTCTCCAGATCCCTCACCAACAGAGCTGAGTGAAGACACTTCAACTGTGATAACAGATACTTCTGTAGGGATCAGGATACCACAGCAACATATTCTCTGTTCCCTTCAGACATGTTATCTAAACCCAACATCATAGCCAATGACTCCATCCCTGTGGAGCAAGAAGACTCTGTGGAGCTGACCTGTGAAACCAAGAGTACAGGCGTGACTTACCGCTGGTTCATCAACACTCGGCCTGTCAAGCCCAGCACCAGGCTGCAGCTGTCCCAAGATAATCAAACTCTGACTGTGCTCCACATAACAAGGAAAGACATGGGACCCTATGTGTGTGAGACCTCAAACCCAGTGAGTGTCAACCGAAGTGACCCATTCATCCTACCTATTTACTGTAAGTAACTCCTGTATCTACCTGGTGCGCTGTTCCCATCCACACTGACAAGGAAGGACCAGGTCACATCTGACCACTCAGGTCAACTATACATACCTACCCCTGACACTGATATTGGTCACAGTGCCATCCCTGCAAGTCCAGAAATTACAACCCTGAGTAGACAAGAAGGGTTGGATCTACCATGTCTTTGGTGACTCAAGTCAGTGAACTGTGATCTGAACTGGATTCCAACTCAGACTCAGAATGAGAGAATACTAGAGGCTGGGGGCAGCTTAGAACCAGGTGAGACCTGGCAAAGAGGGTCACTGAGACTAGGAAAGGCTGGGGCTTCCCTTCCCCAACCCAATAATCCTGGTACTTGTGTTGCAGATGGCCCAGACGTTCCCACCATATCCACCTCAAAACATAACTATCTTCAAGGAGAAAACCTCAGCCTCTTCTGCCTCACAGCCTCTAACCCACCTGCGCAGTTTTCCTGGTTTGTGGACAAGAAGTTCCTGGGGTCCACACAGCATCTCTCCATCTTCAAACTCTCTCTGAATGACAGTGGGTCCTATTCATGCCATGTCAATAACTTGGTCACACACCTCAATAGGACCAGGGCGATCAATATCACAGTCTGGGGTAAGTGCTTCCCTGGAACATGACATTAAGCTTGGTTGGATGTTGTTTTTCAAAATACAAATTGAGACCAGAATTCATACTTTGTAAATGAAGTCCTGGGTTCAAGGGCCTATGTTGCTTGGTATCTTGAGCACCAATCCCCTAGCACAGGCAAATATCACCTAAAGAAAAGAAACAAAAACGACTAAAAGAGGCCATTTTCCTATGTCCAAGGAGATAAATTAAACTTGAATTCTCCCCCCAGTCCTCCTCCTTACGAGATCTCTACAATCTTCCCCACATGTTTCAGATTTCTCTTGGCTGATGTGGCTGAGACTGAAACATGCCCAGAGGCCCCTACAGGGTAGTAGATTATAGAGAAGACTGGTGTCCAGGTATTCTTTCTGTCTTAACAAATATCCCTGACTCCATTTTCTGCTACTTCCTCCCTTTGGGAAATAGGAAACTTTGACCCTTTCCCCAAAGGAGAGGATAAGATCACCTCTCAGGGCCCTTGAGCAGGACAGAGCTTGCATTCTGCACTGCCCAGACACTGCTCTGATGCCCTCAGAGGTAGGATTAGTACCACAGAGAAGGGGCTGATTCTGTGTCTATGTTGAGTCTCCATTCATGCCACCAACTCAGACTGAAGTTTTCCTCAGGCCAAACTGCCTGGATGGGGATGAGGGCTTGAGACTCTTCTGAGCAGGGGCCTGGACTCAGCTTTATGACATTTTGTGCACTAGCCCAGGTGACTAAAGAATTGAAGAACAGACCCCCAAAAGGGACGTCTATGGAATGATAGTACAGGAGGTAGGGCACTCGCTGTGCATGCAGTCAACCAAGGTTCAATACTCAGCACTCCATATGGTCCCCTGAGCACTGCCAGCAGTGGCCCCTGAGCTCAGTCAGGATAAGCACTGAGCATTGTCAGATATGACCAAAAACAAACAAACAAGAAGAACAGGCCCATGGCATTCAATCCTGAGATGGAAGGAGCAGAGTCACAGATATGGTTAAGGAGGTGAAAAGTACGTCTTTGGTGCAATGTGATCATTTTCCTAGAGATTCCTTCAATGAAAGATCAGAGACAAGGACTGGGAAGTAAATTCCCTCTCCAGATTGAGAAATTCCTGAGTTGGGAATAATCCAGTGCCTGAGGTAAGAGGACTGGATGGGCCTTCCTACTTTATGCTAAAATATTAACAAAGAAACCTCTTCCCTTCTTCCTATAAAGCCACTGTCTAAGATAGAGGAATTTGACCTTTATAGAGACTCAGAAGTTGTAAGAAGGGAGAGACAGTGAGAGAATAATCCCACTACTGAGATGCTGAACACACTCTGAAAGAATATTCCAGAAGTTAATGACACAGAAATGGGCAATAGATGCAGCTGGGGGTAAGGGGAGTTGTAGAAAAGCTGCCTTTTCCTTAGAGTTTGTCACAAAAACAAACTTTCTCAGTGTGGCTGAATCCCTCTGGTGCCCTTCACAGAATTCTATGGCCAAGGGGGACTAAGGTGTCTGTAAAAAGAGCAAGCCCAGGCCCCAGCCCCTCTGGTCACCCCCCTTCAGTTTCCCCCACAGAGTTAGTGGCCCTGCCCTCTCTTCAAGAGTCCAATACCACAGTGACAGAGGGTGTCGGCCCTGTGGCCTGAGCTGCCTCACGAATGACACTGGGGTTGCCACCCTGTGGAACCTCAGTGATAAGGATCTGCAGCCCACAGAGAGAAGGAGGCTGTCTGCAGACAGCAGAACCCTCACCCTCCAGCTGCTAGGGTGGCCGATGAGGGGGTTGGGGACTATCAGTGAGGCGTCCAACCCTGTCTGTTCCTGAAGAAATACCCATGTCAGGCTGCAGGTGACATGTAAGTGACCAGGAGAGATACTCTACAATGGAAAATAACATGGGGAAAATCACCGGGGGAGACTATCGATCAGTAGACCATGAAAGTTACCAAAAGGGCAAAATGTCTAGAATTTGGTCTTGAAATCAAAATATTTAGTTTCTTAATCTGAGTCTCACATTTACTCTGGACTTATTAAATACGTAGACTTTCTCCCTGTAATCAGTTTAAGTAGTAAAATTTTACCATTTTAAATGTACAGTTCAGGTGACAATGGTTATTCATATTATTGTGCAACAATTGCCACTATCCTTTCCAGAGCTTTGTTATCATATCATACTAAAATTATCATTTCATAGTAACTGTCCACTTCCTACTTCAGTAGCGAACACTTCCTGTTTTTATGAAATTGAACATTCTGAAGATCTCATTATCTGCCCTTCTGTGTGTGACTATTTCACTTAGCATCATGCCTGCAAAGTTCACTCATGTTATAGCCTATATAAAAACTTCATTATTTTTTTAAATATTTTAATTAAATACCTTAATTACAAACATGATGGTGTTTGAGTTTCAGTCAAGTAAAGAACACCACCCATCACCAGTTCAACATTCCCATCACCAGTGAACCAGATCTCCCTTCTCCCCAACCCATCCCTGCCTGCACTCTACACAGGCTTTCTATTTCCCTCATATATTATCATTGTTAGGATAGTTCACAATGTAGTTATTTCTCTAACTAAACTCATCACTCTTTTTGGTGAGCTTTATGAGGTGAGCTGTAATTTCCAGCCCTCCTCTCTTTATTCTCTGAAAATTATTATTGCAAGAATGTCTTTTATTTTTCTTAAAACCCATAAATGAGTGAGACCATTCTGCATCTATCTATCTATCTCTGACTTATTTCACTCGGCATAATAGATTCCATGTACATCTGTGTATAGGAAAATTTCATGACTTCATCTTTCCTGAAAGCTGCATAATATTCCATTGTGTATATGTACCACAGTTTCTTTAGCCATTCATCTTTTGAAGGGTATCTTGGTTGTTTTTAGAGTCTTGCTATGGTAAATAGTGCTGCAATGAATATAGGTGTAAGGAAGGGATTTTTGCATTCTGTTTTTTGTGTTCCTAGAGTATATTCCTAGGAGTGATATAGCTGGATTGTATGGGAGCTCAATTTTCAAGTTTTAGGAGGAATCTCCATATTGCTTTCCAGAATGGTTGGACTAGACGGCATTCCACCAGCTGTGGATAAGAGTTCCTTTCTCTCCACATCCCCGCCAACACTGCTTGCTCTCATTCTTTGTGATGTGTGCCAATCTCTGTAGTGTGAGGTGGTACCTCATAGTTGTTTTGATTTGCATCTCCCTGATGATTAGTGATGTGGAGCATTTTTTCATGTGCCTTTTGGCCATTTGTATTTCTTCTTTGTCAAAGTGTCTGTCCATTTCTTCTCCCCATTTTTTGATGGGATTAGATGTTTTTTTCTTGTAAAGTTTTGTCAGTATTTTGTATATTTTGGAGATTAGCCCCTTATCTGATGGGTATTGGGTGAATAGTTTCTCCCATTCAGTGGGGGGCTCTTGTATCCTGGGCACTATTTCCTTCAAGGTGCAGAAGCTTCTCAGCATAATATATTCCCATCTGTTAATCTCTGCTTTCACTTGCTTAGAGAGTGTAGTTTCCTCCTTGAAGATGCCTTTAGTCTCAATGTCATGGAGTTTTTTGCCTGCTTACGGTATTGGGTCTGATATTGAGGTCTTTAATCCATTTGGATTTTACCTTTGTACATGATGTTAGCTGGGGATCTAAGTTTAATTTTTGCAAGTGGCTAGCCAGTTGTGCCACTTGTTGAAGAGGCTTTCTTTGCTCCATTTAGGATTTCTTGCTCCTTTATCAAAAATTAGGTGATTGTATTTCTGGGGAACATTCTCTGAGTATTCAAGCCGATTCCATTGATCTGAGGGCCTGTCAATATTCCAATACCATGATGTTTTAATAACTATTGCTTTGTAGAAAAGTTTAAAGTTGGGGAAAGTAATTTCTCCTATATTCTTTTTCCCAATGATTGCTTTAACTCTTTGAGGGTATTTATTGTTACAAATGAATTTCAGAAGTTATCTATCTACTGCTTTGAAGAATGTCATGGGTATCTTTAGAGGGATCACATTAAATCTGTACAGTGCTTTGAGGCATATTGCCATTTTAATGATGTTAATTCTGCCAATCCATGAGCAGGGTATGTGTTTCCATTTCCATGTGTCTTCTCTTATTTCTTGGAGCAGAGCTTTATAGTTTTCTTTGTATAGGTCCTTCACATTTTTAGTCAAGTTGATTCCAAGATATTTGAATTTGTGTGGCACTGTTGTAAATGGGGTTGTTTTCTTAATGTCCATTTTCCCTATTATTATTGGTGTATAGAAATGCCATTGATTTTTTGTATTTTGTAACCTGCAACATTGCTATATCAGTTTATTGTTCCTAGAAGCTTTTTCATAGAGTCTTTAGGGTTTTCTAAGTAGAGTATCATGTCATCTGCAAACAGTAAGAGCTTGACTTCTTCCTTTCTTATCTGGATTCCCTTGATATCTTTTTCATGCCTAATCGCTATAGCAAGTACTCCCAGTGCTATGTTGAATAGGAATGGTGAGAGAGGGCAGCCTTAAGAGGAAAGTGTTTAAGTTTTTCTCCATTGAGAATAATATTTGTCACTGGCTTTTGGTAGATGGCCTTAACCACATTGAGAAAGGTTCCTTCCTTTCCCATATTGCTGAGCGTTTTGATCAAGAATGGGTGTTGGACCTTATCAAATGCTTTCTCTGCGTGTATTGATATAATCATGTAATTTTTATTTTTCTTCTTGTTGATGTTGTGTATTATGTTGATAGATTTAAGGATATTAAACCATCCTTGCATCCTGGGATGAAACCTACTTGATCATAATGAATGATCTTCTTGATGAGGCCTTGAATCCTATTTGCCAGGATTTTGTTGAGGATCTTTGCATCTGTGTTCATCAGGAATATTTTACTATAATTTTTTTGGTAGCATCTCTGTCTGGTTTGGGGATCAAGGTGATGTTGCCTTCATAAAAGCTATTTAGATGTGTTTCCATTTTTTCAAATTCATGAAAGAGTCTTGCCAGGATTGGTAATATTTCCTCTTGAAAGGTTTGGAAAAATTCATTAGTGAATCCATCTGGGCCTGGGCTTTTGTTTTGAGGCAGACATTTGATTACCGTTTTAATTTTCTCAATAGTGAGGGGGGGGTTAGAAATGCTACATCCTCTTCATTCAACCATGGAAGGTTATAAGGGTCCAAAAATTTATCCATTTCTTCCAGGTTCTCATTTTTAGTGGCATAGAGTTTCTCAAAGCAGTTTCTGATTACCCTTTGAATCTCTGCATTATCGGTATTGATTTCCCCTTTTTCATTTCTAATACGAGTTATCAAGTTTCTCTCTCTTTCTTTGTTAGTTTTGCCAGTGGTCTATCAATCTTGTTTATTTTTTCAAAGAACCAACTTCTGCTTTCGTTAATCTTTAAGATTGATTTTTGTGTTTCTACTTCATTGATTTCTGCTCTCAGCTTTGTTATTTTCTTCTGTATCCCTATTTTTGGTTCCTTTTGTTGAGCACTTTCTAATTCTATGAGCTGCTTCATTAAGCTAATCAGGTATGCCCCTTCTTCTTTCCTGATCTGTCCTTGCAAAGCTATAAATTTTCCTCTCAGTACCACTTTTGCTGTGTCCCATAGGTTCTGATAGTTTGTGTCTCTATTGTCATTTGTTTTTACAAAAATTTTGATTTCCAGGTATTAAAGTTTTTCTTCTGTGTCTCTTTGTATTTCACATATAATTTCAGGGCCTTGTGGTCAGCAAATGTAGCCTGCAAAATTTCTATCCTCTTGATATTATGGAGGTATGTTTTATGTGCTAGCATGTAGTCTATCCTGAAGAATGTCCCAAGTACATTAGAGAAGAATGTATATCCAGGTTTCTGGGGGTGGCATGTCATATATTTATCTACTAGGCCTCTTTCTTCCATTTCTCTTTTCAGGTCTAGTATATTCTTGTTGGGTTTCAGTCTGGTTGACCTATCAAGTGTTGACAATGCCATGTTGAGGCCTCCAACAATTATTGAGTTGTTATTGATATTCTTTTTCAGATTTGTTAAAATTGTCTAAAATATTTTGCTGGCCCCTCATTCAGTTGCATATATGTTTAGGAGAGTGATTTCTTCGTGCTGTACATAAACCTTGACTAATAAAAAAAATGTCCATCTTTGTCCCTTACAACTTTTCTGAGTTTTAAGGATTGAGTTTGTGTGTGTGTGTGTGTGTGTTTTGGATTGAGTTTTTTGATCCATTTAGCCACTCTGTGTCTCTTAACTGGTTCATTTAGTCCATTGACATTGAGAGAAAGAGTTGTCATGGGATTTAGTGCTATCTTTGTGTCGAAGTTTGTTGTGTCCATTGGTCAGTCTTGTCTTAAAGTAGATCTTTCAGTTCTTTTTTAAGACTGGTTTTGAGTCTGTAAAGTTTCTGAGCTGTTGTTTATCTGTGAAGCCATGTATTCTTCCCTCAAACCTGAAAGTGAATTTTGCTGGGTGCAGTATTCTAGGCAAAGCATTTATTTCATAGAGTTTTCTCACTATGTCCCACCACTGCCTTCTGGCCTTGAGTGTTTCTTGTGACAGGTCTGCTGTAAATCTCAAGGATGCTCCCTTGAATGTAATTTTCCTTTTTGATCTTGCTGCTTTCAGAATTCTGTCTCTATCTGTGGGATTTCTCATTGTGACTAAGATGTGTCTTGGGGTGTTTTTCCTGGGGTCTTTTTTAGTTGGTACAATTCGGGCATGCATGATTTTGTTGCATGTATTCTTTAGCTCTGGTAGTTTCTCTTTAATGCTGTCTTGACCGTTGATTCCTCCTGGAGATTTTCTTCCTGGGTCTCTGGGACTCTAATGATTCTTAAGTTGTTTCTGTTGAGCTTATCATAGACTTCGTTTTTTTTTCTGTTCACATTCTTCGACTAATTTTTTTATTGCTTGATCATTTGCTTTAAGGCTTTTTTCCAATCTCTTCTGCTGTATGGAGTTGTTATGCATCTCATCTTCCAGTGCACTAATTCATCCTCAGCTGCTGTTACCCTGATGAAGAGGTTATCTATTTTGCATTCAATTGGTTTACTGAGTTTTTCAGACCTGTTATTTGACCTGTTATTTCAGTTTGGAGTTTTCTGATTTCTGTCTTGATATTCTCTTGGTTCTTATTAGTGTTCTGTTCAAATTGATCTATGCTTTCTTTGAGTTCTGTGAACATCCTGCATATTTCTTCTATAAACTCTATATCTGAGAGACTGACTAGTTGGTTGGCCATTTTCCAGTCCTCAGAGTTGCCATCTTTATTCTCTATGCCTGGTGATGGGCTGCATGGTTTCCCCATTGTCACACTTGTATTGTGGGTTTTTCTATGCGTTGTGGTAGTTTTCATTGGTTAATGATTTGCCCAGCTGCGTAGCAATGTGAAGCGGCCATGCTCATCTGAATCATTCCTTTCTGGGCGGATCAACTCGCCTCCAAGTAATTCTAGCCATCCGCAGATGAAGCCACACACACAGGATGAAATCCGGCGGAGGACGCAGCACAGCACAGAAAAACTTCATTCTTTTTAACATACTGAATAATGAATACATGCGGGGCCAGAGCAATAGCACAGTTGATAGGATGTTTGCCTTGCATGCAGTTGAGCCAGGTTTGATATATGCAAAGGATATATGGCTCACGACATAATTCCAGTGATTTCTGCATACAGAGTGAGGAGTAACTCGAGCATTGCCAGGTATGGCCTGAAAACAGAAACAAAACAAAAACAAAAGTTCTTTTGGTTGCACATAATTATGTGTTGCTTCATAACAATTTACAATAGACTACATGACAGTGGCCCCAATAGGTCACCAGAGAGTTTAAGAGTATAGTTTATGTGATCTAGATTTGTGTAAGGGCATAATTTGTACAGTCACAAATATCACTTAATAACACATTTCTCAGAATATATCTTGTCCTTAAGCAAAGCATGAGTAGTGTTATTTTATTTTGCTTATCACTTACTTATTAATAAAGTTTTAGGCTTTCTGTTATTGTTATGAAGAATGCGTATATAAAATTTGGTATATACATATCCTTGCAAACATCTCCCCAGGGGCTGGAGATATGACTCAACTGTATAAGACTGAACTCAAAAAATGGGTGAGGCCCTAGGTTTAATCTTTAGCACTGAAAAAAAAAATATCTGTTCAAATTCCTGCTTTCAATATTTGGTGTTATATATTCAGAAGTAGAATTATTGGTGATTCCTTATTCAATTTTAGGGGCCATACCTGGCAGAGCTTGAGGGACCAGTAGGGCTAAAGTCAGAGGTGCGGGAAGGGGAGGGCAATCATGTGATACCAAAATTTAAACTCAAGACCGTGGATATGCTAATTATGTGCTCTACCACTATGCCACATTCACAGCCTTTTGCTCAAAAAAATTTTTATGAAGTTCAATACCATGATTCATTGGCTGCACTTCACTTTCACACCAGCAATTCATAGATGTTCTCCATATTTCTTCTAAAACTTGTTTTCTGCTTTTGTTTCGAGGAACTTTTGCAAATAGTCTTCTTAATAAGTATACAGGGATTTCTCATTGTGAGTTTGATTTATGCAAATGCCTTACCACTATGCCACCACTCCAGTCCTCTTTTTTGATGGGGTTAGATTTTTTTCTCATTAAGTTCTGTCAGTACCTTGTATGTATTAGATATAAACCCCTTATCTGATAGGTATTGAGTAAATAGTTTCTCCCCTCTATGGGTGGCTTTTGCATCCTAGTCACTATTTTCTTTGAAGTGCAGAAGCATCTTAGCTTAATATAGTTTCATCCATTTATCTTCGCTTTTACTTCTTTGAATAATGCTATTTCCTCCTTTATAAAAAATAAAAATTCGGGGCCGGAGAGATAGCATGGAGGCAAGGCTTTTGCCTTTCATGCAGAAGGTCATTGGTTCGAATCCCGGCATCCCATATGGTCCCCCGTGCCTGCCAGGAGCAATTTCTGAGCATGAAGCCAGGAGTAACCCCTGAGCACTGCCGGGTGTGACCCAAAAACCACAAAATAAATAAATAAATTAATTAATTAAAAAAAATAAAAATAAATAAAAATTATTGGAGCTGGAGAGAGAGCATAGAGATAGGAGTAACCTGTCACATCTGAGCACTGCCAGATATAGCCCCAAAACTATAAAATATTTAAAATTTAAAAATTTAAAAAAATTAAAATTCTTAATTTCTCTAAGATTCATATTCCTGAACTCCTTCATAAACTTTTTATTTTTCTTTTTGGTCCACAACCAGCAATGCTCAGGGGTTATTTTCTGGGTCTTCACCAGAGGTCTCAAACTCGCGGCCCGCAGGCCATTTGCGGCCCTCTGTACAACATTTTGTGGCCCGCGGCCAACCTTCAAATATCGCAGTATTCGCGATTATTCGCTTACCGAATAATCGCAATAAAATTGCATTAGTAAGAAAAAAATCGCATTAAACATTCGCATAACTCGAGCAGTTCCGTTTGGGTATGCAAATGTTGAATGCGATTTTTTGTGATTTTTTTTCTTACTAATGAGATTTTTTTATTGTGAATACTCGGTAGGCGAATAATCGCAAATACTTTGCGCCAAGCGCAGACTTTCTTTTTGTTTTGTTGTTTGTTTGTTTGTTTTGTGAAATCCCTTATGCGGCCCTGCCTCACCTCGACTTTGCCTCCTGCAACCCCCAGGTAAATTGAGAAATTCCTTATGCAGCCCTTCCTCACCCCGACTTGGCCTCCTGCGGCCCAGGGTAAATTGAGTTTGAGACCCCTGGTCTACACCAAAGAATTATTCCTTACATGGCAGGACCATATTAAAAGCCGGGACTGACTTGGGTTGACCCTGTGCAAGGCTACTACATTACCCACTGTACTATCACTCTGTCTGATTAACTTTTCTAATGCTTTAAACTTTAATGTTTTAATGACCTAAACTATGGAATTAGAGAGATATTATAGTGGGTAGGAAATTTACCTCATTTGTAGCTGACCAGATTCAATCTCCAGAATCCCCTATAGTCTCCTGAGCACCACCAAAAATAATTCAGAGTGCAGAACAAGGAGTAACTACTAATAATTTTTGACCCCAAAATCTAATCTAATGAAATATTGGCTTTAGTACATAGAGGAAATTTTGATACTTATTATCTAATATGATCATCAGATAACATATTATCTGGTTATTATCATTAACCTCCATGAACTTGGGTGGTCAGAGAGTCACATGTCAAAGTTACCTCTTACTACTCATGTGACTCAGTAAACTTTTACTTCTCGACAGAGGCTCGGCTGGGCTCAGAACACTCCACATGCCAGGATTTCGTGGGCCTTTGACTGGTATGATGGGGGCTCTGGGCAGGACAGCTAGCCATAGGACCCCTGGGCTGACCACTTATTCCAGGTGAACAAGATTCCCCCCACACCAGGCGGGTCTTCAGGGCCACGCCTGGTTAATCGGGCCCTGGGGGGAGGGGGTGAGAAATTCCTCCCTAGGCATCCAAAAACTACAGAGGCTCGGCTGGGCTCAGAACACTCTGCATGCCAGGATTTCTTGGTGTGTTTGCCTGGTATGTTGGGGGCTCTGGGAAGGACAGCTAGCCATAGGCCCCCTGGGCTGATACACTTCATGTATTTCATTTATTCAGAATATTCCTTATTCTTATGTTATGTTTTGCGTATACAGAATGTTCATTTTGTATTCTGCCCTTTCCCACACCCCTACAAAGCTCTTTTTTACTCCTTAACTCTCTAACCCCCTCTCAAACATCACTAACCTACATTACTCTTTCTAACTTTAGTAGTGTACAATTCTAATCACAGTCCAAAGCTGTGCATTGTGTATGACAACCCCAAAACTGTTTCAAGATACAGAAAATAGACACGTATTTCTTTAGAATATTTTGTGTTTTTTCTCTGACAGCTATAATTCTTATTAAATGTTGTCTTATACAGTGATGATTCTATCCACTTTTTATCTTATCTTTTTGAGCTGTTTAACAAGGAATTTTGGTGGAAGAGTCCCCCAGTTTAATGCTTATGATTGAACCATGTCATGGGAATCATTGGAATTGTTCTTATGGCCCCCATATGTGCCAATAACACCACGTGGCATTGCTTCTTATTTGCATAGGCACATTAAAATGGGAAAATACAATACATACAAATAAGATCCTATCTAATAGAGATTGGAACACACAAATCTTGTAGTGCAAAGGGACCTTACACCCTGAACATTGACATAACGACCTGGCACAGACCTCAGAAGAAAGGGCATAATCCATTCTCCCCTGAACCAGGGAAGCCATCCACGAAACATCCAGGCTGGTCTATAACATCACCTGGAAGCAATCCTCTACCACAGAAGACCTACACTGCTCAGATTTTGACCTGCTCAAAAGAGACTTCCCTTAACACTGAGAAGACTTAACAACAACAACGACCTGCTTACAGGACAGGACTCCCTGCATTGCCCTTTGATTGTGAGGTGAAAGGAGAGGATGCTCCACATCCTGACTTCAATGTAAGATATGCAGATTCCAGGATCTTTAATACAGAAACATGATACCAACAACAGAGACTGTGTGAAAAATAAAAGTGTGTTGGCACTACAGACAATGTATTGGATTGGACGATCTAGCTTGCCTGGAGCCTAGAGTTGGTCTTATGCCAGGAAACTTCAGGGGTCTGGTCTCTTTGTAATTAGGCCAAGGTTATTTCTTTTCATGTCCCTCATATTTTGGTGGGCCTATGCAAACAACAACTGCCAATCTAACACCATTTTTACTGTGCTCCATTGACTCTAATCCTTAAAAAGAACTCACTTAAAATTTGAGGTTAACTTAAGCTAATATGCATGTATATGGAAATGTAAGAAAATACTATGCCTGTAATGTTTAAGGAGTTACGTAAGTTTTATGGCTTTAGATTGCCTTGTGTACTGTTAAGAAATATTATAATGTATTACAATCTGGGGACTTGAGGGACAAAGTAATTGTACATGAATTCTGTCTTATTTATCTTAATGTTCTTTGGCTGAAATTTCAAAGTTAAGATATCAGCAAGGGGACTTCTGAGAATTATGTTATGGGTGATTGTCCTTCCACTGTAACTTTACCTTGTCCTCTTTCTTTGCACCCTTGTTCTCATAATTTAAAAATAAATAATAAAATAAAAAAATCCAAAAGAAAAAACAAACAAAAAACTTTTAATTCTCAAAGCTTTTTTTTTCAATGTGCAAATTTGTATCAATGTTTACCTAACAAGATTATATCAATCAAATGAGATATATACAATTAATTTAGTATGGAAAACTGGTACATACTAGCACCCTATAATAGTAATACCATTCTTAATCATTTTAGATACAACAGAAACAAATATTAAGAAACACATAATGAATATATGGTGGGCAAAATAAAAAAACCCAAACACTGAAACATTACTATTAAGTAAATATGAAAGAGTTGGGGAAGGGAAGGAACTAAGTGCTGTATTTAATGAGTGGTATGTTGATTTTCATCCCATAAAATGCAATGAAAAAGAGATGAAACATTAAAAACAGGGGGAAACCTGTTGAGAGTAAGTGGAGCACAAATGGAAAGATTTGGGGAGAGTTCTCAGATCATGGTGCACGGTCACTGTGAAAGAGAAAGACAAGAGGATTTAACTGCAGCACAGTTTTAAGTGTTAACAAGACTGACAAAGAGGCCAGGTGCTTAAACCAAAGCTGCTCCCCCCAGGACTGCTTATACATCCCAACTAGGAACCTGTGGTAAGTATGATCTCTGTAGAGAAGAGGTGATGAATTTTTAGTGCAAAGCCCAGACCTTTCTCCTCCCACAGGAGCACTGAGAGTCTCATGTTCATGGCTGCTACACCAGGTACCCAGAAAATAAATGCAGCCATGAAAACAAGGGAAGATAAAAATTCAAAATTAGTCCATCAGCCTTTTTTACATTTCTAGAGCCTTCAAAATTACCTAAGTGCAGAAAGCCAATTGTGATCACCAGCCTAAACAGTAAGAGAAATAGGAAAAAAAAGAAAAGAAACATTTAAAAATACATTAGAAAAAAGGTACCTCATCACAAACTTTCACAGAAAATGAATTCTTCCAAAGAACTATTAGATATTGCTTCAAGTTGAGGGGCATTTCCAGGGCACAACCACTGAAAAATAATGAGCCCTCCACTCATTCTTCCTTCTCTTTCCATAACAGCTAGTCCTGGCCTCTCCAGTGGAGCAATTGCTGGCATCGTGATTGGAGTCCTGGCTGGAGTAGCTCTGATAGCAGCGCTGGTGTACTTTCTTTATGTCAGAAAGACCAGAGGGTATGATGGCCTGTCCTCTAGTTGCCCTTGTCTCTATTCTAGCCACCATGCTTGGGAGAAGGAAAGAGTCTGTCCCTCTGCTTCTGGGCCTGGATCTACTCTTTGCTGAATCCCTGCTTCTCAGCATGAACTGCCACTGGGGCTTTTCTTCCCTATCCCAAGCTTCCTGTGCCCCACTATATCATATGGTTATTCCCTTTCCATATGGTTTAAAGAGAGTAGATTTAAATGTGTGCCTCTGTCCCTATTCAGAGAAGCCAAAGTCCAAGAAAGAAACAAAAAAAAGCAAGAGATAGTAAGTTATGTGGCTATGTGCCATGTTGACTATAGTAGCAGGAGGAAGAAGGGAAAAGACAGAAAGAAAACCAAAGAAAAGTAAAAATGACCGCAGATGTATTGAGTCTTGAATAGAGTAAGGGGTAGATGGAAGCATCTATCTTCAAAAAGGTAAAGATTGAAGGACAGAGTGATAACACAGCAGTAGGGCAGTTACCTGCAAGTGGCTGAACCAGAATGGATTTGGGTTCAATCCTTGGCATTCCCTGTGGTCCCCTGAGTCAGGATCGAGGGTTGACCCAAAGACAAATAAAAAAAAAGGTAAATATTGGAGACAGAAATTACCTTAGAAGCAACTAATACAAAATAAAAACACTAAAAAAGATCATGGGCAGCTGGAAGAAGATCACTAAAAGCCACCATCAGTCAGGGTTAAATGAACACAAAGGAGCCCCAGGGAAATTGCTGCTGACAGTGTCATTCCTAATTCAAAGAGCAAAGATTTTATAATTAGGAATAGCAGTCACAGTATCTGATATTTGTTTAGTGCAGATGACCAGTGCCACCACACAGAAAACAAACCCTCAGCCTCCAACCACAGTAAGTATAACATTCACCCTATGGTGTGTCCCGATTTGCATTGCCCTAGCAGGGAATCCTAGACAACCCACCACTTTCAGAAGTTTTATATAACAAAAAGATTGCTTTGTGTTAACTTCCAGAAGAGACTAGGTCTAAGCCATGAAGGATGAAGTAATATGGGATGTTTTCAGGAACCATTTCCTCATCCTTACTTCTCCCCTCCTGCCTCTTTTACTGAGATGGGCATTCTCACTGGGTAAGACTTTTCCTGTCCTATGGTGTTCTGGGTGCTGGAGGCCACTGTGCCTCTCTTTGACATTGGGGCTTCGTTGCTCAGAAATATACTTGGATAAAAATCAAAGCCTTGGAACTGAAGGAATCAAACAGGAAATGAGGCCTTCTCAGCTCTATGCCTTTGGTACTAACACCTGAAGATGCACCAAAAATTTAAGAAATTCCTTACTAGATTTTAAGTTACCACCTCACCTGCCACCTCCTTGAGCAAGAAAGGCCATAGACAGCTTAATATTCCATAATTAGTGAATCTTCCTTTTCCTCCCCAGGTAAAGACCATTCTGAAAACTCATCAAACAAGGTAAGCACAGCAGTTCTATGACTCTGTTCATCAAGAAAATACCTAGGTAGAACGGGTCATCACTCTTGTAAGCACTAAAGTAAGAATCAAATCTGGGTCAAAGTTTCTTGAAGCAGCAACAGTGTAGTGGTAGCAAATTACTCTAATGAGTCTACCTCAGACCTGGGATACAAACTGTGAATTATCCTGGCTATGACTCTGATAGCTCTGAAGTTGGGCAACAATATAATCTCTTTGGTCTTTAGCTGTGTCATCTGTAAATTTTGCATGCTGCCTATTTCAAACAGGATTCAAACAAATGCAAGGGAGATATTAGATCTTTCTTCTTTCTCAACCCTTAATCTGATGTGCTCTTACTGCCAAAAAATCTCTCATTCTAAGGGTCTAAGATTGTATTACTTTAAAATGAGATTAGAGAATGTTTCTGATCTTCATCTTCCAACAATAAAGTATATATATATATATATATATGTATATATATGCTTGGAAGTGCTTAAATTATCTGAATATGTAACAATGAATAAAATTTCAGATATGAGACTACACATATAAAAACAGCTAAATCAAGATATAAAAATATGGGTATATAAAATCTACCCTTCCATCCAAAAAGCCTTCAGTCATTTCCGTCCAGCTATTATTTACTGTATTTTTTTCAGGAAGGAAATGCATATTTATTTTAATTTAATATATTTCTTTTTTTTACTTCATTTTTTTATTTGAACACCTTGATTACACACATGATTGTGTTTGGGTTTCAATCATAAAAGGAACACCACCCATCACCAGTGCAACATTCCCATCACCCATGTCCCAAATCTCCTTCTTCCCCACCCAACCCCTGCCTGTACTCTAGACAGGCTCTGCATTTCCCTCATACATTCTCAGTATTAGGACAGTTCAAAATGTAGTTATTTCTCTAACTAAACTCATCACTCTTTGTGGTGAGCTTCCTGAGGTGAGCTGGAACTTCCAGCTCTTTTCGCTTTTGTGTCTGAAATTTATTATTGCAAGAATGTCTTTCATTTTTCTTAAAACCCATAGATGAGTGAGACCATTCTGCGTTTTTCTCTCTCTCTCTGACTTATTTCACTCAGCATAATAGATTCCGTGTACATCCATGTATAGGAAAATTTTATGACTTCATCTCTCCTGACAGCTGCATAATATTCCATTGTGTATATGTACCACAGTTTCTTTAGCCACTCGTCTATTGAAGGGCATCTTGGTTGTTTCCAGAGTCTTGATATGGTAAATAGTGCTGCAATGAACATAGGTGTAAGGAAGGGATTTCTGTATTCTATTTTTGTGTTCTTAGGGTATATTCCTAGGAGTGGTATAGCTGGATCGTAAGGGAGCTCGATTTCCAGTTTTTGGAGGAATCTCCATATTGCTTTCCATAAAGGTTGAACTAGACGGCATTCCCACCATCAGTGGATAAGGGTTCCTTCCTTTCCACATCCCCGCCAACACTGTTTGTTCTCATTCTTTGTGATGTGTGCCATTCTCTGTGGTGTGAGGTGGTATCTCATTGTTGTTTTGATTTGCATTTCCCTGATGATTAGTGATGTGGAGCATTTTTTCATGTGTCTTTTGGCCACTTGTATTTCTTCTTTGTCAAAGTGTCTGTTCATTTCTTCTCCCCATTTTTTGATGAAATTAGATGTTTTTTTCTTGTAAAATTCTGTCAGTGCCTTGTATATTTTGGAGATTAGCCCCTTATCTGATGGGGATTGGGTGAATAGTTTCTCCCACTCAGTGGGTGGCTCTTGTATCCTGGGCACTATTTCCTTTGAGGTGCAGAAGCTTCTCAGCTTAATATATTCCCATCTGTTAATCTCTGCTTTCACTTGCTTGGAAAGTGCAGTTTCCTCCTTGAAGATGCCTGTAGTCTCAATGTCCTGGAGTGTTTTGCCTATGTGTTGTTCAATATATCTTATGGTTTTGGGTCTGATATCAAGGTCTTTAATCCATTTGGATTTTACCTTCGTACATGATTTAGCTGGGGGTCTAAGTTCAATTTTTTGCAAGTGGCTATCCAGTTGTGCCAATACAACTTGTTGAAGAAGCCTTCCCTGCTCCATTTAGGATTTCTTGCTCCTTTATCAAAAATTAGGTGATTGTATGTCTGGGGAACATTTTCTGAGTATTCAAGCCTATTCCACTGATCTGAGGGCCTGTCCTTATTCCAGTACCATGCTGTTTTAATAACTTATGCTTTGTAGTAAAGTTTAAAGTTGGGGAAAGTAATTCCTCCCATATTCTTTTTCCCAATGATTGCTTTAGCTTTTCTAGGGTGTTTATTGTTCCAAAAGAATTTCAAAAGTGCCTGATCCCCTTCTTTGAAGAATGTCATGGGTATCTTTAGAGAGATAGCATTAAATATGTATAATGCCTTGGGGAGTATTGCCATTTTGATTATGTTAATCCTGCCAATCCATGAGCAGGGTATGCATTTCCATTTCTGCATGTCCTCTCTCATTTCCTGGAGTTGAGTTTTATAGTTTTCTTTGTATAGGTCCTTCACATTTTTAGTCAAGTTGATTCCAAGATATTTGAGTTTGTGTGGCACTATTGTGAATGGGGTTGTGTTCTTAATGTCCATTTCTTCCTTATTACTATTGGTGTATAGAAAGGACATTGATTTCTGTGTGTTAATTTTGTAGCCTGCCACCTTGCTATATGAGTCTATTGTTTCTAGAAGCTTTTTGGTAGTCTTTAGGGTTTTCTAAGTAGAGTATCATGTCATCTGCAAACAGTGAGAGCTTGACGTCTTCCTTTCCTATCTGGATTCCCTTGATATCCTTTTCTTGCCTAATCGCTATAGCAAGTACTTCCAGTGCTATGTTGAATAGGAGTGGTGAGAGAGGACAGCCTTGTCTTGTGCCAGAATTTAGAGGGAAGGCTTTTAGTTTTTCTCCATTGAGGATAATGTTTGCCACTGGCTTATGGTAGATGACCTTAACTATATTGAGAAAGGTTTCTTCCATTCCCATCTTGCTGAGAGTTTTGATCAAGAATGGGTGTTGGACCTTATCAAATGCTTTCTCTGCATCTATTGATATGATCATGTGGTATTTATTTTTGTTGTTGTTTATGTTGTGTATTATATTGATAGATTTACGGATGTTAAACCATCCTTGCATTCCTCGGATGAAACCTACTTAATCATAGTGGATGATGTTCTTAATGAGGCATTGAATCCTATTTGCCAGGATTTTGTTGAGGATCTTTGCATCTGCATTCATCAATGATATTGGTCTGTAATTTTCTTTTTTCGTAGCATCTCTGTCTGATTTAGGTATCAGGCTGATGTTGGCTTCATAAAAGCTATTTGGAAGTGTTTCCGTTTGTTCAATTTCATGAAAGAGTCTTGCCAGGATTGGTAGTAGTTCCTCTTGGAACGTTTGAAAGAATTCATTAGTGAATCCACCTGGGCCTGGGCTTTTGTTTTTGGGCAGATTTTTGGTTACCGTTTTAATTTCGTCAATGATGATGGGGGTGTTTAGATATGCTACATCCTCTTCCTTCAAACATGGAAGATTATAAGTGTCCAAGAATTTATCCATTTCTTCCAGGTTCTCATTTTTAGTCGTGTAGAGTTTCTCAAAGTAGTTTCTGATTACCCTTTGAATCTCTGTCATATCAGTAGTGATCTCACCTTTTTCATACCTAATACGAGTTATCAAGTTTCTCTCTCTCTCTTTCTTTGTTAGGTTTGCCAGTGGTCTATCAATCTTGTTTATTTTTTCAAAGAACCAACTTCTGCTTTCGTTGATCTTTCGGATTTTTTTTTGGATTTCCACTTCGTTGATTTCTGCTCTCAGCTTTATTATTTCCTTCTGTCTCCCTATTTTTGGGTCCTTTTGTTGAGCACTTTCTAATTCTATTAGCTGTGTCATTAAGCTACTCCGGTAAGCTCCTTCTTCCTTCCTGATGTGTGCTTACAAAGCTATAAATTTTCCTCTCAGTACTGCCTTTGCTGTGTCCCATAAGTTCTGATTGTTTGTGTCTTTATTGTCATTAGTTTCCAGAAACCTTTTGATTTCCTCTTTGATTTCATCTCGGACCCACTGGTTATTGAGTATGAGGCTGTTTAACTTCCAGGTGTTAAAGTGTTTCTTCTGAGTCCCTTTGGAATTCACAAATAAATTCATAGCCTTGTGATTACTGAAGGTAGTCTGCAAAATTTCTATCCTCTTGATATTATGAAGGTATGTTTTATCTGCTAGCATGTAGTCTATCCTGGAGAATGCCCCATGTACATTGGAGAAGAATGTTTATCCAGGTTTCTGGGGATGGAGTGTCCTATATAAATCCACTAGGCCTTTTTCTTCCATTTCTCTCCTCAGGTCTAGTATATTCTTTTGGGTTTCAGTCTGGTTGACCTATCCAGTGTTGACAAAGCCCTGTTGAAGTCCCCCACACTTATTGTGTTGTTATTGATATTGTTTTTCAGATTATTCAACAGTTGTTTTAAATATTTTGCTGACCCCTCATTTGGTGCATATATGTTTAGGAGAGTTATTTCTTCCTGGTCTACATACCCCTTGATTAATATAAAATGTCCATCTTTGTCCCTTTCAACCTACCTGAGTATAGTTTGCATTATCTGATAGTAGTATGGCCACTCCAGCTTTTTTATGTGTTTGCTTGGATAATTTTTCTCCAGCCTTTTATTTTGAGTCTATGTTTGTTCTGACTATTCAGGTGCGTTTCTTGTAGGCAGCAGAAGGTTGGATTGAGTTTTTTGATCCATTTAGCCACTCTGTGTCTCTTAACTCGTGCATTTAGTTCATTGACATTGAGAGAAAGAATTGTCCTTGGATTTAATACCATCTTTATATCGAAATTTGGTGTGTCTTTTGGTTAGTCTTGTCTTAAATGAGGTCTTTCAGTATTTCTCTTAAGACTGGTTTTGAGTCTGTAAAGTTTCTGAGCTGTTTTTTGTCTGTGAAACCATGTATTCTTCCGTCAAACCGGAAAGTGAGTTTTGGGGGTACAGTATTCTAGGTGAAGCATTCCTTTCATTCAGTCTTGTCACAATATCCCACCACTGCTTTCTGGCATTGAGTGTTTCTGGTGACAGGTCTGCTGTAAATCTCAAGGATGCTTGCTTGAATGTAATTTCCCCTTTTGATCTTGCTGTTTTCAGAATTCTGTCTCTATCTGTGGGATTTGTCATTGTGACTAGGATGTGTCTTGGGGTGGTTTTTCTGGGGTCTCTTTTGGTTGGTACTCTTCGAGCATGCAGGATTTGATCACATATATTCTTTAGCTCTGGAAGTTTCTCTTTAATGATGTTCTTGACCATTGATTCTTCCTGGAAATTTTCTTCCTAGGTCTCTGGGACTCCAATGATTCTTTAGTTGTTTCTGTTGATCTTATCATAGATTTTTTCATCTGTTCCCATTCTTTGACTTATTTTTCCATTGTCTGTTCTTTTGCTTTAAGTTTTTTTCCAATCTCTCCCGCTTTATGGAATTGTTATTTATCTCATCTTCCACAGCACCAAGTCTATTCTCAGCTTTTGATACCCTGTCCCAGAGCTTATCCATTTTGTCATTCACTTCGTTTACTGACTTTTTAGGCCTGTTAGTTGACATGTTATTTCAGTTTGGAGTTTTGTGATTTCTGTCTTCATATTTTCTTGGTTCTTATTAGTGTTCTGTTCAACTCAATCCATGGTTTCTTTGAGTTCTTTGAGCATCTTTCATATTTCTATTCTAAAGTCCTTCTCTGAGAGGTTGATTAGTTGGTTGGTCATTATCTGGTCATCAGAGTTGTCATCTTCATTCTCTATGTCTGATGCTGGCCTGCGTTGTTTCCCCATTGTCACACTTGTATTGTGGGTTTTTCTATGTGTGGTGGTGGTATTCATTGGTTATATGATGCAGGCAGCACACTTCTCTGTTTCTGCCCTTTCTGGATGGGCTGACTTGCCTCCAAGGTAGGGGAGTCCTCCGTGGATGAAGCCTCACACAGGATCAAATCTTAGGCCCGAGCACGCAGCCGAGAAGAAAGTCTGGAGACAAATGCTTGCTTCTGTGATCCAGCACATTTCTTAGTGTGGTTTTTTTCTTCTTGTGATGGTGTTTTTTTCTTAGAAAGAGCGCACGGCCACGTAGCAAAGTGTAGCTAAGTGACTTCTGGAGCCTCTTTTCGGCCCACTCTCAAGAGGTTCACGCAACAGGATAGTAGAGAGACACACACAGGCAGCACTCACAATTTTTCACAGCCAGGCCCCACTAGGCAGGCATAGTTTTCACTCGATCGCTGGGCAGCTTCAGAATGCAGTATTTTTGGGGTTCACTTCCCAGGACTCTGAGGAGAGCTTCAAGAATTCAGAAAAGGCAGAGAAGCACAGGACAGTGCTCCCTTCAGGTCCTCTGTTTCCTCAGAAGAAGCACAGCCAGGCGGAGACTCTGCAGGTAGAGCAATCAGCACTCTGCCTGGAAACCCCCACATCCAGCCATTTCTTACTCACTCACTCACTTGCTGCATAATGTCAGATTTTTTGGGGTTCGCTTCCCAGGGCTCTGAGGAGAACTTCAAGAATTCAGGAAAGACAGAGAAGCACAGAACATGGCTCCCTTCAGGTCCTCAGTTTCCTCAGAAGAAGCACAGCCGGGTGGAGACTCTGCAGGTCGAGCAATCAGCACTCTTCCTGGAAATCTCCACATCCAGCCATTTCTTACTCACTCACTCACTTGCTGGGTAATGTCAGTTTTTTGGTGGTTCGCTTCCCAGGGCTCTGAGGAGAGCTTCCAGAGTTCAGGAAAGACAGAGAAGCATAGGACAGGGCTCCCTTCAGGTCCTCAGTTTCCTCAGAATAAGCACAGCCGGGCAGAGACTCTGCAGGCAGAGCAATCAGCACTCTGCCTCTTACTTTATTTTTTAGAACAAAGGAAAAGTGCAGAATATACATAAATATGTCTAATTTCATTGATTCAAATTGTTGATGATTCATTCATATATTGCATGCATTTATAGTATTTTTATTTTTATTCCCAATGATGAATCCTCAAATTTCATTACACAAAAAAATCTTTATTAATGATTATTCATCAGATGTTACAAGATATAATGGATAACAAAACTCTTCTTCAAAGCTACAAGTTTCAAAGGGTGAAAACATGTGGTACTGAATCACAATTGATTAAATGAGGGCCTGACCTAAACATTGATTTAATTGGCTACTATTCATGCTTTACAGATTGAAGAAGTTGAACATTCTTACCTGGATTTTGATGACCAGAAACACAGAGAGAAACAAATTGCAGTGTCTCCAGGCACAACAGCTACAGGAGTCATTTATTCAATTGTGAAAAATAATTAATTCAACTCAACATGGTGGTGCCTCAAGATTCTCCTCCCCATTACTGGGAGATACTTTCACCTTCAGGGGAAAGGAGAAGTAATTTGTTCCCTCTCACTTTCCACTCTTTCCTAGGTACCTCAAAACTCTCTGGCCAAACCCCTCCCTTCAGTGTCAACAGATGAAAAGAATTTTCCTGGAGTCTGCTGAAAAACCAACATTCTTTCACTGAAATTTGACAAAGCAAACTTTTTTTTTTTTGGGCCACACCTGGTAACGCTCAGGGGTTACTCCTGGCTATGTGCTCAGAAGTTGCTCCTGGCTTGGGGGACCATATGGGACACCAGGGGATCGAACCACGGTCCGTCCAAGGCTAGCGCAGGCAAGGCAGGCACTTTACCTCTAGCGCCACCGCCTGGCCCCAATAAAGCAAACTTTTGAGGAAAGTTGGCAAAACCTAAAATCTCTTCCCCTTTCTAAACTGTGTGTGTGTGTGTGTGTGTGTGTGTGTGTGTGTGTTGACCACACCTGTGGTTGGGCTCAGGGATCATTCATGCTGGAATTAAATCCATATACAAATCACATATTCCAAACTTTTCTCCTTTGCTCTTTTCTTTGCCTAGCCACCCCAAGACTAGTTTTATATCTTACTATTTAGAGCATCTTAATTCCTTTAAGAATTAGCCACACACTTAAGAGGTACATATCTACCGAAAATAAAAATACTTATCTACTGAAAAAATATAAAAGAGAGAAAAGTAAAAAGTTCTCTCTCTCAAAATGTTCAGTATAAAACCCTCTTATCACTCCAAGACTCATGAAACCAAATGCATAGACAGTTATGGACTGAGAACATCTATGTCAGGGCTTAACACCTTGCTGCTTAGCTAAAATAACACCTAGGCCCTCTGACAAACCCTTCTTTAGAGAACTTGAGCAGCAACTAATAAAACTGTATGTCAGGTCCATACCAATTTCTAGTAAAAACTCAAAGTTACACTTACTTGAATAACTATAATATTTACTCAAATAAATACCCACAAAACGAAGAGTTACAGCTTCAGGGGGTAGTCAGCATTTAATAGAAACAATATGCTAATCCTTTGGAAAGGAGACAAGAATCACCTCTTGGAGCTGATTAAAAAATATCAGTAGGCCAGAGAAATAGCGCAGAGGTAAGACATTGCTTTGCACGTGGTTGACTCAGGCTCAACCCTGGCATCACATATGAGTCTTCAAATACTGCCAGGAGTGACACCTGAGCACAACTATGTAGTCAAAATAATAAAATAAAATCATAAGTCAATAGACAGTACCATTTTAAGGACCAGCAGTTGAAAACCACTGGTTTAATTGTTTAAAGAATGTACATTTGGGTTACTTAGTTTATTTCCTTTTTTTGATACATTTTGCTGTTTAAAAACTTGTGACTTCCTATTTTTGTGCAAAGGGATTATTATTTTGTTTACTTAGTGAATCTATGACTTACAATATGTGTAAATCAATTTGACTCCTTAGATCATCCCCTTGATCAGGAGCTCCTCAAATCTTTATGTCAAGAGGTTCCAAGAGAAGATTTTTTTTTTAGAATATTATTTTTTTTAATTTATTTAAACACCTTGTTTACATACAAGGTTTGGGTTTCAGTCATGTAAAGAACACCACCCATCACCAGTGCAACATTCCCATCACAAATGTCCCAAGTCTCCCTCCTCCCCACAAGACCCCCGCCTGTACTCTAGACAAGCTCTCCATTTTCCTCATACATTCTCATTATTAGGACA
Source organism: Suncus etruscus (assembly GCF_024139225.1). Classification (NCBI taxonomy): domain Eukaryota; kingdom Metazoa; phylum Chordata; class Mammalia; order Eulipotyphla; family Soricidae; genus Suncus; species Suncus etruscus. Next base: position 87,263,828 of record NC_064861.1, on the reverse strand, counting down.
GTTCAAAATGTAGTTATTTCTCTAACTAAACTCATCATTATTTGTGGTGAGTTTCCTGAGGTGAGCTGCAACTTCCAGCTCTTTTCTATTTTGTGTCTGAAAACTATTTTCATAAAGGTTGAACTAGACGGCATTCCCACCAGCAGTGGATAAGAGTTCCTTTCTCTCCACATCTCCGCCAACACTGTTTATTCTCATTCTTTGTGATGTGTGCCATTCTCTGTGGTGTGAGATGGTACTTCATAGTTCTTTTGATTTGCAGCTCCCTGATGATTAGTGATGTGGAGCATTTTTTCAAGTGTCTTTTGGCCATTTGTATTTCTTCTTTGTCAAAGTGTCTGTCCATTTCTTCTCCCCATTTCTTGATGGAATTAGATGTTTTTTTTTCTTGTAAAGTTCTGTCAGTGCCTTGTATATTTTTGAGATTAGCCCCTTATCTGATGGGTATTGGATGAATAGTTTCTCCCACTCAGTGGGTGGCTCTTGTATCCTGGGCACTATTTCCTTTCAGGTGCAGAAGATACTCAGTTTAATATATTCCCATCTGTTAATCTCTGCTTTCACTTGCTTGGAGAGTGCAGTTTCCTCCTTGAAGATGCCTGTAGTCTCAATGTCCAGGAGTATTTTGCCTATGTGTTGTTCTATATATCTTATGGTTTTGTGTCTGATATTGAGTTCTTTAATCCATTTGGATTTTACCTCCATACATGATGTTAGCTGGGGGTCTAAGTTTAATTTTTTGCAAGTGCCTATCCAGTTGTGCCAATACCACTTGTTGAATAGGCTTTCTTTGCTCCATTAGGATTTCTTGCTCCTTTATCAAACATTAGGTGATTGTATGTCTGGGGAACATTTTCTGAGTAGTCAAGCCTATTCCACTAATCTGAGGTCCTGTTCTTATGCCAATACCATCCTGTTTTGATAACTATTTCTTTGTAGTAAAGTTTAAAGTTGGGGAAAGAAATTCCTCCCATATTCTTTTTCCCAATGATTCCTTTAGCTATTCTAGGGTGTTTATTGTTCCAAACGAAATTCAAAGTTCCCTGATCCACTTCTTTGAAGAATGTCATGGGTATATTTAGAGGGATTGCAAAAATCTGTATAATGCCTTGGGGAGTATTGCCATTTTGATGATGTTAATCCTGCCAATTCATGAGCAGGGTATGTGTTTCCATTTCCGTGTATCCTATCTTATTTTTCGAAGCAGAGTTTTATAGTTTTCTTCATATAGGTCCTTCACATTTTGAGTCAAGTTGATTCCAAAATGTTTGAATTTGTGTGGCACTATTGTGAATGGGGTTTTTTTCCTTAATGTCCATTTCTTCCTTATTACTATTGGTGTATAGAAAGGCCATTGATTTTTGTGTGTTAATTTTGTAACCTGCCACCTTGCTATATGAGTCTATTGTTTCCAGAAGCTTTTTGGTAGAGTCTTTAGGGTTTTCTAAGTAGAGTATCATGCCATCTGCAAACAGTGAGAGCTTGACTTCTTCCTTTCTTATCTGGATTTCCTTGATATCTTTTTCTTTCCTAATTGCTAGAGTGAGTACTTCCAGTGCTATGTTGAATAGGAGTAGTGAGAGAGGACAACCTTATTTTGTGCCAGAATTTAGAAGGAAGGCTTTATTTTTTCTCCATTGAGGATAATATTTGCCACTGGCTTGTAGTAGATGGCCTTAACTATATTGAGAAAGGTTCCTTCCAATCCCATCTTGCTGAGAGTTTTGATCAAGAATGGGTGTTGGACCTTATCAAATGCTTTCTCTGCATCTATTATTTTTCTTGTTGTTGATGTTGTGTATGATGTTGATAGATTTACGGATGTTAAACCATCCTTGCATACCCGGGATGAAGCCTACTTGATCATAGTGGATGATCTTCTTAATGAGGCATTGAATCCTATTTGCCAGGTTTTGTTAAGGATCTTTGCATCTGCATTCATCAATGATATTGGTCTGTAATTTTTTTTCATAGCATCTCTGTCTGGTTTAGGCATCAAGGTGATGTTGGCTTCATAAAAAGCTATTTGGAAGTGTTTCCGTTTGTTCAATTTCATGAAAGAGTCTTGCCAGGATTGGTAGTAGTTCCTCTTGGAACATTTGAAAGAATTCATTAGTGAATCCATCTGGGCCTGGGCTTTAGTTTTGGGCAGATATTTGACTACTGTTTTAATTCCATCAATAGTGATAGGGGTGTTTACATCTTCCTTCAAACGTGGAAGATTATAAGAGTCCAAGAATTTATTCATTTCTTCCAGGTTTTCATTTTTAGTGGCGTAGAGTTTCTCAAAGTAGTTTCTGATCACCCTTTGAATCTCTGCCATATTAGTAGTTATATCTCCTTTTTCATTCCTAATACGAGTTATCAAGTTTCTCTCTCTTTCTTTGTTAGTTTTGCCAGTGGTTTATCAATCTTGTTTATTTTTTCAAAGAACAAACTTCTGTTTTTGTTGATCTTTCGGATTGTTTTTTGGGCTTCCACTTCGTTTATTTCTGCTCTCAGCTTTGCTATTTCCTTCTGTCTCCCTATTTTTGTTTTTTTTTTTTTTTGTTGTTGTTGTTGTTGAGAACTTTCTAGTTCTATTAGCTGTGTCATTAAGCTACTCAGATAAGCTCCTTCTTTCTTCCTAATGTGTGCTTACAAAGCTTTAAATTTTCCTCTCATTACTGCTTTTGCTGTGTCCCATAAGTTCTGATTGTTTATGACTTTATTGTCATTTGTTTCCAGAAACCTTTTGTTTTCCTCCTTGATTTCATCTTGGACCCACTGGTTATTGAGTATGAGGCTGTTTAACTTCCAGGTGTTAAAGTGTTTCTTCTGAGTCCCTTTTGAATTCACAAATAATTTCAGAGCCTTGTGATCACCGAAGGTAGTCTGCAAAATTTCTATCCTCTTGATATTATGGAGGTATGTTTTGTGTGGTAGCATGCAGTCTATCCTGGAGAATGACCCATGTACATTGTAGAAGAATGTGTTTCCTGGTTACTGGGGATGGAGTGTCTTATATATATCCACTAAGCCTCTTTCTTCCATTTCTCTCCTCAGGTCTAGTATATTCTTGTTGCATTTCAGTCTGGTTGACCTATCCAGTGTTGACAAAGCCTTGTTGAAGTTCCCCAAAATTATTGTGTTGTTATTGATATTATTTTTTAGATTTGTCAACAATTGTATTAAATATTTTGCTTCATTTGGTGCATATATGTTTAGGAGAGTTATTTCTTCCTGCTCGACATACCCCTTGATTAATATAAAATGTCCATCTTTGTCCCTTACAACCTTCTGAGTATAAAGTTTGCATTATCTGATATTAGTATGGCCACTCCAGCTTTTTTATGTGTGTTGTTTGCTTGGATAATTTTTCTCCAGCCTTTTATTTTGAGTCTATGTTCTGACTATTCAGGTGTGTTTCTTGTAGACAGCAGAAAGTTGGATTGAGTTTTTTGATCCATTAGGCACTCTGTGTCTCTTAACTGATGCATTTAGTCCATTGACTTTGAGAGAAAAAATTGTCCTGGGATTGAATGCCATCTTTATATCAAAATTTCGTGTGTCTTTTGGTTAGTTTTGTCTTAAATGAGGTCTTTCAGTTTTTCTCTTAAGACTGGTTTTGAGTCTGTAAAGTTTCTGAGCTGTTTTTTGTCTGTGAAACCATGTATTCTTCCATCAAACCGGAAAGTGAGTTTTGCTGGGTACAGTATTCTAGGTGAAGCGTTCATTTCATTCAGTCTTGTCACAATATCCCACCACTGCTTTCTGGCATTGAGTGTTTCTGGTGACAGGTCTGCTGTAAATCTCAAGGATGCTTGCTTGAATGTAATTTCCCCTTTTGATCTTGCTGTTTTCAGAATTCTGTCTCTATCTGTGGGATTCGTCATTGTGACTAGGATGTGTCTTGGGGTGGTTTTTCTGGGGTCTCTTTTGGTTGGTACTCTTCGAGCATGCAGGATTTGATCACATATATTCTTTAGCTCTGGAAGTTTCTCTTTAATGATGTTCTTGACCGTTGATTCTTCCTGGAAATTTTCTACCTGGGTCTCTGGGACTCCAATGATTCTTTAGTTGTTTCTATTAAGCTTATCACAGACTTCTATTTTCATCTGTTCCCATTCTTTGACTTATTTTTCCATTGTCTGTTCTTTTGCTTTAAGTTTTTTTCCAATCTCTCCCGCTTTATGGAATTGTTATTTATCTCATCTTCCACTGCACCAAGTCTATTCTCAGCTTCTGATACCCTGTCCTAGAGCTTATCCATTTTGTCATTCACTTTGTTTACTGAGTTTTTAAGGCCTGTTGGTTGACATGTTATTTCAGTTTGGAGTTTTGTGATTTCTGTCTTCATATTTTCTTGGTTCTTATTAATGTTCTGTTCAACTCAATCCATGGTTTCTTTGAGTTCGTTGAGGATCTTCCATATTGCTAGTCTAAAGTCCTTATCTGAGAGGTTGATTAGTTGGTTGGTCATTATCTGGTCATCAGAATTGTCTTCTTCATTCTCTATGTCTGATGCTGGCCTGCGTTGTTTCCCCTTTGTCACACTTGTATTGTGGGTTTTTCTATGTGTTGTGGTGGTATTCATTGGCTAAATGATGCAGGCAGCCACACTCCTTTCTGGATGGGTCAACTTGCCTTCAAGGGAGGGGAGTCCTCCATGGATGAAGCCTCACACAGGACCATATCTTAGGCCCAAGCATGCAGCAGTGAAGACAGTCCAGAGAGAGCTGCTGGGCTTCAATGATCCAGCACAATTCTTAGTGTGATTTTTTCTTCTTGTTGCGATGGTGTTCTTTTGTTAGAAAGAGTGCACAGCCACATAGTGAAGTGGAGCCAAAGTGCTCTTCTGGAGCCTCTTTTTGGTCCACTCCCAAGAGGTTCACGCAAGAGGACAGTAGACAAACACACACAGGCAGCACTCACAATTTTTCACAGTCAGGCCCCACTGGGCAGGCATACTTTCGTGGGTTTTCCCAGCCTGATGTCACAAACAGGGGACCTGGCTTCTGCAAAGTACTGCTTATAGCCGATTTTCACTTTATGAAGCAGTTCCTTGGCGTTCCTGCCCTAGAATTGGCCTCTGGGAGAGCTAGTTTTCTGGAGCCTCTTTTTGGCCCACTCCCAAGAAGTTCACGCAAGAGGACAGTAGACAGACACACACAGGCAGCACTCACAATTTTTCACAGTTGGGCCCCACTGGGCAGTCGTCACAATACTAGTCTTATCTTTATAAAAACAGCATTCTTCCTTGAGGGCCGCGCAGACCCCCCCTTGAAAAAGATGAGGTTGAGACCGCGGTTTTTGCAAAACGAGTTATGCAAAGGAGGACAGTGATTGTTCAAGAGGATTAAGACCAGTTTGAACAGTTTTGATGTCTTGCTGAACCTTTAGGGAGAGAAAGTCAAAGTTTTGTTGAGAAGTAACTAGGGCAGCAATGCCAGTGCTAGTGCCCATGGCACCAAGACCGAGAACAACAGCAAGAGTAATGGCCATAACAGGCTCTCTATGGGCTCTAGAAAGGGCTCTGGGGGAGTGATACCAGAGAAAGTCATCGAGGGAGCGAATAGTGAAACAGGGGAGAAGAACAAGGACACAGTAATCACGATCCTTAAGGAAAGCTGGAACAATAATGTGGGGGGTAAATCCAAAGGAGCAAGTGAAGAACAGAGGTGCAGGGGCAATGAGATATAAGGATTGAGGGGAGACAATAAGGGAGGTGTTGCAAACAGGTTCAAGTTCCAGAGGGGGGAGCATAAGGGGCCAAGGAGACAAAGGCCTGAGCCAACAACTTGGCCCAGGGTAATGGAAGCAGGGTGATCAAAATCCCAATGGAGGGAAGAAGATGTATTGAAAAAGAGTAACTTGTCGGAGAAAGAAGCAACGCCTTCATAAAAAGGTGGTTGATCAGAGAAACAAATCCTACAGTGATCATAATGGTCGTCAGACAAAGCAATGGCAGAGGCATTAACCAGATCAAACAATAGTTGTGCAGAGGAAGGGGGCCCAGAGGACATGGTGGGGTGAAAGTAGGGGGAAGGAGTGGAAGGAGGGGGAGGGTGCGGGGAAGAAAGGGGGAAGAAGGAGAAGAGGAGGAGGGAGAAGGGAGCGGTATAGGACGGGGGAGGAGAAGAGGGTGGGGATGGGTGGAAGAAGGGATTAGGGCCAACAGCAACATGTTGGTATTGGGGAAAGGATTGTTGAAGGCGAATGGTGAAAAGAAGTCCAGCCTCAGAAGACTTTCTGTAAAGTCTGAGTCCCCATGTAAGACCAGTGGAAAACAGTATAATTGTATCAGGCTTTGTCAATAAAGGAGATCAAAAGGGAATTACACTAGGCATGAGCACATGTTTGAGCAGTCTGGGGACCCAGAATTTTCTTTTTGACAGTAATGTAGTCCCAATCGGAGGTAGGTTTCCAGTAACCATCCCCAGTGGTTTCACAGCCCCATGAGGCACAGAAAAAGTCAGAAATGTCTCCACACTTGTAATTCCAGGAACAGGGATGGTGATGTCCGGGGCAAACATAGATGGCAGTCTCACTGATGTCCTAGCGACCGTTGGTGTTGCCACAGTTAGATGGTTCAGAAGCAAAGGCAAATGCAGAGGCAACATGAGCCAAGGGGGGGTATTCAGGGTCACCCATGACAGCAATAACATTGACTGGGTTTGTTTGAGGCCAGAAATGAGCGGGAGTGCCCCACCAATGTCCGGCGCTGAAGGCAAGTGCACAGAGGTCGACTTCCAGTGTAGGGAACCTGGGGAGTGATACATTAGTTGTGGAAGAGTTGACAATATTACAATCCTGGTTGATGACTTGCCAGGTATAGTTTTAGATCTGATATTTGCCTGGAACTTTGGCAGCAGTGTCAGCCATTGGGAAGTGGAGGAAAGGTGGCTTGAGAAGAAGCAGAAGAGCTGGAAGGAGAGGAGGTGGCATCCGCACTTGAAGCTGGAAGATTGGGGTTGGTTGGAGGGCTTGTCGCAGCATCTGAAAGAGAATGGTTAACCTCAGGGCAGGGAGCTCTGGGTGGGTTAAAGAGTTTGATAAGGCATTCAGGGAGCCAACGAGTATTGTTGGAAACCAGGGTCGTGGATGCAGGGCATGTCCTTTGCCCCAAATGAGGACTGGGTGAGGTCCTTGCCAGGATCCTGTTAGTGGATCCTTCTAAAGGACTTGTATAAAAGAGGTGGCAGTGGCAGGGTGCCAAAGTCTGTCCGCAGCAGATTGGCCATCTTGATCATAAGAAAGAAAATTAAGAACAAAAAGGGCATGACTGAGCAAGGGGTAGGGGTTGCCCTTACAAAAATAGAAGAAAAATTGATTGGAGGAGAGTTTAATTAGCATGATTTTAAGGGTTTGATTGACACGTTCAACAACTGCTTGGCCAGTTGGGTTGTGGGGAATGCCAAAGAGTTTTTGATGTGCATTGCAGCACAGAAGGAACAAAATTTTGAACTGGTGTATCCAGGGCCATTGTCTGTTTTAATAGCTGAAGGTTTGGTCAAAACAGAGAGGCAATGTGAAACATGAGAAATAATATGTGTAGTAATTTTGCCTGTTTGAAGAGACGCACAGAGAAAACCACTGTAGGTATCCACAGTAACATGAATATATTTGAGGGACCCAAAAGAGGTAAGGTGAGTAACATCCATTTGCCAGAGCTCACCTCTCAATATAGTGAAGGCCATCTACCACAAGCCAGTGGCAAATATTATCCTCAATGGAGAAAAACTAAAAGCCTTCCCTCTAAATTCTGGCACAAGACAAGGCTGTCCTCTCTCACCACTCCTATACAACATAGCACTGGAAGTACTTGCTATAGCGATTAGGCAAGAAAAGGATATCAAGGGAATCCAGATAGGAAAGGAAGAAGTCACGCTCTCACTGCTTCCAGATGACATGATACTCTACTTAGAAAACACTAAAGACTCTACCAAAAAGCTTCTAGAAACAATAGACTCATATAGCAAGGTGGCAGGCTACAAAAGTAACACACAAAAAATCAATGGCCTTTCTATACACCAATAGTAATAAGGATGAAATGGACATTAAGAACACAACCCCATTCACAATAGTGCCACACAAACTCAAATATCTTGGAATCAACTTGACTAAATATGTGAAGGACCTATACAAAGAAAACTATAAAACTCTGCTCCAAGAAATAAGAGAGGACACACGGAAATGGAAACGCATACCCTGCTCATGGATTGGCAGGATTAACATCATCAAAATGGCAATACTCCCCAAGGCATTATACAGATTTAATGCCATCCCTCTAAAGATACCCATGACATTCTTCAAAGAAGTGAATCAGGCACTTTTGAAATTCATTTGAACAATAAACACTCTCGAACAGCTAAAGCAATCATTGGGAAAAAGAATATGGGAGGAATTACTTTCCCCAACTTTGAACTGTACTACAAAGCAATAGTTATCAAAACTGCATGGTATTGGAATAAGGACAGGCCCTCAGATCAGTGGAATAGGCTTGAATACTCAGAAAATGTTCCCCAGACATACAATCACCTAATTTTTGATAAAAGAACAGGATATCCTAGATGGAGCAGGGAAAGCCTCTTCAACAAGTGGTGTTGGCACAATTGGATAGCCACTTGCAAAAAATTGAACTTAGACCCCCAGCTAACATCATGTACGAAGGTAAAATCCAAATGGATTAAAGACCTCGATATCAGCCCCCAAACCATAAGATATATAGAACAACACATAGGCAAAACACTCCAGGACATTACAGGCATCTTCAAGGAGGAAACTCCACTCTCCAAGCAAGTGAAAGCAGAGATTAACAGATGGGAATATATTAAGCTGAGAAGCTTCTGCACCTCAAAGGAAATAGTGCCCAGGATACAAGAGCCACCCACTGAGTGGGAGAAACTATTCACCCAATCCCCATCAGGTAAGGGGCTAATCTCCAAAATATACAAGGCACTGACAGAACTTTACAAGAAAAAAACATCTAACCCCATCAAAAAATGGGGAGAAGAAATGAACAGACACTTTGACAAAGAAGAAATACACGTGCCAGCGGCCTCTTGGCCCGGCTTAGGGTAGTGGGGCTCGGACATGGGTCACCCGACCCCCCTCTCCCCCTTTCCTCCGGATCTCCAGGTGGGTTTCTGGAAGGAGCTGATGGGGCACCCTGGGTTTTCCCCACTCCCTGGCCGGGTCCAGACCCTGGCCTAGGGTGGGGCTTAAATCCCTGTCCTTCGGGCTTGGGAGGGTCTCTCTCCCTTCCTGGAGCAGGATTTTTGGCCAGCACGGGCGGGCAGCTGGCAGGCCTCCACATGTGCCAGCGGCCTCTTGGCCCGGCTTAGGGTAGGGGGGCTCGGACATGGGTCACCCGACCCCCCTCTCCCCCTTTCCTCCGGATCTCCAGGTGGGTTTCTGGAAGGAGCTGATGGGGCACCCTGGGTTTTCCCCACTCCTAGGCTGGCTACAGAGGTTGGCTAAGGGGGTGGAGATTGATCTGGGGGGTGGCAGATAGCTGCTCAGCTATACTCAGGCTGTCACTGGCAATTTCATACCAGTCTACATTTTGCAAACCGCGCGGGGGCGCTCCCAACCATTAGTATCCCAGATTTACTCTTCTTAACTTCAGTAACACACAGTTCTATTCTCTGACCAAAGACATACAGTAGATCTAACAAACCCCAGAACTACTTAGAAGGACAGAAATTGAACACATATTGAACACATATATCTTTTGAATATTTTATGGGTATTTTCTTTAACTGATGTAACTCTCTCTATATTCTTCTACTATGATGTTTCTATCCACTTTTCATCTCGTCTTTTCTTTGTAAGCTGTTCTTTGTAAGATTGTTGGTGGAACTGTCCCTCAGTTTGATGCCTATGATTGAACTATGTCATGGGAATTGCTGGTCTTGTTCCCATTGCCTCTAGATGCACCAATAACGCTTCATGGCATTGATCCTTGTTTGCATAGACACATTAAAATGGGAAAACACCATACATACAGATAAGTTCTTATCTAATAAATCTCAGTACAATGTACCTTACACCCTGAACATTGATATAATGACCTGGCACAGGCCTCAGAAGAATGGGCATCCTCCATTCAAACCGGAACCAGGCAAACTATCTACGAAACATCCAAGGTCTTTTATAACAACAGCTGGAAGCAGTCCTCTACCAGGAAAGACTCTACCAAGGGTCTGACATCGACCTCCTAAAAAGAGACTTCCGTTTACACTGAGAAGACTTGACAACAACAATGACCTGCTCTACAGGACATGGTTCTCTCTATTGCCCCATAAGTGTGAGGTGAAATGAGAGGATGCTCCTGACTACAATATGGGATATGCAGACTCCAGGATCTTTAATACAGAAGCATGATACCAACAACAACAGAGACTAAGTGAGGAATGGAGGTGTATTGCCACTACAGAGGATGACTTGAATTGGACAAACTAGTGTGCCTGGAGCTAGAGTCAGTCCTGTGCCAGGAAACTTCAGGGGTAGGGTCTCCTTGTATTTAGACCATAATTTGCCTTTCCATATCCCTTATGTTTTGGTGGGCCTATGCAAACAAATGCCACTTTAATACCGTTTTTTACTATGTTCCCTTGACTCCAATCCTTAAGAAAAACAACCCACTAAAACTTTTGAGGCTAACTTAAACTAGTAAGCATGTGCATGGAACTAGAGAAATGTACTTTGCCCTCAATGTTTAAGGAGTTACATAAGTCTAATGTCTTTAGATTATATTGTGTGCTGCTAAGAAATAGTATGTACTACAACTGGGGATTTGAGGGACAAAGTAATTGTATTGTACATGGGTTCAGTTTTGTTTTTCTTAATGTTCTTTGGCTGAAAGTTCAAGGCTGGGATATCATCGATGGGACTACCGAGAATTCTGTTTATGGGTGATTGGGCTTCCACTGTAACTTTACCCTGTCCTCTTTCTTTGCATCTTTGTTGTCATAATTAAAATAATAAAAAAAATAACAAAAAAAAAAACAAAAAAAAAAGAAGAAATACACATGGCCAAAAGGCACATGAAAAAATGCTCCACATCACTAATCATCAGGGAAATGCAAATCAAAACAACAATGAGGTACCACCTCACACCACAGAGAATGGTACACATCACAAAGAATGAGAATAAACAGTGTTGGTGGGAATGTGGAGAGAAAGGAACTCTTATGCACTGCTGGTGGGAATGCCGTCTAGTTCAACCTTTATGGAAAGCGATATGGAGATTCCTCCAAAAACTGGAAATCGAGCTCCCATACAATCCAGCTATACCACTCCTAGGAATATACCCTAAGAACACAAAAATACAATACAAAAACCCCTTCCTTACTCCTATATTCATTACAGTACTATTTACCATAGCAAGACTATGGAAACAACCAAGATGCCCTTCAACAGACGAATGGCTAAAGAAACTGTGGTACATATACACAATGGAATATTATGCAGCTGTCAGGAGAGATGAAGTCATGAAATTTTCCTATACATGGATGTACACGGAATCTATAATGCTGAGTGAAATAAGTCAGAGAGAGAGAGAAAAACGCAGAATGGTCTCACTCATCTATGGGTTTTAAGAAAAATGAAAGACATTCTTGTAATAATAATTTTCAGACACAAAAGAGAAAAGAGCTGGAAGTTCCAGCTCACCTCAGGAAGCTCACCACAAAGAGTGAATAGTTTAGTTAGAGAAATAACTACATTTTGAACTGTCCTAATAATGAGAATGTATGAAGAAAATGGAGAGCCTGTCTAGAGTACAGGCGGGGGTCGGGTGGGGAGGAGGGAGACTTGGGACATTGATGATGGGAATGTTGCATTGGTGATGGGTGGTGTTCTTTACATGACTGAAACCCAAACACAATCGTGTATGTAATCAAGGTGTTTAAATAAATTTAAAAAAAACAATCCAGGGCACATCCTAATCACAATGATGAAAACCATGATGTAGAAAGCAGCAAGATAGGGCCCAGAGAGATAGCACAGCGGCAGCATTTGCCTTGCAAGCAGCCGATCCAGGACCAAAGGTGGTTGGTTTGAAACTCGATGTCCCATATGGTCCCCTGTGTCTGCCAAGAGCTATTTCTGAGTAGACAGCCAGGAGTAACCTATGAGCAACGCTGAGTGTGACCCAAAAACCAAAAAAAAAAATAAAAAGAAAAGAAAAAAGAAAAGAAAAATAAAAAAGAAAGCAGCAAGATTTAAAAAACGTTATTTGGTTCTTTTCTACTTCATTCTCCTGTATTCTGTTTAAAAAAATGCTAGTGCTTATTTTAGTTGGCAAGACTGATCTCTGGAACCACAAAGAACTATGATTTGTAGCTAAAAAAAGCAAACTTCCTGCAACAGAGCATCATTTAGGTCATAGGCCATGGGTTCAGAAGCTATGGGCCCTGTGGGGGGCTTTAAGAATGTAATAAATATTTTTTTTTCTATTTAGACTTGAAGGTAAAGTAATAATGTCCTTGGTTTGGTTGTCAACTCATTGTAAGGTGGACCAGAGCCGTGAACATACATCTGATTTTCCTTTACTGTGTTTACTTTTACTTGCCATAGGATTTGGTTTTGAGTCCTCACCCTGCTCTGCTCCAGGGATGCTCCAAGCTATGTAGTACTCAAAGGTTGTTCCCATCTGTGCACAGAGAACCTTATAGATCTGGGGATTGAACCCAGGACTCCCACATGCAAAATATACACTCAAATCCTTCAAGCCATGGCTCCCTTCCTCAGTCTCCCAATATCCTCTAAGGCATTTCTCAACCCCCTTTGACAGGAGCAAAAACCAAATCCAGTAACATTTGGAAAGGCTTGTAACAACCAAGGGTTCTAACATCTGTCCACCTTCTTGTCCTCCTTAGTCAAGTACACCTGCCACAGGTGCCTGGCCTCCTTTTCCCTTGCATATGCCCATATGCATCCCTCACTGCAGACCTGTTTACTGTCAGCCTCTGGAGATTTAACTTTATTGCTCAGTGAGGATCAGCATTGTGTGCTCAGTGTGTGTTTGTGTGTGTGCATGTGTGAAAGAGACAGAGAGAAAGAAAGAAAAAGAGAAAGAGAATCTGAATTGCCAGAAGCACTACTGGACTCCATCTAGTAGCTCTAGCCGTACTTTGAGTTATCCCACAGACTAACTCTACAACCCTCTTTCCTGGAGCCTCCCTAGACCTAGCCACTTGAGAATGACTAGCTGGAGTCTGTAATGTTATTTTTAGTTTATTCCCATGCTGACCTAGGCTGTTCACCAGGAGGTGGTAGGTGCTGTGTCAGCCTCAGCAAAATAGTTTCTCAGGCATTGACGACTACCTGCAACTTTGAGTAATGGCTGAAAATAATTTATCAGCTGTATCTCGCTTTCTAGGTGTGGAAGTAAAGAAGCAGTCCAGGCAGGCTGCACACCAACAAGCAAGACTGTAGGAGCAAAGAGAGCAAAAAGCATACAGAACCTAATGAACATTGATAGCCAATCAGGCACCAATCAACCCCAAAGAGCAAAATCTGGAGTACCAGAGTGACTGGTTTGCTCTGTCCTCAAAGGTTGGGGTGGGGGTGTGCTTGTGATATTTTGGGGCGAGTTAGGAGGATGAAATTAGGAAAAATTAAATGCCACTAAGTCCACTGATCTTACCCAAACTCAGTCAATTTTCTCTTTCTTTCTTCCTTTTCTTTCTTTCTTTTCTTTCTTTCTGTCTTTCTTTTCTTTCTTTCTTTCTTTCTTTCTTTCTTTCTTTCTTTCTTTCTTTCTTTCTTTCTTTCTTTCTTTCTTTCTTTTTTTCTTTCTTTCTTTCTTTCTTTTCTTTCTTTCTTTCTTTCTTTCTTCCTTCTTTCTTTCTTCCTTCCCTTTCTTTCTTTCTTTCTCTTTCTTTCTTTCTTTCTTTCTTTCTTTCTTTCTTTCTTTCTTTCTTTCTTTCTTTCTTTCTTTCTTTCTTTCTTCTTTCTTACTTTTCTTTCTTTTTTCTTCCTTTTCTTTCTTTCTTTCTTTCGTCCTTTTATTTCTTTCCTTTCTTTCTCTTTCTTTCCTTCTCTTTCTTTATCTTTCCTTCTCTTTCTTTCTCTTTCTTTTTTCTTTCTTTCCTTTTCTTTCTTCCTTTTCCTTTTTCTTCTTTCCTTTTTTCTTTCTTCCTTTATTCCTTCCTTTCTTTCTTTCCTTCTTTCTTTTTTCATTCCTTCTACCTTCCTTTCTTTCCTTCTTTCTTTCATTCCTTCTTTCTTTTCTTTCTTTCTTTATTTTTTTTTGAGAGGAGGTGCATTTTCAGTCACACCTTAACTACTTCGGAAAATGAAGAGAAGCACTTCATGACAGGGATTGAATTCAGGTCAGCAGCATTCAAGACAAGTGCCACACTCCTGTAACTATTTCTCCAGCTCCCATCATTTTTCTTAAATAATGTTTTTCTTAGATTATTATAAGCCTTTAATATTTAGAGTTCAGTAAATATGCAATTTAAAATTTTTGTTTTTGCCAGGCAAGTGCCTTATTTGCTGTACTACCTGTCAGCCCTGAGACTATGGATTCTTATTCACTATAATTTCATTCAAAATTTATTTGGAGTGATTCATCTCATCTAGATTGTGACTCATCATTGATATTTATAAAATAAAAGAACAAATGAAGTAATTAAACAAAAAAAGAGACCAATACACCCCAACTGAAACTCTTGGAAAATCTTGATCACAGTCACCCCAGGACTGAGTCTCACAAACAAGGACAAAAGTGGGTGTACATGTGTGTATGCAGTATGTGTGTGTATATATACATGTGGTGTTTCAATCCCAGTTGAAGAGTAGATAGAGTGTTCAGCCCATCTAAGGAAGCAAAGTGTAGACAGGAAAGAAGGGGAAGGGCTTGGAGGTGGAGGAAGGATATGACCAACCCCAGCATGTGACTGTAACTGGTCCAACCTCCTCCCTCAGAGCAGTTCAGCTCAGCAGGAAGAAACTCCAGGGATAACACTTATGTCTGCCCATCTGTTTGTCTGTCAGGGCAGCATTGGAGCCTAGGAGACTTCCGGGGTTTCAGTTCTTCTTTAAGTGGAGAGTCCAGGTGTCAGCGGCACATGGAGTCCCCCTCAGCCCCATCGCACAGAGGGGCCCTGCTCTGGCAGGGGTTCCTGCTCATAGGTAAGGAGGAACATTCCTGGGTATTGGCAGGAGACACAGGCTGGGAGTTTCTAGGATCAAAGAGTTCTGAGAGGGGCACAATATTCTCTCCACTTTGGGGAGAGCACAGGGGAACAGGGAGAGGTCGAAAAGTGTTCAGGGGCACAGTTCTAAGTGCTGAGCCCCACACTCTGCATGTGTTGGATCCCAGCACTGCCAGGTCCCCAAGTCTGTGTGCCAGGAGGCAGCACTGAGGGCCCTGTGTCTGACTCAGACACCAAATAGGAGAGTTTGGGGGCTCAGCAGGGAGATTTTCGTGGAGATAGGAATGGGTGGAAAACTCTCAACTGTCCTATATGAAGGACGAGGTGTGGTTCCATCAGGTCTCTGAGGAAAATATTAGAAGGGACCCAAATCCTTCCTCTCTACCAGACACAGGACATAGAAACACAAGGGGACCTGGAGCCCAATCGCACAGCACTAGGCTGGTAGCTGTTTTCAGCACTGCAGGGACAACAGGGTCACTCAGACCTTTCCTCATGTTCTCAGTCCTTGGGGCAGGAAGACAGACCACGAGGCATCTAGAAGGTGCTATCAAGGACAATGTGCTGTCAAGGTGCTGTCAGGAAGGAACAGGCCAGGTTAAGTTCGGGAGTTCAGAGAAAGAGGAGGGAGGAATCTCACCAAGGCTCTAAGAGGGAGGAAAGCTCAGACACTGGGGAGAAGGGGTCAGAGAACAAGATCAGAGCTGAGCTAAGGGTGGTCCTGCAGTTGCCTTGAGGGCAACTATGGGGTACACAAACACACAAGCACAAACACATCTACACAAACCAAACCAAATCCACAGGACTAAGATTTGCTCCATCTCTAGGACACAACTTTCCTTTCTTTTTCTTTATTAGCTGGGGCGTGGGGCTGATGGGAGTTGAAGGATTGGACCATACCTGCAGTGCTCAGGGCTGACTACTGGCTCTGTTTTCAGGGAGATTCCTGGGTGAGCGCTCAAGCTGGGTTGGCCATGAGATGACTACTATTACCCTTGTACTAACTTCCAATCCCTCCAAGATATAATTTTCAACCCCAAATAACAGACTATCTATTCCAGCCTCACTCTTAACCTTCTGGAGCCCACCTACTACTGCCCAGATCACTGTGAAGTTGGTGCCGCCCGTTGTTGCTGAAGGGAAGGAAGTTTTTCTACTTGCCAGCCAATTGCCAGAAAAGATTTTAAGTTTAGAATGGTTCAGAAGGCAAATCCAACCTGAGAACATCATTGCATCATTGAAAACAAACCCAGAAAACATTATTATCGGGCCTGCATACAGCGGCAGAGTGACACTTTACTCCAATGGGTCCCTGCTGATCCAGAGTCTAACCAAAGAAGACACAGAAACCTATCATCTACAAGTCCTTACAGTGAGCGGTGATGTTAAATATGGAAAGGAAGAGCTTCGTGTCTACGGTGAGTGATCCCCTCCTTGATCTCAGGTGCTAGAGTGAGGGGAAGTGAATTCACTTAGTACATGAGATTCTATCCTGAATGGGTTGCCCCCCCGCATGAATTTCCCCTTTGGTTTATTTTAGCATCTGTGGAGGACCCACAGGGGAAGGGGCAATCAGGGTCCTTCGCAGAGTTGGACCCTGAAGGCTCCCCTCTCAGAGTCAAAGGTCAGTCTGGGGAATTGCCCAACATTGGGAGAGAAGACCCGGACCAGATACTGAGCCCCAAGAGCAGGAGCCTGAAAAATAATCCATGTGCTTCAGTTAACACAGGCCCAAGAACATCCAGGGAAGGGGGCACTGGAGCTATAGTACAGAGGGAGGGCCTTAGTTTTGCATGCAGCCAAACCAGGTTTAATCCCTGGGGGTCTTATGATTTCTTGGGCAGCACCAAGTGATTCCTGAGTGCAGAGCCAGAAGTAGCCCCTGAATATTGACAGGCTAATCCCCCAAAAAGGAGCCCTGTGAGGAACCTACAAAGATCCAGTCTTGGAAGCCCCCACAGGCCCTGAGTCCATGACCCAGGGGAGCCCACCAGAGCTGTGGTGGCTCCTGGAGGACTCTCAGGAAACAAAGATACCTGCAGCTTGCATATCAAGTCCCCTTCCCTAGCTGGTTTCAGCAATGGCTCAGCCAGAGCCACATGCAACAATGACACAAGTCCTTTCTTTCAGAGACAAAGCTGAGCCAGAAATAAAGCTCCCCCCAGCCACTAGCCTGGAGTCTGTGGGACACAGGAGCCTCAAAAGGAAGGTCAATGACATCAGAGAGGCAGGGGGAAAGATGCTTCTGGCAGTCCGCCCAGAACCCCGGAGGCCTCCCAGAAAACAGTGACAGCAGAGGCCACTCCTGGGCACAGCTTCACCCTTTTGAACTTTCACATCAGCAGCCAACCCAGGAAGGTTTCCTCACAGATACTGCCTGGTTCCACAGAGAGAAACAGAGGCACAGAGCAATAGTCACTGAGTCAGTCACCCTCAATATGACCTGGCAATCAGTCAGGACAGTCCCCTGCAATCACCACCCAGTCCTGCAGCCCAGGGGCCTCACAGTACTTTTGTGGCTCTGACACCAACCTGGTATCATGTTCCAAAGATCTCTGTGGGCTAGACCATGAGCACTGCATGAGCAATCTACATGAGAGGACTGAGAATCATAGCCCTTCAAGTTCTGACCTGAACTGAAGTGACCTGAGTACTGAGGCCAGAGTTCCCCAGAACACAACAAGGTTTGACCCCAAAACAAGCAATAAAGTTGTTTTCTTCATAGGGATCTCTCATATCCTGGGGAGTGAGCATAAAAGGAGAATTAATATTTTCTTTGTTTGGGGGTCACACTCAGTAGCACTTAGGGGTTATTCCTTGTTCAGTGGTCACTCACTATTCCTCCAAGCTCGGGGGACAGTATGGGATTCTAGGGATGAAACCTGGGTCAACTGCATGCAAGACAAACACCTTACCTGCTATGCTATTGCTCTGACCCCAGGGAGAATAAAAGTTTCACTCTAGAGGTAAATTACCTTCATTATAACCTGACTTATACTGAGCCAGAAGGCAATATCCAGGCCTGCTGCAGAGGGGGACTGATCTCCGTGTCCAGGGCTAGCAGCCATTTATTTACTTGTGGGTCCCTCTCCTGGAGAATCAAAGAAAGGTCTTTGACCCCAGCCCAATCCCTGCATTAGCACAGGGCCCACCAACACAGGGTCCACAGACTTTGAGATGATGAGAGAATGAGGTGATGGTGAATGAGGGTCTATAAAACTTCACAGAGCAATCCCAGGCAGTTCTCAGGATAACAGATACCTTTGTCTCAGAGTAGGATTCCCTGTTCCTCTTCTGACCACTGCCCATAATGCACCAGAAACCATAACCCTAGACTAGAAGCCATTGAATTTTTGGGTATACTAGTCCTGGTTCCTGGTACTGGGAATCTCTAACCTTTAGGTGTCAGAGGTCATGTGAATCTGCACTCATGTGGACTCTTCTGTTTTGTTGCTTCCGCATCCCTCCTCCTGCAACAAAGTTTCCCATAGTTTCCCTCACCCTGAAACTCCCTA
Organism: Suncus etruscus; assembly: GCF_024139225.1. NCBI lineage: Eukaryota > Metazoa > Chordata > Mammalia > Eulipotyphla > Soricidae > Suncus > Suncus etruscus. The sequence goes on along the minus strand of NC_064861.1, from coordinate 87,245,161 downwards.
GAAACTTCCACTTTGACTGACTATGCACCCCCTCTAGTTTGGTGCCCTGGTACAGCTCCAAGCAGTGGCAAAGACCCAAAGCCACTAGGTGTGGCAGATGCATGTCAGGTCCCCAGATTCATCTGGAAGGGTCTTCCTGCTGGTCCTCAAGTTTTCCCCCTCCTGGTTACAACAAGAAAAGTCACCAAACAAGAAGCAAGACCCTAAGTTTCCTCCCACCCTTACCACACAGACTGATTATGATGACAGTTTTCAGTCTCAGATGTCCCTCCCAGCTTGTGAAGTCAGAGCAATAGTATAGGGGTAGGGCACTTGTCTTCCACATGGCAGATCCAGGTTTAATTTCTTAGAACCACATATGATTCCTGATCCCCTTTAGAATTAATCCTTGAGTGCTGAGCCAGAAAGAAGTCCTGAGCACCACCAGGTGTAGGCCTCTTCAAAAAATATCCCAGTCACACTTGAATCCAGAACCACGGACACCCCTCCTCTCTCTCCCAATCTCTTGCTTCTGGGGTGAGACTCCTCCTCCTCCCAGGAATATTGAGACCCTTCCCTGAGCTGTCTGTTCCCTACACACTCTGACTGGCTCACTATTTCACAGAACTGTACTGTCATGGTGACACAGGTTCATAAGGCAGGGGTTCGGCTGTCGAGACCCAGATGGAAAAAGGAACCAAACTGAGGTTTCTTTTCTGAGCTGCAGGGAAAAAGCCACAGCCTGCATTTGGTCTCTTCCCTGTTGCCTCAGTGATAAGGGTCAGATGAAAGGTTAAACTTTTCTAAACTTGTCATGTCACTCCTGCTAGTTTGGAATCTCTCGACTTTCCATAGCTCCTCTTCCTCCTTGTCTCTAACAGACCCAGCCTTCTCACCAAGGAAATGCTGACCTCTAGACCATCATGGCATCTCCCAAACATCATCCTGGTCCTGGTGGGCAACAGAACTTGGTCTAAGGATCAGAATGTAATCCTAGGAGAATGGCCTCAGAAATGGTCTTGTAGGGGCCAGAGTGATAGCACAGCAGTAGGGTGTTTTGCCTTGCATGCAGCTGACCCAGGACAGATCTGGGTTTGATCCCCGATGTTCATATGGTCCCCCAAGCCAGGAGCAATTTCTGAGTGCATAGCCAGGAGGAACTCCTGAGTATCATTGGGTGTGGCCCAAACACCAAAAAGAAGGAAAAAGAAATGATCTTGTAGGTTTGGGCCATGAATAAGGATGTTCACACATTCTCTCACATTTGGATTTCTCCAGTCTCTGCCTCATAATTGAAAAACAGATACAGTCCAAGAGACCAGGTTTTTTTGGCAACTTCTGCTTTCTCAGTTCCCACAGTCACTCTCTGAACCTGCTGTGGTCTATGAGATTCAAGGAGGACAGACATGACCTCAGTAGCAGACACTGAGAACAAAGAGAGAGAGCCTGATTCTGTGGACAAACCAACCAGCTCTCACCTGTCCTCTCATGTTTCTAGTCTTTCCATGAACTTTTTTCTATATCTCCAGGGTGCTGTCTCTCAGTCATGATGAGCAGCTGGACAAGCAAACCCCTCCTGAGTCTGATGTTGAACAGACAGAGCTCCGCCTGCCTTGGCATCCCCTTGTCCTTTATGCTCAGTGACCATGTTCCAGACTGAAACCCAGGCTTCTCAGGGATGGGCCCACCATCACCTCTAGGAAACTGTCATTGGGACCCCACTAATCACACACACAAGTGTTAACAATGCAGGTGTAATCAGGAGAAGAGACCCACAATTCCTGGGGAGCACTGTGAAAGGAATCAGGCCTTCCTGGAGAGAGAACAGGAGAGACTCTGAATCTACCAATGCCCATTCCATGTCCTCCCACTCTCACACTGTGTAACTTTCTTAAACCTGAATCTGAGCCCCTTTCTGGACAGACCAGAGCCTTCTGGTCCCTGAACTTGATCCTCATTCCTTTCTCTCCAGATCCCTCTCCATCTAAGGGCTAAGAGTGGGGACACTTGAACTGTGATAACAGATACTTCTGTAGGGATCAGGATACCACAGCAACATGTTCTCTGTTCCCTTCAGACATGTTATCTAAACCCAACATCATAGCCAATATCTCCATCCCTGTGGAGCAAGAAGACTCTGTGGAACTGACCTGTGAAACCAAGAATACAGGCGTGACTTACCGCTGGTTCATCAACACTCGGCCTGTCAAGCCCAGCACCAGGCTGCAGCTGTCCCAAGATAATCAAACTCTGACTGTGCTCCACATAACAAGAAAAGACATGGGACCCTATGAGTGTGAGACCTCAAACCCAGTGAGTGTCAACCGAAGTGACCCTGTCATCCTACCAATTTTCTGTAAGTAACTCCTGTACCTACCTGGGGAGCTGTTCCCATCCACACTGACAAGGAAGGACCAGGTCACATCTGACCACTCAGGTCAACTATACATACCTACCCCTGACACTGATATTGGTCACAATGCCATCCCTGCAAGCCCAGCAATTACAAACCTGAGTAGACAAGAAGGGTTGGATCTACCATGTCTTTGGCGGCTCAAGTCAGTGAACTGTGATCTGAACTGGATCCCAAATCAGACTCAGAATGAGAGAATACTAGAGGCTGGGGGCAGCTTAGAACAAGGTGAGACCTGGCTCAGAGGGTCACTGAGACAAGGACAGGCTGGGGCTTCCCTTCCCCAACCCAATAATCCTGGTACTTGTGTTGCAGATGGCCCAGACGTTCCCACCATCTCCACCTCAAAACATAACTATCTTCGAGGAGAAAACCTCAGCCTCTTCTGCCTCACAGCCTCTAACCCACCTGCGCAGTTTTCCTGGTTTGTGGACAAGAAGCCCCTGGGGTCCACACAGAATCTCTCCATCTTCAACCTCTCTCTGAATGACAGTGGGTCCTATTCATGCCATGTCAGTAACTTGGTCACACACCTCAATAGGACCAGGGCGATCAATATCACAGTCTGGGGTAAGTGCTTCCCTGGAACATGACATTAAGCTTGGCTGGATGTTGTTTTTCAAAATACAAATTTAGACCAGAATTCATAATTTGTAAATGAAGTCCTGGATTCAAGGGCCTGTGTTGCTTGGTATCTTGAGCACCAACCCCCTAGCACAGGCAAATACCACCTAAAGAAAAGAAACAAAAACGACTAAAAGAGGCCATTTTCCTATGTCCAAGGAGATAAATTAATCTTGAATTCTCCCCCCAGTCCTCCTCCTTACGAGATCTCTACAATCTTCCCCATGTGTTTCAGATTTCTCTTGGCTGTTGTGGCTGAGACTGAAACATGCCCAGAGGCCGCTACAGGGTAGTAGATTATAGAGAAGACTGGTGTCCAGGTATTCTTTCTGTCTTAACAAATATCCCTGACTCCATTTTCTGCTACTTCCTCCCTTTGGGAAATAGGAAACTTTAACCCTTTCCCCAAAGGAGAGGTTAAGATCACCTCTCAGGGCCCTTGAGCAGGACAGAGCTTACATTCTGCACTGCCCAGACACTGCTCTGATGCCCTCAGAGGTAAGATTAGTACCACAGAGAAGAGGCTCATTCTGTGTCTATGTTGAGACTCCAATCATGCCACCAACTCAGACTGAAGCTTTCGTCAGGCCAAACTGCCTGGATGGGGATGAGGGCTTGAGACTCTTCTGAGCAGGGGCCTGGACTCAGCTTTATGACATTTTGTGGCACTAGCCCAGGTGACTAAAGAATTGAAGAACAGACCCCCAAAAGGGACGTCTATGGAATGATAGTACAGGAGGTAGGGCACTCGCTGTGCATGAAGTCAACCAAGGTTCAATTCTCAACACTCCATATGGTCCCCTGAGCACTGCCAGCAGTGGGCCCTGAGCTAAGAGTCAGAATAAGCACTGAGCATTGTCAGATATGACCAAAAAACAAACAAACAAGAAGAACAGGCCTATGGCGTTCAATCCTGAGATGGAAGGAGCAGAGCCACAGATATGGTTAAGGAGGTGAAAAGTACATCTTCGGTGCAATGTGATCATTTTCCTAGAGATTCCTTCAATGAGAGATCAGAGACAAGGACTGGGAAGTAAATTCCCTCTCCAGACTGAGAAATTCCTGAGTTGGGAATAATCCAGTGCCTGAGGTAAGAGGACTGGATGGGCCGTCCTACTTTATGCTAACATATTTAACAAAGAAATCTCTTCCCTTCTTCTTATAAAGCCACTGTCTAAGATAGAGGGGTTTGACCTTTATAAAGACTCAGAAGTTGTAAGTAGGGAGAGACAGTGAGAGAATATTCCCACTACTGAGATGCTGAACACACTCTGAAAGGAAATTCCAGAATTTAATGACACAGAAATGGGCAATAGATGCAGCTGGTGGTAAGGGGAGTTGTAGAAAAGCTGCCTTTTCCTTAGAGTTTTTCACAAAAACAAACTTCCTCAGTGTGGCCGAATCCCTCTGGTGCCCTTCACAGAATGCTGTGGCCGAGGGGGACTGAGGTGTCCGACGTAAAAAGAGCAAGCCCGGGCCCCAGCCCTTCTGGTCACCCCCCTTCTGTTTCCCCCACAGAGTTAGTGGCCCTGCCCTCTCTTCGAGAGTCCAATACCACAGTGACAGAGGGTGCCGGCCCTGTGGTCCTGACCTGCCTCACGAATGACACTGGGGTTGCCACCCTGTGGCACCTCAGTGATAAGGATCTGCAGCCCACAGAGAGAAGGAGGCTGTCTGCAGACAGCAGAACCCTCAGCCTCCAGCTGGTCGGGTGGCCGATGTGGGGGTGGGGGATTATCAGTGTGAGGCATCCAACCCTGTCAGTTCCTGAAGAAGTACCCATGTCAGGCTGCAGGTGACATGTAAGTGACCAGGAGAGACACTCTGCAGTGGAAAATAACACGGGGGAAATCACCGGGGGAGACTATCGATCAGTAGACCATGGAAGTTACCAAAAGGGCAAAATGTCAAGAATTTGGTCTTGAAATCAAAATATTTAGTTTCTTATTCTGAGTCTCACATTTACTCTGTGAATTTGATAAATACGTAGATTTTCTCCCTGTAACCAGTTTAAGTAGTAAAATGTTACCATTTTAAATGTACAGTTCAGGTGACAATGGTTATTCACATTATTGTGCAACGATTGCCACTATCCTTTCCAGAGCTTTGTCATCATATCATACTAAAATTATCATTTTATAGTAACTCTCCACTTCCTACTTCAGTAGGAAATATTTCCTGTTTCTATGAAGTTGAACATTCTGAAGATCTCATTATCTGCCCTTCTGTGTGTGACTATTTCACATAGCATCATGCCTGCAAAGTTCACTCATGTTTTAGCCTATATAAAAACTTCATTATTTTTTTAAATATTTTATTTAAATACCTTGATTATAAACATGATTGTGTTTGGGTTTCAGTCAAGTAAAGAAAACTACCCATAACCAGTGTAATATTCCCATCACCAGTGAACCAAATCTTCCTCCTCCTCACCCCATTCCTGCCTGTACTCTAGACAGGCTTTCTATCTCACTCATATATTCTTATTGTTAGGATAGTTCATAATGTAGTTATTTCTCTAATTAAACTCATCACTCTTTTTGGTGAGCTTCATGAGGTAAGCTGTAACTTCCAGCCCTCCTCTCTTTATTCTCTGAAAATTATTATGGCAAGAATGTCTTTTATTTTTCTTAAAACCCGTAGATGAGTGAGATCATTCTGCATCTATCTATCTATCTCTGACTTATTTCACTCAGCATAAAATATTCCATGTACATCTATGTGTAGGAAAATTTCATGACTTTATCTCTCCTGAAAGCTGCATAATATTCCATTGAGTATATGTACCACAGTTTCTTTAGCCATTCATCTTTTGAAGGGTATCTTGGTTGTTTCCAGAGTCTTGCTATGGTAAATAGTGCTGCAATGAATATAGGTGTAAGGAAGAGATTTTTGCATTGTGTTTTTGTGTTCCTAGAGTATATTCCTAGGAGTGGTATAGCTGGGTCGTATGGGAGCTCAATTTTCAAGTTTTTGGAGGAATCTCCATATCTCTTTCCATAAAGGTTGGACTAGATGGCATTCCCACCAGCAGTGCATAAGAGTTCCTTTCTCTCCACATCCCTGCCAACACTGCTTGCTCTCAGTCTTTGTGATGTATACCAATTTCTGTGGTGTGAGGTGGTACCTCATAGTTGTTTTGATTTGCATGTCCCTGATGATTAGTGATGTGGAGCATTTTTTCATGTGTATTTTGGCCATTTGTATTTCTTCTTTGTCAAAGTGTCTGTCCATGTCTTCTCCCCATTTTTTGATAGGATTAAATGTTTTTTCTTGTAAAGTTATGTCAGTGCTTTGTATATTTTGGAGATTGCCCCTTATCTGATGGGTATTGGGTGAATAGTTTCTCCCACTCAGTGGGTGGCTCTTGTATCCTGGGCACTATTTCCTTTGAGGTTCTGAAGTTTCTCAGCTTCATATATTCCCATCTGTTAATCTCTGCTTTCACTTCCTTGGAGAGTGTAGTTTCCTCCTTGAAGATGCCTTTAGTCTCTATGTCATGGAGTGTTTTGCCTACTTGTTGTTCTATATATCTTATGGTATTGGGTCTGATATTGAGGTCTTTAATCCATTTGGATTTTACCTTCGTACATGATGTTAGCTGGGGATCTAAGTTCAATTTTTTACTAGTGGCTAGCCAGTTGTGCCAACACCACTTGTTGAAGAGGCTTTCTTTGCTCCATTTAGGATTTCTTCCTCCTTTATCAAAAATTAAGTGATTGTATTTCTGAGGAACATTCTCTGAGTATTCAAGCCTATTCCATTGATCTAAGGGCCTGTCAATATTTCAATACCATGCTATTTTGATAACTATTGCTTTGTAGAAAAGTTTAAACTTGGAGAAAGTAATTCCTCCCATATTCTTTTTCCCAACATTGCTTTAACTATTCGAGGGTGTTTATTTTTCCAAAGGGATTTCAAAAGTGTCTGATCCACTTCTTTGAAGTATGTCATGGGCATCTTTAGAGGGATCACATTAAATCTGTACAATGCTTTGAGAAGTATTGCCATTTTAATTATGTTAATCCTGCCAATCCATGAGCAGGGTATGTGTTTCCATTTCCATGTGTCTTCTCTTATTTCTTGGAGCAGAGCTTTATAGTTTTCTTTGTATAGGTCCTTCACGTTTTTAGTCAAGTTGATTCCAAGATGTTTGAGTTTGTGTGGCACTGTTGGGAATGGGGTTGTTTTCTTAATGTCCATTTCTTCCCTATTATTATTAGTGTATAGAAATGCCATTGATTTTTGTATTAATTTTGTAACCTGCAACATTGCTATATCACTTTATTGTTCCTAGAAGATTTTTCATAGAGTCTTTAGGGTTTTCTAAGTAGAGTATCATGTCATCTGCAAACAGTAAGAGCTTGACTTCTTCTTCCTTTCTTATCTGAATTCCCTTGATATCTTTTTCTTGCTTAATCACTATAGCAAGTACTTCCAGTGCTATGATGAATAGGAGTGGTGAGAGAGGGCAGCCTTAAGAGGAAAGTCTTTAAGTTTTTCTCCATTGAGAATAATATTTGTCACTGGCTTTTGGTAGATGGCCTTAACCACATTGAGAAATGTTCCTTCCATTCCCATATTGCTGAGAGTTTTGATCAAGAATGGGTGTTGGACCTTATCAAATGCTTTCTCTGCGTGTATTGATATAATCATGTAATTTTTATTTTTCTTGTTGTTGATGTTGTGTATTATGTTGATAGATTTAAGGATATTAAACCATCCTTACATTCCTGGGATGAAACCTACTTGATCATAATGAATGATCTTCTTGATGAGGCCTTGAATCCTATTTGTCAGGATTTTGTTGAGGATCTTTGCATCTGTGTTCATCAGGAATATTTTTCTATAACTTTTTTTGGTAGCATCTCTGTCTGGTTTGGGGATCAAGGTGATGTTGGCTTCATAAATGCTATAGAAGTGTTCTCATTTTTTCAATTTCATGAAAGAGTCTTGCCAGGATTGGTAATATTTCCTCTTGAAAGGTTTGGAAAAATTCATTAGTGAATACATCTGGGCCTGGGCTTTTGTTTTTAGGCAGATATTTGATTACCGTTTTAATTTTCTCAATAGTGAGAGGGGGTTTAGATATGCTACATCCTCTTCATTCAACCATGGAAGGTTATAAGAGTCCAAAAATTTATCCATTTCTTCCAGGTTCTCATTTTTAGTGGCATAGAGTTTCTCAAAGCAGTTTCTGATTACCCTTTGAATCTCTGCAATATCGGTATTGATTTCCCCTTTTTCATTTCTAATACGAGTTATCAAGTTTCTCTCTCTTTCTTTGTTAGTTTTGCCAGTGGTCTATCAGTTCTTTTTTAAGACTGGTTTTGAGTTTGTAAAGTTTCTGAGCTGTTGTTTATCTGTGAAGCCATGTATTCTTCCTTCAAATCTGAAAGTGAATTTTGCTGGGTGCAGTATTCTAGGCAAAGCATTTATTTCATTGAGTTTTGTCACTATGTCCCACCACTGCCTTCTGGCCTTGAGTGTTTCTTGTGACAGGTCTGCTGTAAATCTCAAGGATGCTCCCTTAAATGTAATTTCCCTTTTTGATCTTGCTGCTTTCAGAATTCTGTCTCTATCTGTGGGACTTGTCATTGTGATTAAGATGTGTCTTGGGTTGTTTTTCCTTGGGTCTTTTTTAGTTGGTACTCTTCGGGCATGCAGGATTTTGTTGCATGTATTCTTTAGCTCTGGTAGATTCTCTTTAATGCTGTCTTGACCATTGATTCTTCCTGGAGATTTTCTTCCTGGGTCTCTGGGACGCTAATGATTCTTAAGTTGTTTCTGTTGAGCTTATCATAGACTTCTTTTTTCTTCTGTTCACATTCTTTGACTAATTTTTTTATTGTTTGATCATTTGCTTTAAGGCTTTTTTCCAATCTCTTCTTCTGTATGGAGTTGTTATGCATCTCATCTTCCAGTGCACTAATTCATCCTCAGCTGCTGTTACCCTGATGGAGACGTTATCTATTTTGCATTCAATTTGTTTACTGAGATTTTCAAACCTGTTATTTGACCCGTTATTTCGGTTTGGAGTTTTCTGATTTCTGTCTTGATATTCTCTTGGTTCTTATTAGTTTCTGTTCAAATTGATCTATGCTTTCTTTGAGTTCTGTGAACATCCTGCATATTTCTTCTCTAAACTCCATATCTGAGAGACTGACTAGTTGGTTGGCCATTTTCCAGTCCTCATTGTTGCCATCTTCTTTCTCTATGCCTGGTGCTGGCCTGCATGGTTTCCCCATTGTCACACTTGTATTGTGGGTTTTTCTACGTGTTGTGCTAGTTTTCATTGGTTAATGATTTGCCTGGCCGCGTAGAAAAGTGGAGCGGCTATGCTCCTCTGACTCATTCCTTTCTGGGCGGATCAACTCACCTCCAAGGAATTCTAGCCATCCGCAGATGAAGCCACACACACAGGATGAAATCAGGCGGAGGACGCAGCACAGCACAGAAAAACTTCATTCTTTTTAACATACTGAAAAAATTACTTACATGTGGTGCCAGAGCAATAGCACAGTGAATAGGATGTTTGCCTTGCATGCAGTTGAGCCAGGTTTGATATATGCATAGGATATATGGCTCACTACATAATTCCAGTGATTCCTGCATACAGAGTGAGGAGTTACTCGAGCATTGCCAGATATGGCCTGAAAACAGAAACAAAACAAAAACAAAAGTTCTTTTGATTGCACATAATTATGTGTTGCTTCATGACAATTCACAATAGACTACATGACAGTGGCCCCAATAGGTCACCAGAGAGTTTAAGAGTATAGTTTATGTGATCTAGATTTGTGTAAGGGCATAATTTGTACAGTCACAAATATCACTTAATAACACATTTCTCAGAATATATCTTGTCATTAAGCAAAGCATGAGTAGCGTTATTTTATTTTTCTTATCACTTACTTTTCAATAAAGTTATGAATAATGCGTACATAAAATTTGGTATATACATATCCTTACAAACATCTCCCCAGGGTTTGGAGATAAGACTGAACTCAAAAAATGGGTGAGGCCCTAGGTTTAATCTTTAGCACTGAAAAAAAAATATCTGTTCAAATTCCTGCTTTCAATATTTGGTGTTATATATTCAGAAGTAGAATTATTGGTGATTCCTTATTCAATTTACGGGGCCATACCTGGCAGAGTTTGAGGGACCAGTAGGGCTAAACCCAGAGGTGCGGGAAGGGGAGGGCAATTATGTGATACCAAAAATTAAACTCAAGACCATGGATATGCTAGTTATGTGCCCTACCACTATGCCACATTCACAGCCTTTTGCTCAAAAAATTTTTATGAAGTTCAATACCATGTTTCATTGGCTGCACTTCACTTTCACACCAGCAATTCATAGATGTTCTCCATATTTCTTCTAAAACTTGTTTTCTGCTTTTGTTTCAAGGAACTTTTGTATAATATTCTTAATAAGTATACAGGGATTTCTCATTGTGAGTTTGATTTATGCAAATGCCCTACCACTGCGCCACCACTCCGGTCCTCTTTTTTGATGCGGTTAGATTTTTTTCTCATTAAGTTCTGTCAGTACCTTGTATGTATTAGATATAAACCCTTTATCTGATAGATATTGAGTAAATAGTTTCTCCCCTCTATGGGTGGCTTTTGTATCCTAGTCACTATTTTCTTTGAAGTGCAGAAGCGTCTTAGCTTAATATAGTTCCATCCATTTATCTTCACTTTTACTTGTTTGAATAGTGCTATTTCCTCCTTTATAAAAAATAAAAATTCTTGGGGCCGGAGAGAGAGCATGGAGGTAGGGTACATGTAGAAGGACGATGGCATCCCATATGGTGCCCCGAGCTGCAAGGAGCGATTTCTGAGTATAGAGACAGGAGTAACCTGTCATATCTGAGCACTGCCAGATATGGACCCAAATTTTTTTTTAAATTTTAAAAATTAAAATTCTTTTTTTTGTGTGTGTGGTTTTTGGGTCACACCCGGCAGTGCTCATGGGGTTATTCCTGGCTCCATGCTCAGAAATTGCTCCTGGCAGGCACAGGGGACCATAATGGACGCCAGGATTTGAACTGATGAACTTCTGCATGAAAGGCAAACGCCTTACCTCCATGCTATCTCTACGGCTCCCAAAATTAAAATTCATAATTTCTCTAAGATTCATATTCCTGAACTTCTTCATGAACATTTTATTTTTCTTTTTGGTCCACAACCAGCACTGCTCAGGGGTTATTTTCTGGGTCTTCACGGCCCTCGGGCCGGCTGTTAGCAGCACTCCATACAACATTTTGTGGCCCGCGGCCGACCTTCAAATATCGTAGTATTCGCGATTATTCGCTTACCGAATAATAGCAATAAAAATCGCATTAGTAAGAAAAAAATCACATTAAACATTCGCATACCTCGAGCAGTTCCGTTTGGGGTATGCAAATGTTGAATGTGATTTTTTGCGATATTTTTCTTACTAATGAGATTTTTTATTGTGAATATTCGGTAAGCGAATAATCGCGAATACTTTGAGCCTAGCGCAGACTTTTTTTTTTTTGTCTGTTTTTGTAAAATCCCTTATGTGGCCCTATCTCACCTCGACTTTGCCTCCTGCAACCCCCAGGTAAATTGAGAAATTCCTTATGCAGCCCTACCTTACCCCGACTTTGCCTCCTGCGGCCCTCCAGTAAATTGAGTTTGAGACCCCTGGTCTACACCAAAGAATTATTCTTTATATGGCAGGACCATATTAAAAGCCGGGACTGACTTGGGTTGACCCTGTGCAAGGCTACTACATTACCCACTGTACTATCACTCTGTCTGATTAACTTTTCTAATGCTTTAAACTTTAATGTTTTAATGATCTAAACTATGGAATTAGAGAGATATTGTAGTGGGTAGGAAATTTACCTCATTTGTAGCTGATTCAATCTCCAGCATCCCCTATAGTCTCCTGAGCACCACCAAAAATAATTCAGTGCAGAACAAGGAGTAACTACTAATAATTTTTGACCCCAAAATCTAATCTAATGAAATATTGGCCTTAGTACATAGAGGAAATTTTGATACTTATTATCTAATATGATCATCAAATAACATATTATCTGGTTATCATCATTAACCTCCATGAACTTGGGTGGTCAGAGAGTCACATGTCAAAATTACCTCTTACTAGCCATGTGATTCAGTAAACTTTTAATCTTCAAAGCTTTTTTTCAATGTGCAAATCTGTATCTATGTTTACCTAGCAAGATTATATCAATCAAATGAGATATATACAATTAGTTTAGTATGGAAAACTGATACATACTAGCACCCTATAATAGTAATAGAATTCTTAATCATTTTAGATGCAACAGAAACAAATATTAAGAAACACATAATGAATATATGGTGGGCAACATACAAAAACCCAAACACTGAAACATTACTATTAAGTAAATATAAAAGAGTTGGGGAAGGGAAGGAACTAAGTGCTATATTTAATGACTGGTGTGTTGATTTTCACCCCATAAAATGCAGTGAAAAGAAGATGAAACATTAAATACAGGGGGAAATCTGTTGAGAGTAAGTGGAGCACAAAGGGAAAGATTTGGGGAGAGTCCTCAGATCATGGTGCACAGTCACTGTGAAAGAGAAAGACAAGAGGATTTAACTGCAGCACAGTTCTAAGTGTTAACAAGACTGACAAGGAGGCCAGGCGTTTAAACCAAAGCTGCTCCGACCAGAACTGCTTATACATCCCAACTAGGAACATGTGGTAAGTATGATCTCTGTGCAGAAGAGGTGATGAATTTTTAGTGCAAACCTTAGACCTTTCTCCTCCCACAGGAGCACTGAGAGTCTCATGTTCATGGCTGCTACACCAGGTACCCAGAAAATAAATGCAGCCATGAAAACAAGGGAAGATAAAAATTCAGAATTAGTCCATCAGTCTTTTTCACATTTCAAAAACCTTCAAAATTACCTAAGTGCAGAAAGCCAAGTGAGATCACCAGCCTAAACAGTAAGAGAAATAAAAAAAAAAAGGAAAAGAAACATTTAAAAATACATTAGAGGGCCGGGCGGTGGCGCTAAAGGTAAGGTGCCTGCCTTGCCAGCGCTAGCCTTGGACGGACCGCGGTTCGATCCCCCGGTGTCCCATATGGTCCCCCAAGCCAGGAGCAACTTCTGAGCGCATAGCCAGGAGTAACCCCTGAGCGTTACCGGGTGTGGCCCAAAAAAACCAAAAAAAAAAATAATAATAAAATAAAATAAAATAAAAATACATTAGAAAAAAGGTACCTCATCACAAACTTTCACAGAAAATGAATTCTTCCAAGGAACTATTAGATATTGCTTCAAGTTGAGGGGCATTTCCAGGGTACAACCACTGAAAAATAATGAGCCCTCCACTCATTCTTCCTTCTCTTTCCATAACAGCTAGTCCTGGCCTCTCCAGTGGAGCAATTGCTGGCATCGTGATTGGAGTCCTGGCTGGAGTAGCTCTGATAGCAGCGCTGGTGTACTTTCTTTATGTCAGAAAGACCAGAGGGTATGATGGCCTATCCTCTAGTTGCCCTTGTCTCTATTCTAGCCACCATGCTTGGGAGAAGGAAAGAGTCTGTCCCTCTGCTTCTGGGCCTGGATCTACTCTTTGTGAATCCTTGCTTCTCAGCATGAACTGCCACTGGGGCTTTTCTTCCCTATCCGAAGCTTTCTCTGCCCCGCTATCTCATATGGTTACTCCCTTTCCATATGGTTTAAAGAAACTAGATTTAAATGTGTGCCTCTGTCCCTATTGAGAGAAGCCAAAGTGCGAGAAAGAAACAAAGGAAAGCAAAGAAAAAGCAAGAGATTGTAAGTTATATGGCTGTGTGCCATGTTGACTATAGTAGCAGGAGCAAGAAGGGAAAAGACAGAAAGAAAACCAAAGAAAAAGTAAAAATGACCTCAGACCTATTGAGTCTTGAATAGAGTAAGGGGTAGATGGAAGCATCTATCTTCAAAAAGGTAAAGATTGAAGGACAGAGTGATAACACAGCAGTAGGGCAGTTACCTTGCAAGTGGTAGACCCAGAATGGATTTGGGTTCAATCCTTAGCATTCCCTGTGGTCCCCTGAGTCAGGAGCCAAGGTTGACCCAAAGACAAAAAAAAAAAAAAAGGTAAAGATTGGAGACAGAAATTACCTTAGAAGCAACTAATACAAAATAAAAACACTAAAAGGGAACATGGGCAGCTAGAAGATCACTAAAAGCCACCATCAGTCAGGGTTAAATGAACACAAAGGAGCCCCAGGGAAATTGCTGCTGACAGTGTCATTCCTAATTCAAAGAGCAAAGGTTCTATAATTGGGAATAGCAGTCACAGTATCTGATATTTGTTTAAGGCAGATGACCAGTGCTACAACACAGAAAACAAACCCTCAGCCTCTAACGACAGTAAGTATAACATTCACCCTATGGTGTGTCCCGATTTGCATTGCCCTAGCAGGGAATCCTAGACACCCCACCACTTTCAGAAGTTTCATATAACAAAAAGATTGCTTTGTGTTAGCTCCCAGAAGAGACTAGGGGCCAGGAAGGCTGAAGTAACATGGGATGTTTCCAGGAACCATTTCCTCATCTTTACTTCTCCTCTCCTACCTCTTTTACTGAGATGGGCATTCTCACTGGGTAAGACTTTTCCTGTCCTATGGTGTTCTGGGTGCTGGAGGCCACTATCCTCTCTTTGACATTGGAGCTTCATTGCTCAGAAACATAATTGGATAAAAATCAAAGACTTGGAACTGAAGGAATCAAACAGGGAGTGAGGCCTTCTCAGCTCTATGCCTTTGGTACTAACACCTGAAGATGCACCAAAGATTTAAGAAAATCCTTATTAGATTTTAAGTTACCACCTCACCTGCCACCTCCTTGAGCAAGAAAGCCATAGACAGCTTAATATTTCATAAGTAATGAATCTTCCTTTTCCTCCCCAGGTAAAGACCATTCTGAAAACTCATCAAACAAGGTAAGCACAGCAGTTCTATGACTCTGTTCATCAAGAAAATACCTAGGTAGAATGGGTCATCACTCTTGTAAGCACTAAAGTAAGAATCAAATCTGGGTCAAAGTTTCTTGAAGCAGCAACAGTGTAGTGGTAGCAAATTACTCTAATGAGTCTACCTCAGACCTGGGATACAAACTGTGAATTATCCTGGCTATGACACTTATAGCTCTGAAGTTGGGCAACAATATAATCTCTTTGGTCTTTAGCTGTGTCATCTGTAAATTTTGCATGCTGCCTATTTCAAACAGGATTCAAACAAATGCAAGGAAGATAATAGATCTTTCTTCTTTCTCAACCCTTAATGTGATGTGCTCTTACTGCCAAAGAATCACTCATTCTAAGGGTCTAAGATTGTGTTACTTTAAAATAAGATTAGAGGGGGCCGGGTAGGTGGCGCTGGAGGTAAGGTGTCTGCCTTGCAAGCGCTAGCCAAGGAAGGACCGCGGTTCGATCCCCCGGCGTCCCATATGGTCCCCCCAAGCCAGGGGCGATTTCTGAGCACATAGCCAGGAGTAACCCCTGAGCATCAAACGGGTGTGGCCCAAAAACCAAAAAACAAACAAACAAAAAAAAAATAAGATTAGAGAATGTTTCTGATCTTCATCTTCCAACAATAAAGTATATATATATATATATTTATATATATATATGCTTGTAAGTGCTTAAATTATATGAGTAAGCAACAATGTATAAAATTTCAGATATCAGCATACACATAGAAAAAACCAGCTAAATCAAGATATAAAAATATGGGTATATAAAATCTACCCTCCCACCCAAGAAGCCTCCAGTCATTTCCTTCCAGATATTATTTACTTTATTTTTAACACAAAGGAAAAGTGCAGAATATACGTATAAATGTCTAATTTCATTGATTCAAATTGTTGATGATTCATTCATATGTTGCATGCATTTATAGTAATTTTTATTTTTTATTCTCAATGATGAATCCTCAAATTTCATTACACAAAAAAATCTTTACTAATGATTATTCATCAGATGTTACAAGATATAATGGATAACAAAACTCTTCTTCAAAGCTACAAGTTTCAAAGGATGAAAACATGTGGTACTGAATCACACTTGATTAAGTCAGGACCTGACCTAAACACTGATTTAATTGGCTACTACTCATGCTTTACAGATTGAAGAGGCTGTATATTCTTACCTGGATTTTGATGCCCAGAAACACAGAGAGAAAAAAATTGCAGTGTCTCCAGGCACAACAGCTACAGGAGTCATTTATTCAATTGTGAAAAATAATTAATTCAACTCAACATGGTAGTGCCTCAAGATTCTCCTCCCCATTACTGGGAGATACTTTCACCTTCAGGGGAAAGGGGAAGTAAATTGTTCCCTCTCACTTCCCACTCTCTCCTAGGTACCTCAAAACTCTCTGGCCAAACCCCTCCCTTCAGTGTCAACAGATGAAAAGAATTTTCCTGGAGTCTGCTGAAAGACCAACTTTCTTTCACTGAAATTTGGCAAAGCAAACTTTTGAGGAAAGTTGGCAAAACCTAAAATCTCTCCCCCGTTCTAAACTCTGTGTGTGTGTGTCTGTGTGTGTGTGTGTGTCTGTGTGTGTGTGTGTTGACCACACCTGTGGTTGGGCTCAGGGATCATTCATGCTGGATTAACTCCATATGCAAATCACATATTCCAAACTTTTCTCCTTTGCTATTTCCTTTGCCTATCCCCCCCCAAGACTAGTTGTATATCTTACTATTTAGAGCATCTTAATTCCTTTAAGAATTAGCCACACACTTAAGAGGTACATATCTACTGAAAAAAAAAATACTTATCTACTGAAAAAATATAAAAGAGAGAAAAGTAAAAACTTCTCTCTCTCAAAATGTTCAGTATGAAACCCCCTTACCACTCCAAGACTCATGAAACCAAATGCATAGCCAGTTATGGACTGAGAAAATCTATGTCAGGGCTTAACACCTTGCTGCTTAGCTAAAATAACACCTAGGCCCTCTGACAAACCCTTCTTCAAAGAACTTGAGCAGCAACTAATAAAACTGTATGTCAGGTCCATACCAATTCCTAGTAAAATCACAAAGTTACACTTACGTGAATAACTATAATATTTACTCAAATAAATACCCACAAAACGAAGAGTTACAGCTTCAGGGGGTAGTCAGCATTTAAGAGAAACAATATGCTAATACTTTGGAACAGGAGACAAGAATCACCTCTTGGAGCTGATTAAAAAATATCAGTAGGCCAGAGAAATAGCGCAGAGGTAAGACACTTGCTTTGCATGTGGTTGACTCAGGCTGAACCCTGGCATCACATATGAGTCTTCAAATACTGCCAGGAGTGGCACCTGAGCACAACTATGTAGTCAAAATAACAAAATAAAATCATAAGTCCTTAGACAGTACCAGTTTAAGGACCAGCAGTTGAAAACCACTGGTTTAATTGTTTAAACAATGTACATTTGGGTTACTTAGTTTTTTTTTCCTTTTTTGATACATTTTGCTGTTTAAACACTTGTGACTTCCTATTTTTGTGAAAGGGGATTACTATTTTGTTTACTTAGTGAATCTATGACTTACAACATGTGTAAATCAATTTGACTGCCTTAGATCATCCCCTAGATCAGGAGCTCCTCAAATATTTATGTCAAGAGGTTCCAAGAAAAGATTTGGAAGAATTTTTCCTCCCTCATCGCTAGAAGTGGACTAACTCAATTTCTTGTCTGATCATCAAGGGCCATGCTTATCCAGATTCCAGCCTGTGCACATTCTAGTTCCCCCACCACCACCACCCATTCACTTTCTCAGGAAATGTTGGTATCTGCTAAGATTAGGGGAGCACTCTTCTGAACTACAAATCTGCATCAAGGCTGATGCAACTTCAGATGTGACGACAATAGAAGCTACACAGGAGGAGAACTCTAACTGGGCTGAGCTTTATGGACAGCCGCTGAAACATACTTTCTTCCTTGGGATCATAACAAACGATGCAGAGAAAGAGAAACAGAAAACAAATTTCTTAATCAGTCCTCCTTTCCTTGGTGCTGTAGTTAGAGGTTTTGTTGACTGACTGATCTCCTGCAGTGTCCAGAAGACTACTATAGAAGTGTCTAACAGGTTCTCTACCCAAGTCCCTCTATCAGGAAGGTTCGGTCTGGACACAGACAATATCTACTATCCTGCACTCAATATATTCTGCTATTTAATTTAGCCTGGTTAACGCTATTTCTGAAGTCTTTGTAATCTCTGCACTGTTTATAATAAAAATTAAATATCAGACAACCTAGTGCCTCAGTTAATATTTTAGACAGTGTTTTCTCTACAGGCCCACACTGCTTAACTGGGGGGTTGGAGTAATGTTATTTTTAAGTCTACAGGTCTCTGATGTAGAAATTTACACATCTAATAATAAAACATATTTTGAGAATGACAGCCACACCATAAAACTGCCCCAACTCCTCTCAGCCTCTTCTTCACAAGGGGAGATAACAACCAGATGCAGCAGCAAGGTTCAGTCACACAGAAAATCTCTCTGGCACTTACTCTCTTCCTGCTCCCATTCACTTTCTTTTGCTCTACTCATGTGAATCATTTTTTTTCTACTCTAAATATCCTTATGTTTATTCATGTCCCTTAGTAATAGCATATGGTCTCATTTCCTCAGCTTCCAAGTACTTAAGACTGCTGTGCTGTCTTTCCCGCTTTCCTCACAACCTAATTTCTTCCCTCTGAAGTGGTGCATCCTGCCCAATGTCACTAAAAGGAAGTACTAGAAAATTAGCCAAATTTAGAGGTATTTTCACAACTGCTGTTGATTTTCACATCTATGGCCACACATTTCCTTCTAGTACTCCTTCACCCGCATGTAAGAACTGCACCCAGACCAGGATTAGCATTTAGACCAGGGGTCTTCAAACTTTTTAAAGTGGGGGCTGGATTACGGTCCCTTAGATAGTTGGAGGGCCGGACTATATGAGCTACTAATTCCTACTCACACTGCACATATCTTATATAAATAAAATGAAAACTATTATAAATAAACAGATCACGCACCAGTATTTCAATGGGAACTGTGGACCTGCTTTTGGCTAAAGAGATGGTCAATGTCCGGTTCCATATTTGTCACTGCCAGCTGTAACTAGTGATGCAAGTGAGCATCAGTTAATCTTGATCTGGTTGGAGATTTCAGATGTTTCATTCTTGAAAATATCAGTTCACAGGCATAAGTGCTACCAAAGATGGTTACTAATTTGAGTGCATGGTTCCTGATATTTGGATATACACTGAGTGTATATGCTGGCAGGTATCTTAACAACCAAACAGCGCTCACTGCTGGTGGGCCAGATCAGACTCCTCTGCAGGCCGCATGTGTCCCGCGGGCCTAGTTTGAAGATCCCTGATTTAGACCATACCCACTTCCCTTTCTTCAGATGACCATATCATCTGTGCCTAGAATTTCCTCCACTTGCCCTACTCCCCATATATCACACCCACATACTTATTAAATTTACTCATTTAAATTGGGCTGTCCTACAAATCACTTGTTTCTCTCTGTTTCCAGGTCATAAAAGACTATACATTTCTCTTTTTTATTTGTTTGTTTGTTTGTTTTAGGGTAATATGTGGTGGCATTCAGAGCTTTCTTCTGGTTCTACACTCAGAGATTATTCCTGGAGGAGATTGGGGAACCATAGGGATGAAGGGGATAAAACTCAGGTTGGCTGAGTACTAGACAAGTGCTTTACTCACTATAAAGAAAACAATCTATCTCTCTAGCCCTACTGAATCATTTTTTATAATTATCTTTATTTAAACACCGTGATTACAAACATGATTATAGTTGTATGATTTACAGTCATGTAAAGAAACCTACTGAATCTTTTTATTTTCTTTTCATTGTCATAAACCTAAATAAACCCAAAACACCCACTGCTGAAAGTTTAAATTGAGTTTATGTGACTGCTCTCTCTCTCCTGAAAGGCTCCTGTCAGAGCCCTAACAAATTGAGTGCCCCAGACCAGAGTTAGATGGAGTTTCTAGGTGAGAAGCTAAGAAATGGCCCAAATGCAGGCAGAAGTGAAACATCTCCACTGGTACGGAGGACTAAGGCAGCACAGAATTCCAGTAGAGCACATGCCCTGGAGCCAGACCTGGCCCTGGAGTTCTGCTCCTCAGTTCCTACTGTGTGACTATCGGCCAGTAATTTTTGATGCCTCTGTGCCTCTGATTCTTTACCTAGAAAGGGACTTTGTAACCACATTTTCCACAGGGCTATTTGTTCATGAGTTCATCATGTGTAAAATGCATAAAAGATCATGAGAAAATAATAAGTGTTTACAGTCATGGCTACAGTCTCCCAGTCCCCAATATCACACATTTCCAAACTGTTCAGATTTCTTTGTTTAGTTTCCTTTGTCTGACTGTACAATTTTACTTGTAGATTCTATCCTATCATCTTCCTTCTCAGAACCTAGCCTGAGGCCAAGTGGATCAGAGGTACTGATCAAATAACTCCTCTCAGCAATGAGAGAGGTTCCTTTAAAAAATCTGTTTATCTCCCTTTTAATCTTCATGACTTAAAACCTCAATTCTTGAAAATCTTTGGGTTCCATTAGCTTTTTGTCTTATCCTTGCCTCTTCCTCACTCTGCCTCAGGGGTTCACTCACATCTGTACTCTCTGCAGTTGTCCTAGTGCTCTAAAAGACAATTTTATTTCTAAATAATCTCTAACAGGGGTCTCAAACTCGTGGCCCGTGGGCTGCAAATGGACCTCCATGTAGGGAGCCAGATTCTCCCTCACAGTCTTGGCATAAGCACAGCCATCTTGTAGCAAACTGCCATTTTCTAACAGGCCTGTCCTTTAATTGAATTCTGTATGTGCCAACTGGCCATGAGTTGACACAGATCAAAAGAACTATAGGGTCACACTCTTCTGGCTCAGGAAACTCAGACCTATCGATAGAGCATTTGGTGTGATAATAGGATATTCCTCAGGAAACTTGTATTAAATTAACAGGCACATGCCGAACCTTTTGAACTGAATGATGACAAATGTATGCTTGACAAATGTTTGCATTGTTCCCTCCTTCCTTTGTGTAAAAACTATATAAGTCATGGCATTTCAAAAATAAATTGACGCCATCATCAGAATTCTTGGTGGTCACCTTTTTCCCACCCATTTCCTTTTCGGTGCAGACCCTTTCCACCACCACGAATAAATTGAAGCTGCTGGCCGGCACACCTCCATACAACATTTTGTGGCCCTGCCCTAGAGGAATCTTTTTTTGTTTTGTTTTATTTGTTTGGGTCACACCCCTCAATGTTCAAGACTTACTACTGAATTTGCACTCAAAGATCACCCCAACTTTGCCTTCTGCGGCCCCTAGGTGAATTGAGTTTGAGACCCCTGCAAGTCTAGCTTATCTATTCTGCATAGAAAATGCATTAAAGGGGCCGGAGAGATAGCACAGTGGTATGGTGCAGAGATAGCACAGTGCTAAGGCATTTGCCTTGCATGTGAAAGGACATTGGTTCAAATCCCAGCATCCCATATGGTCCCCGAACCTGCTGGGGGTGATTTCTGAGTGTAGAGCCAGGAATAACCCCTGAGATTTACTGGGTGTGACAAAAAAAAAAAAAAACAAAAAAAAAAGTGGGGGGGGGGTTTTAATAGCGGCCTTCTGCCTATTTCAAGTAGAATCCTTTAGAAAAAAGAAAAGCAGTTGAGTTAGGAGCCAGAATAGAAAGCCTTCAAACATAGGCCCATATTTCTCGAAATCTGTAGGTACCAGTGTACAGGCATCACTAACACTTCACTGGAGGTTTAGTGTTCAGACAATGCTAGGGAGGGAAAGGGAGCATAACACAGGGAGATCAAATTTATTTTCATTTTCAATTAGCAACCTGCAGAATGCAAAATTTCTCTTATCCCCAAGCCCAAAACACTCAAACACAAGCACACCCCACATATTTGGAAGATATCCTTATTCCACGCTGTCTAGAACAAGACATAAAAAGAAAGGGAATACAAGATCCAGAACCAAATAATGAGGCTCCAGTCCACAACAGGCTTTACGATGAGAAAGAAAGGTCAGATGTGGGTCTCATTCAAGTCATAACTCTGTACTAGTGCCCTCTGCCCCGAGCAGCAATGTGGGGCTAGAACATGATCCTGGTCTCTCACAGTGGGAGTTGCTGGTTGAATATTAATTAACTGCCCAGAAGTAATAGAAATGGAATCCTTTAGTACCTCTCACTAACCATATTTCCTAAGTTTCCTTGGGATGAGGACAATCTAAGCAATGTCTCCACTCTATGACTTAATACTCTTTTTCTTTTTTTTTTCTTTTTGGTTTTTGGGCCACACCCAGCGGTGCTCAGGAATTACTCCTGGATATCTACTCAGGAATAGCTCCTGGAGGGCACGGGAAACTATATGTGATGCCTTAGAACCAACCACATTAGGTCCTGGATCGGCTGCTTGCAAGGCAAACACCACTGTGCTATCTCTCAGGCCCCATTAATGCTTTTTTTCTATTATAAGATGGTAGAAAAAATGGACAGTGAACAAAATGTGACACTTCAGAGACCACACAACAAACAGAAAATCAAATATTTATTGTTTAAAGGTCAAAGTGTTTGCAGCATGCCTATATCCCTTTACAGTCTGAACTCTAAGACAGTTCATCTTGCCCTATATTTATGATCCTATCTAACCCCAGAAAAACTTTTAAAATTAAAAATGAATCATTAAACTTATAAGAGTTAGATTTAGAAAAATCAGGATGGGTGAGCCTGAGCACAGTGAGCAGGGCATTTGCCTTATATGCATCCAACCTGGGACCAGCCCAGGTTCAATCCTGCACCCCATATGGTCCCCAAGCCTTCCAGGAGCAATTATTGAGCTCAGAGCCAGGAGTAACCCCGGAGCACCACCAGGTGTGAGAAATAAATAAAGAAAAGAAGCATAAAAAAGAAAGGAAGTAAGAAAGAAAAGAGAGAAGGAAGGGAGGGAAGGAGGAGTAAAGAGAGGGAAGGAGGAAAGAAGGAAGGAAGGAAGAAAGAAAGAAAGAAAGAAAGAAAGAAAGAAAGAAGGAAGGAAGGAAGGAAGGAAGGAAGGAAGGAAGAAAGAAGGAAGGAAGGAAGGAAGGAAGGAAGGAAGAAGGAAGAAAGAAAGAAAGAACGAAGGAAGGAAAGAAGGAAGGAAGGAAGGAAGGAAGGAAGAGAGAGAGAGGGAGGGAGTGAGGGAGGGAGGGAGGGAGGGAGAGAGAGAGAAAGAAGAAAGAAAGAAAGAGAAAGAAAGAAAGAAAGAAAGAAAGAAAGAAAGAAAGAAAGAAAGAAAGAAAGAAAGAAAGAAAGAAAGAAAGAAAGAAAGAAAGAAAGAAAGAAAGAAAGAAGGAAGGAAGGAAGGAAGGAAGGAAGGAAGGAAGGAAGGAAGGAAGAAAGAAAGAAAGAAAGAAAGAAAGAAAGAAAGAAAGAAAGAAAGAAAGAAAGAAAGAAAGAAAGAAAGAAAGAAAGAAAGAAAGAAGAAAGAAAGAAAGAGAGAGAGAAAGGAAGGAAGAAAGATAGAAAGGAAGAAGGAAGGAAGGAAGGAAGAAAGAAAGAAAGAAGGAAGAAAGGAAGGAAGAAAGATAGAAAGGAAGAAGGAAGGAAGGAAGGAAGGAAGGAAGGAAGGAAGGAAGGAAGGAAGGAAGGAAGGAAGGAAGGAAGGAAGATCAGAATGAGATTGGAAATATAGCTCAAAGAATGGAGCACATGGTTTGTGTGCAGGAGACTCAGGTTCCCCAAGTACAGTCGGGTGTAGCCCCAAAACAAAAAATAAATATATGGAAGAGGTTGTGGGTTCGTTTGGTTCAATTGGTAGAACAAATTTCTGGCTTGTGTGAGGCCTTGTGTTCAAATCTTGGCACTGCATGGTCCCTAAGTCATACTTATTATGTCCCTCACCAACCCCCTCTCCCACAACATCAACAAACATAACTTCCACATTAATAATAGCAACAATAATCCAAGGCATAAGAAAAGCTAAAAAATAAAAACTTAAAGAGAAAGTAATGTAATGTTTATGGAAGGCCAGTGTGGTTGGAGAATTATGAGCAAATATACAATGTTATAAGATATGAATAAAAGTTGGGGAAGATTCTAACAGTCCTATATTATTATAAGAGATTTGCCTAAACTAAACTTAAAAACAGGTTTCCAGGAGCTGTAAGAAAAGAGCACAAAAGGTCTGAAGCAGGGGTCTTCAAACTACAGCCCGCGGGCCACATATTGTATTTATTCCCATTTTGTTTCTTCACTTCTAAATAAGATATATGCAGTGTGCATAGAAATTTGTTCATAATTTTTGTTTTTACTATAATCTGGCCCTCCAACAGTCTGAAGGACAGTGAACTGGCCCCCTGTTTAAAAAGTTTGAGGACCGGAGCGTGCGAACGGCCGCCCCACACCAGCTGGGTTTCACTTGCCCCAGGGAAGGTAGAGAAGCTCTGCCCACACACGCTGAGCGTGCGAACTGCTGCCCGCTCCAGCTGGGTTTCTCTTGCTCCGGGAAGGACCGCACGAACCGCCGCCCGTTCCTGCTGGGTTTCATTTGTGCCAGGGAAGGTAGGGAAGCTCCGCCCACACACGCCGACTACCCGCGTCCCATCCCTCCATCGGGTAAAGCCACAGAAAGAGCACAGGAGGAGCCAAACCGCAGCAAACCGACCCAACAGTACCTCTAGATCCACCCTCAGGGAGAGGACCCATTCCCGCACCACAGGGGATCAAAACAAGCTGAAATTGGAAGGAACAGTACTCCAAAGCGCACCAATAAACACAAAGAAATATGGGTAAATCAAAGAGAACCCTAAGTTCTGAAGATAAGGAGACAAACCCTAACACGTTTCCAAGTCCGCCAAAATGCACAGATTCGTGGGAAGGCGACCTAAAAGCAGCAATGAGGAAAGAAATGCAAGAGTCAATAAAAGAAATGAGAGAAACCTTAGCTACCGAGTATAAGATATCTATGGAGGAACGAATCAGCCAAATTAAAGAAGAAATGTTAAAGAGCATGAGAGAGTCCATACAAAAAGAAGTGAAGGAATTAACAGACAAAGTAACAAGCCTTACTAGCAGAAACACAGAGTTGGAGAAATACATTGAAGAACTCGAAGGAAAACTGCAAACAAAAAATGACCAAGAAACCAACAAAGAAATAAAAGGCAAAGCACTGGAAGGAAAAGTCCAGTACCTAATGAACAAGGACAAAAGAGACAATCTAAGAATCGTGGGTATACCGGAAGGGGAGGAACTAGGGAAAGGGGAAGAACAAGTAGTCAGGGAGATAATAGCAGAGAACTTCCCCACACTCTGGAATGAAACTTCAGGGCAAATGCAGGAAATCAAGAGGGTCCCTAATAAAATATACCCCAATAAACCAACACCAAGACATATAGTAATCCAAATGGCAAAAAACAAAGAGAAAGAGGAACTTCTTAAGGCAATAAGAGAGGAAAAAAAACCTCAAGTACAAAGGTAGGGACATAAGAATCAAACCAGGTCTGCCAGTCGAAATAATTCAAGCTAGAAGACAGGGAATGACATATTTAAACGACTGAATGAAAGAAACCTCCAACCTAGAGTCCAATATCCAGCAAAACTATCATTCATATGGGAGGACAGACTAAAAACATTTTCAAACAAGACCGAAGTAAAGCTATTTGTGCAAACAAAACCGATTCTAAACGACCGACTCAGAGATGAATTACACAATCTAAACCCCCGATTGTAACAAAAGCCACCCTACACAACACAACTACACAACAGTCCTCTCTCTCAATAATCTCCCTAAATGTTAATGGCCTAAACTCTCCAATTAAAAGACGCATAGTAGAGAACTGGATTAGGAAAAATAAACCAGACTTCTGCTGTCTGCAAGAAACACACCTACAGCTACAGGATAAGCATAGGCTTAGAATAAAAGAATGGAAACTAATTATTCAGGCCAATGGAAAACAAAAAGGAGCAGGGACAGCAATTTTTATATCAGACCAAATTGCATTCAACCTCAAGAAAGTGATCAGAGACAAAGAGGGTCACTACTTACTGATCAGGGGAACATTAGATCAAGAAAAACTAACCCTGGTCAATATCTATGCACCTAATGTAGAGTCAGCAAAATATGTGAGGCAACTGCTCGTAAACCTGGAGAAACACATGAAGGGAAATGTGATAATAGTAGGGGACCTCAATACTCCACTTTCACCACTGGACAGATCCACCAAACAGAAAAATAGCTAAGAAATAAGAGCTCTAAATGAAAAATTAGAAGATTTCGGGCTAATAGACTTATATAGAGCCCTCCATCCCCAAAAAGCAGAATACAAATTCTTCTCAAGCCCACATGGAACCTTCTCCAGAATAGACCATGTCTTAGGATACAAAGCCAAACTATATAAGACCACAAAGGTAAGGATCATTAGAAGTACCCTTTCAGATCACTATGCAACAGAGGTCAAAATTGACATCAAGAAGAAGCAATGGAGAAAAATTAATACCTGGAGATTAAACAACATGCTGCTCAACAACAGCTAGATCAAAGAACAACTCAAGGAAGAAATAAAAAGATTCCTTGAGACAAATGACAATGAAGAGACAACATGTCAAAATTTGTGGGACACAGCAAAAGCAGTAATTAGGGGGAAACTCATAGCAATACAGGCCTATATCAAGAAACAGGAAAATAAAAAAACCAACAGTTTAAAAGATCACCTCAAAGAATTGGAACAACAGCAACAGAGAAATCCAACCACAACCAGAAGGCAAGAAATAATAAAAACCAGAGCAGAAATAAACAACATAGAAACCAAGAAAACAATACAAAAAATCAATGAGACCAGGACTTGGTTTTTCGAAAAAATAAACAAGATAGACAAACCACTGGCAAAACTCACCAAAAAAAAGAGGGAAACACCCAAAACAGTAGAATCTCAAATGAAAGGGGAGATATTACAACAGAACCCCAAGAAATACAACATATCATAAGATCATATTATGAACAACTATACTCAGCTAGGATAGAGAACCCAGGAGAAATCGACAGATTCTTGGAGAAAAACCCTCTTCCGAAATTGGACAAGGAAGACTTAGAAAGCCTAAACAGACCAATCACCTCAGAGGAAATTGAAGATATAATTAAAAAACTCCCGAAGAACAACAGCCCAGAACCAGACAGATTTACAGGTGAAATCTACCAAACATTCCGAGAAGACTTACTACCACTTTTCCATAGGCTCTTCCAAACCATAGAAAAAACAGGAATCCTCCCTAACTCCTTCTGTGAGGCAAATATTACACTCATTCCCAAAGATGGCAAAGACACCACCAAGAAAGAAAACTACAGACCAAACTCACTAATGAACATAGATGCAAAGATAGTCAACAAAATCTTAGCAAACCGAATCCAGCACTTCATCAAAAAGATCATACATCATGACCAAGTGGGGTTTATACCAGGAATGCAAGGTTGGTTCAACATACGCAAATCAATCAACATTATACATCACATCAACAACAAGGAAAACAAAAACCACATGATCATAACAATCGATGCAGAGAAGGCGTTTGACAAAATCCTACACCCTTTCATGTTAAAGACACTCAGCAAAATAGGGTTAGAAGGAACCTTCCTCAAGATAGTTACAGCTATCTATGAAAAGCCTACAGCCAACATTATACTTAATTGCGAGAAACTAGAAGCATTCCCACTAAGGTCAGAAATTAGGCAAGGCTGTCCACTCTCTCCACTATTATTCAATATAACCTTAGAAGTCCTAGCAATAGCAATCCGACAAGAGAAGGAAATCAAAGGAATCCAACTTGGGAAAGAGGAACACAAACTATCTCTATTTGCAGATGATATGATGAAATACATCGAAAATTCTAAAGAGTCCACAGTAAAACTCCTAGAAACAACTAAGCAATACAGCAAAGTGGCTGGATACAAAGTCAATACACAAAAGACAGTAGCGTTTCTGTATACAAACAACAAAGTCGAGGAGAGAGAGATTAAAAATACAATACCATTTAAAATACTATCAAAAAATATCAGGTACCTAGGAATCAAACTTACAAGGGAAGTGAAAGACCTATACCAGGGAAACTTCAAAACTCTTCAGAAAGAAATTGAAGACGATCTAAAGAAATGGAAGAACATCCCATGCTCATGGATAGGTAGAATTAACATAGTCAAAATGACTATCCTACCCAAACTACTATATAGATTTAATGCAATCCCTATCCAAATCCAGACACCATTCTTTAAAGAAATAGAACAATCAATCACAAAATTTATCTGGAACCACAAAAGACCCAGGATAGCCAAACACATACTGAAAAACAAAAAGCTCGGAGGCATCTCCTTACCTAACTTGAAACTATACTATAGAGCCATAGTAATCAAAACAGCATGGTACTGGAACAGAGACAGGACCTCAGACCAGTGGGTCAGAACAGAATTCCCAGACATAAACCCCAAGATATACAGCCAACTAATATTTGATAAAAGAGGCAAGAACCTGAAATGGAACAAAGGAAGTCTATTCAACAAATGGTGTTTGTACAATTGGAAAACCACATGTACGAAAATGAAGTTGACCCATACCTCACCCCTTATACAAAAGTCAACTCAAAATGGATCAAAGACCTTGAAATCAGACCCGAATCTATAAAGTTTATCGAGAATAAAATAGGCAGAACACTCGAAGACCTATATATCAAAAAGGTCTTTGAGAATGGAGCACCAATGGCAAGAACGTTAGCAGCAAATATAAACAAATGGGACTACATCAGACTAAAAAGCTTCTGCATGGCGAAAGAAACCCTACTTAATGCAAGAAGACAGTTAACAGAATGGGAAAAAATCTTTTCACTCGACATATCAGATAAAGTGCTGATATCTAGAACATACAAAGCACTCAGAAAGCTGAGCCCCCCAAAACCAAATAAAGCCATAAAAAATGGGAAGATGAAATGAATAGACACTTCTCTGAGGAAGACAGAAGGATGGCCAACAAACACATGAAAACATGCTCACCTTCACTCATCATCAGGGAGATCCAAATCAAGACAACAATGAGATACCACCTTACACCAGTGACGATGGCTCACATCAAAAATAATGGAAACAACCTTTGTTGGCTGGGATGCGGTATGAAAGGAACTCTCATCCACTGCTGGTGGGAATGGCCCCTAGTCCAACACCTACGGAGAAAAGTCTGGAGAGTGCTCAAAGAACTCAGAATTGAGCTGCCATTTGACCCAGCATTGCTCTCCTAGGCATATACCCCCAAGTTAGAAGGATATTCATCCCAAAATACATATGCACCCCACTATTTATCGCAGCACTCAGTATAATAGCCAAATCTTGGAACCAACCTCGATGTCCAAAAACAGATGAATGGAACATTAAGATGTGGTACATATACACAATGGAATATTACATGGCAGGCAGAAATGATACAATCACAGACTTTGCAGCAACGTGGATGGACATAGATCATGTTATGTTAAACGAAGTAAGTCAGAAGACAAAAGATAAACACAGAATGGTAGCACTATTCTGAAGAACCTAGAACATATATTTTATACACAACTAATACCTAACAATCAAATAACAGGGTTTAACAGGGTAGAAACTCCGAGCACTGTAATAGTCAACATATACTTGGGAGCAGTGTCCAAAATACATGAAAAAGGAACAACGCAAACTCTTGACTACACAGTATACCACAAAGAAAACAGCAACAACAGAGACAGCAGCATAGAGAGAACAGGTATGTAATCAGACTTCTACAACAAAGGCCCACAATAATCCCTTAGAGATCGTATACAGGAACACAAGTATAGAACACCACGGGAAATCACTGACTGCAATGGAAACATACCATAACACTATGTTTTAATGCCTTTATCTTACTATATTTTAAATAACCTCTCAGCTTTTCTGTCCACAGGCACCCTTGGATACAAAGGGCGGACAAAATAAGATGGCAACTCGGGATACTACATGAGATACCATACCTTGCTTGCACTACGTGATGGCCGCGAGAAAAATCTTTAACATACACTTTATCTCTAGGTTATACCTTCTTTTAGGAATTGAAGCACGTGACCAGTCAGACCACCGAAGCAGTAACTGCGACATACAGACTTAAACTACAGGCTCTATTCATCGAACACAATCAACCAATCCAGCATTCCCTTGCTATTCTCTCCTCTCTTTTCACTACTTTCTTCTTTTTTTCTTTTTTTTTCTTTTTTTTCTTCATTTTTCCCTTTTCTATTCTTTTTACTTTTTTTCCCTTTCTCTTCTCCCTTTCTTTATAAGGTATTTTTTTTCTCTCCCTTCGTACCCCTCTCATATACCTTCCCCTTTCTCCCCTCCGGAAATCTAACTATCCCTTCACCCCTCAATCCCATCCAGATCTCCCACCATATTAAAACTCTTCACCCTCAGTCCTTAATCTATTAGGCATCA
Source organism: Suncus etruscus (assembly GCF_024139225.1). Taxonomy (NCBI): domain Eukaryota; kingdom Metazoa; phylum Chordata; class Mammalia; order Eulipotyphla; family Soricidae; genus Suncus; species Suncus etruscus. The sequence continues at coordinate 87,214,639 of NC_064861.1, read as the reverse complement.
AGATCGACCTCCTACCCAACGAACCAGTACCCAGCACCCAGGCGAGGGGACACCCAGTCAAACCCACACCTAGTCTCCTGCAAGAAAAGACAGCCAACTCCCCTGTGGACACATGCTGCACGGCCCTCCCTACCAACTCCCCCTAACGTGGACTGTTTCTTGAAACCGGGCCTAGGTACAAAAGAATACCCAATACAAGAACTCTTCCAAGACCTCCCTACCACAAATTTTTACCAAACTGAAGAAGGCCAGGGGGTGTGATAGAAAGATGCATGGGAACCCACACACCACAAGAAAAACCCAAAAGGCAATGGGAAAAACTGTACTTCCAACATAGGCATAAGACCTGTAATACACCACATCTTTACCGGCTTTCCCCCAAATGTAAGGTAGTTTTTTGCACCACTTTGGTCCTTTAAAAGCTTCGCTAACTCATTTTATTTCTTTTTCTTTTATTTATTTATTTTTTAATTTATTTTTTCAAATGTCTGTCCTACATATACATTTGTGAGCATATACATTTTCATTCCCTTTCTTTTTTTTATTTTATTTCATTTTTTATTTTTTTTTATTTTTTATCCTTTTTGGGTATGTGACCTGTTTCTGTTATCCCCACTGTCCACCCCCAAATACACCGAGAATATAATGTAGCACCATTTCTCCCTGCAAAGGCACACTAAATAAAGGGGAAATCTTACATATAGAAAAGAGCTCTTATCTAATAGAGATAGGAACTCACAGTTGTTAATAATACAGGGATATCTCCTCCCTGGAAAATATGTCATGTGGAATCAACTTAGACCTCAGGTGATTAGATACCATTCATCCAGCCTTGAACCCTGGATCCCAGACATAGAAACGGCACAGCTCTTCACAACAGCTGCAGGAAACAAATCCCATCCGGGACAGCCTTAATACTGCGGGGTCAACAACAAGGGCCAGCTCTAACATGATATCCTGACAACGAGGAAAATGGGAACAACTTGACCTTAGAGCAGATTAGCCTACCTTACCAGCTAACGACAAGACAAAACCAGAAGACTTGGCACCCTTTGGTAGGTCCAAAAGCCAAGATCCCGATTTACAGATGACTGGCTGATAGAACCACGACCAGACTGTACACATCTTGGGACCAATAAAAAAGCCCTAGTTTAGGGTTTGAACTATGACCTGCACAATAAGCATGATCCCCAGTCCCAAAGGTCCTGCAGAGACAATTGTAACGGAATGGGGCTTCTGGAAGCACAAAGAAAGACGCTAACCTACGTGCCATCCTAGGCTCAGTGCAAATCCCAAGATCACCAACCACAGAAGATGGATTAAAATGACACTGAGGTAACAGAACCTCTAGAATCACAAAGACTGATTTCATCATAAATCCTATCTCAGGATCTGTGCAGATACTGAGACCTCTAAACACAGAGCTCTGATTGTATCACCCTGGACAGAGCAGAAGTCTACCAACCACAACCACCGGGAGAGTAAATGATCCTGAGCAAAGTCTAGAGTTGATCCCATGACAGTATACTCCAAGGACGGAGAAACCCCATATTTTTTAGGCCAAGTGAATTCCTTTTCAAATGACCCCAATATTTACTGTGCCAGGGCAGGAGGGAAAAAACAAAAATACAAAAAGTACAAAACCTTGGTTTTATATATATATATATATATATATATATATATTTTACCTTCATTTATTATTATTTTTTTATTTACCTATCTATTTTGGTCGATTTCTCTCTTTGGGTGTGATTATTGAAATTGTTGTCCCCAGTTATACTTATTTTTTCTCTTCCTCTCTTTTCTTTTATTATATGCTATGCCATGTTTCTTATTTCAAGACCATGGTGTGTTTTTTGTTTGTGTGCTTGTTTTTGTTGGTTTTTTTGTTTGTTTTGTTTTGTTTTTTGTTTGTTTTTTGTGGTGTTTATCGATATAGCTGGAGTCCTCAATGGATATTTGACACTTCTTTTGGTACTGGTGGAGTGTTTCACCTTCTCTTTCTCCTTCACCTCCCAAATCGATGATGAGAGCCACTAGAAGATTCCGCCCATTTTCGGGGTATTAGACTCTTACCCCAATTTATTACTTTTTTCTTTCTCAGGCAAAACCACGTAACTTGAAATAGCTGGTCTTGCCTCCAGTTAGAGGGGGAAATAAGGGAGGCCTCAAGACCAAACAGGTGCAAGACAACTAAGTATACGTTAGATACAGAGGGGACCACATATTCTAGCCGCCCTGGGGGTGAGGGAAGAAGAAATGGGAGGGAAGACAAAAACGGACGGGTAGGGAGAACAATTCGGTGATGGATGGGAATCCCTCCTGACTTTATGTAAATATGTACCTAAAATATTATTGTCAACAATATATAAGCCACTATGATCAAAACAAAATTATATTATAATAAAAAAAAGTTTGAGGACCCCTGGAGCATAGCACAGCAGTAGGGCATTTGCCTTGCATGAAACTGACCCAGGACGGACCTCGGATCAATCCTTAGCATCCTATATGGTCTTCCAAGTCAGTAAAGATTTCTGAACACATATTCAGGATTAACACCTGAGCGTCACCAGATATGGCCCAAAAACAAAAAAGAAAAAAAGAAAATAGTATTAAAAGAGGAGTCTACACCAACATTTGTTTCTTTTAAAATAGGTCTTATTTTCCTTTTCAGTAGATTTCACATTAGATTCACTGAGCTTTGGTTTTTTTGTTTTGTTTTGTTTTTGTTTTGTTTTTCTTGAGCATTTTTTTGGATCACACCAGGCAGTGCTCAGGGGTTACTCCTGACTCTGTGCTCAGAAATCACTCCTGACAGGCATGGGGGACTATATGGAATGCCAGGATTCAAATCACCATCTCTCCTGGATCAGCTAACTGCGAGGCAAATGCCCTACCGCTATGCTATCTCTCCAGCCAAAAGAAAAAGATTTTTATATAAATAAACATGCTCACTGAGGGGCCAGAGTGACAGCACAACAGGTAGGGCATTTGCCTTGCACACTGCTTATCTGAGTCCTATCCCTGGCATCCCATATGGTCCCCTGAGCCTGCTAAGAGTAATTTCTGAGTGAAGAGCCAGGAATAATAACCCCTTAGTGTGATCCCACCCCCCACAAAAACATGCTCAAAAAAAATAACAAAAACAAAAAAAAACAAAGCTCAGTGAATCTAATGTGAAATCTACTGAAAAGAAAAATGAGACCTATTTTAAAAGAACCAAATGTTGGTGTAGACTCCTCTTTCAATACCCATTACCGTCTGCCATAGTTTTGTAGACTTGAAAATTATGATTGTTTTAAGAATGCTCTATATGCAATCTAACCCTGGAAATCTTTCTTCAGTAAAGTTTACCCTCACTAATGATGATGTGCTTACAAAATGGAAAACCTTTCCATCTGACTTGTCAGTTTTTTATCTTTTAAGTGTTCTGACCCATTTCACTGAGTCAACCTTTAAGCTGCAACCTATGGGTCAATCCTCAGTGTCTGTTCATGTGTGTGCAAGAGTGTATGTGTTAGCCACCTCAATGTCTGTGTAATGTCCATCTGTAAGATACATAATGTCTGACTATGTTGTATATTGTCCTTCCCCATTATATAGAACCCTTCCTCCCCCTCCCCCTGCTTACCACTTTAAAATTTCTTTTCTCTCTCTTCACTCTCTTACCCACATGTCTCCCTATTTAAACCTTTTGAACAATTCTTAATTCCTCATGAGCTGGAACATTCCCGCCTACTATCCAACTGCCAACCAGCTCCCAAAGCAAAAAGACAGATTCCCAGCCTTGCTTCAGTCAGAGAAGAAGCTGCCAACACTGCTGCTGCTGATTTGCTCTCAGTGGCCCATTTTCCCCCACCTCCCTTCACTGTGGACTGTTGCTCAGTACCAGATTCCATTTTTGATAAACCCCCAGCTCAAGGACATTTCTGGATATCTGTCTGCTAGGAGCAGTTTTTAAGACTCCACAGACCATGCCACAGGCTGAAGCTATGCTATAGATTTTATTCCCTTCAAAAAACTATTCCAAAAAACTTAAAGGTGATATGTATATTTCCTTCGTATATCTCTTTAGATGTATTTCCTTAGTAGGTATAATTCATTGGTTGTTTTTTTTGGGGGGGGTGTGGCACCCCTGGTGATGCTCGGGGGTTAGTCCTGGCTATGTGCTCAGAAATCGCTCCTGGCTTGGGGCACCATATGGGACACTGGGGGATCGAACCATGGTCCATCTTAGGTCAGAGCATGCAAGGCAAATTTGTGCTGTCACTCCGGCCTCTCAATGAGCATGTTTATTCATATAAAAATCTTTTTCTTTTGGTGGAGAGATAGCATTAGAGGTATGGCATTTGCCTTGCAATTAGCTGATCCAGGACAGATGGTGGTTCGAATCCTATGTACTGGGAACAAGTTCTTATCTAATATGGATAAAAGCTCATAAATTTTACATCGCAGTGGAACCTTTCAACTTGAACATTTGTTATATTCACTTGGCTTAGGCTTCAGACGATCAGACAATGGCCATTCACCCCTAAACCTTGGACCCCATCTATGGAACCAGCACCAGGAATCGGACTTATACTGGGGAAGGGCCTAATGCTGTCCTGGCACTGACTTGCTCCACAGAGGGTTCATATGACATCCTGATGACTTGGAAACAGAAACAAGTGCTTTAGGGCAAGGTTCCCTGCATTGCAACTTAACAGTGAGATGAAACTAGATGCTCTGGGATATTGATTTGACATAAGATCTGTGAAAAAACATCATCTTAACTACAGAAACCTGACTGCAACAAGTGTGACTGAGCAGAAATTTTACTGGTACCACGAAAAAACTATGGTTTAAACAATTTAGTATGCCCAGAGACACTACTTGGTCTAATGGAAGGATGTTTAATAGGTAGGGTCTCCCTGGTTTTAGGCCAAAGGTTTTCCTTTCTATTTCCCTCAAATTTTGCTGCACCAATGCAAAACAAACAAACAAAAACCCTGCCACACACACCCCTTTTTCTTTAGTTTTTTTTTTCTTTTTTTTTATTTCTTATATTTTAAATAGAAACATCCATCTTTTTTATTGAACCTTGGGACATGAATTACTTTGTTTTGCCACATATATCTGCATTTTTCTATAAAACTAAGAAGAAAGAAAAAAAGAAAGGCTGAGTGCTAGGAACCAAGTGGTCTCAGAAGCATTGGAGGGGGGGAAAATAAGGACAGAACTAAATATCCAAGCCAAAGTCAACAATAGAATCCAGAGACCTAAATTTTAGCATTCTAAACATCAAGGGACCCATTATACTGTCAGGAGCAAAGGAGTGGTGGAATAGGATGCATTCTGGGTTCGTTAATGGAGGGAGGTCAACACTAGAGGTGGGAATGACTGGATTCTGAAGGTCAACGTGTACAGGATGATTTGATTTGTGGAAGGAGCCATGCTGGTCAAGAAAGGAAAATTAGAGCCTATGTTGTCCCAGAGGGGAAAAAGTGCTGATGATGAAAAGATTTCAAGAAAAAGAATTATAAAACCTAGACTGATTCTTTTTCAGAAGAGATGAGATTCAATAAAAGAGAATTTGAGGCTATTCCTAGAAAGCAAACTCTCATAGAAATAGGTCATGATTCAGCAGTTGTTACCCATGACAATAAAAATGCCAGAAATTGGTTGGCAAAGTACAGTGAAAGTCAGACTTTTTTCAATCAGAAAAACTAGGATACTTGGGTTTAAAAAGTGCCCTCATTGGGGAATTTCTAGAAAATATACAACAGAAAAACAACAACAACAACATGGCATCACTATTTGGAACTGGCATGTGGTACAGGTAGATATTTGATCAAGTGGAAAAGTGAAGAATAAACAGCTAGCTTGTCCTGATTCTGCTGATGTTTCCATAAATCAGTGTCAACAAAGGTCTGAGGAAATAAAAACTTATTGTCATAATAATGAATACATGTTAAGGACAGAATTCATAACTGATGTGCTGCAGGTGGCTTCTGTCCTACGGCACCAGTGAAATTTCAATGAATCCACTTCAGGAAGAGTGAGTTGTACGGCAGCAAAATATGAAATAAATGATGAGACCACACAAAATAAATTGTATAGGCACCCAGGTCTTCTGGCATAGACATGAGACAATTTTACTCTTCCATATTTGTAGTATATATACACATGGCTTTAGGTGGTTTCTAATCTTAGAATAGAATAGAGTTAAGTTAAGAGCCAGAGGATAAAATAAAGACTAATGTCTCACTTATCAAAGTAGTTCCTGGCCCTAGGTGTCATTCCTGATGTAAATTAAGGAATAACAAGCAACCTGATTTCATAATAACAAATATCTTTAACCTAAAGAAATTATATTCTAGCTAGCGGATAAGACCATTTTCCTATGGTCTGGTTATAGAAAGAGATTAAACTTAAATGAAAGGGGTACAGAATTATACCTAATAAATTTAATAGCCTAATTCTACACTGGCCAAACCTGTTTGTTAACAGGTATTCTAAATGACAGGGAAAGTCGCTGAGGCAAAGCCATCCTGCTATGGTGTTCAAAGACAAGGAGAAAAGACATTGTCTTTAAGATGCTATGCTTTGACTTGGCCTTTAGATGTAAATAGGCTGACAGAAAGAGACCAAGCTTGTCTTACTATTTGGTGCAGAATTTCTCTGGGAAAAGGCATTTGATAGAGGCCCTATTTCGGCCTATAATTTTACAAGGGAGAAATAATATTCAATCCATATAAATGAAGGGACATGTAATGTCAGTACTAATGTTAAAGTTCTTTTAAGCAGTTCTATAGTTTTATCAAGTAATAGTAATTTCATAGTTTTATTAGATTTAACCACGCTGTTAGCTTCTGATTTCTAAATTTACTACCTTGCCCTTCCTGGGCCCCTCTTCCTGAGGATCCTGGTAACCAGGCAGTGAAACAATTTACTGCCTTGCCATTCCCAGGCCCCTGAGGACCCGCCCCCTACTTCCCATGCAGCCAGGCAGTAAAACTATTCACTGAAAATTTGAAGGATGCAGACCTTATCTTCAACAGACCATTGGAATGTGAGCTGAGATGAATTGCATCAGGAAGGGAGTCTGGGGAATTGTATCTTTTTCTATCAATTTTATTGAATGGCTAAAATGGAATAAATTTGAATAAATTGAATGGTTAAAATTTGTGGGGACCTAAGGAATGTTTGAAATGTAACCACAGGTAACCTCATTATCATATGAATTTCTATAAGAATCTGCGAATTACTGAGCTCAGCGCCACTCCTGCTGTGCCAGGAGTCCGATGTGGACCCAGAGAGCTCTTTGGTAAATGCATTGTCTTTTTGCATCTCTGAAGTTTCATAGTCTTTATAGAATCCCAGACACTGGACTCTCCTCAGGCCCTCGGCTTTATCGCTATCTTTTAACACTAAGACTTGAATTTCAGAAATCTTGACAATAATCCACATAGGGGGGGTATCACATGTCCACAAATGAGCCTGCTGGCTAAATATTTATTGGAGAAGTATCAGCTCACTGCTCCAGGAAAATCGGTAGATACATCTGGTGGGCCTGCTGAATTCTCCTTAAATGGAGGTGATTTATGTCAAGGCGTGACACTGATGGTTCAAAGAAACTTTTTTGCTTAATTTTGGGCCACAGCCTGGCCATGCTCATGCTCAGAGATTATTCCTGGCTCTGTGCTCAGAAATCACTCCTGATAGAGCATGGGGAGCTATATGGGATGGCCGGGACTGAACCCAGGTAGGCCTCAACCAAGGTAAGTGCCTTACCCATTGTACTATTTCACCAGTCCTCAAAACTTTTGATGAACAACTTTTGTGACCCAAAATGTGCTTTGACATCTGAAGTTGTCAGTTTGCCTTTCCTTACTCACCGGGATCATGTGAACAGGCTGACGTGAAACTTAGAAATACTTGTAAAAGACTTAAACCTGCAGGCTATTTTATTGGCTCTATTCCCAATATCTTTGAACTGGCAAAGCATCTTGAAGCTTCAGATAGTCTTTAGGAATTGAAATATATACTTGCAAGTTCAGAAAGGGATTAGCCTTTATTTAGCTGTGAATGTGACTTCCCAAGGAGACATAAAAAATGGAAAATTAATCTAGTGTTTGACTTTAGACATCAACACTGAGAGTCAGGACACCAATTGCTAGGGCTTATGCAAACAGCCCTAGACCGCCCACGCCAGCTTTCTCCTGCCTACCACAGGTAGGGAAGCCCTGCCCAACCACGCCACCGCAAGAACAGCCCTAGTCCACCCACACAGGCTTTCTCCTGCCTCCCACAGGTAGAGAAGCCCCGCCTAACCACTCTGCCTGCTTGAACAGCCCTAGCCCGCCCACGCAGGCTTTCTCTTGCCTCCCACATTTAGGGAAGCCCCATCCAACCACACCGACTTCACGAACTGCCCTAAACGCCCCCCCCCCCGCCGTCTTTCTCCTGAGTCCCACAGATAAGGAAGCCCCACCCAACCACGCCACAGAGCGAACAGCCCTACCCTGCCCCCACCATCTTTCTCTTGCTTCCCACAGGTAGGGAAGCCCCGTCTAAACATGTCGCCCATGCGAACAGACCTATCCAGCACACGCCGACTTTCCCCGCCCCAACCACACTGCCTGTGTGAACAGCCCTAGCCCGCCCCCGCCGTCTTTCTCCTGCCTCCCACAGATACGGAAGCCCCGCCCAAAAATGCTGCCCGCACAAATGACCTAGCCAGCACACGCCGGCTTTCTCCTGCCTCCCACAGGTAGGGAAGCCCCGCCCAACCACTCTGCCTGCACAAACAGCCCTAGCCTGCTCACACCGTCTTTCTCTTGCTTCCCACAGACAGGGATGCCCTGCTCAACAACGCCACCCACGCGAACAGCCCTAGGACAGCCCACGCCGACTTTCTCCTGCCTCCCAGAGGTTGGGAAGCTCCGCCCAACCACGCCGCCCACGCAAAAAAAACTAGCCCGCCCACACCAGCTTTCTCCTGCCTCCCACAGGTAGGGAAGCCCCACCCAACAACGCAGCCCATGCGAACAGCCCTAGCCAGTACACGACGACTTTCTCCTGCCTTCCACAGTTAGGGAAGCCCCGCCCAACCACGCCGCCCATGCAAAAAGCCCTAGCCTGCCCCTGCCGGCTTTCTCCTGCGTCCCACTGGTAGAGATGACCTGCCCAACCACTCCGCCCGCGCAAACAGACCTAGCCAGCACACGCCGATTTTCTCCTGCCTCCCACAGGTAGGGAAGCCCCGCCCAACCACACCAACCAAGCGAACAGTCCTAGCCCACCCACGCCGGCTTTTTCCTGCCTCCCACTAGTAGGGAAGCCCCGCCCAACCATGCCGCCCACGCGAACAGACCTAGCCAGCACACGCCGACTTACTCCTGCCTCCCTCAGGTAGGGAAGCCCTGCCCAACCACGCCTCTCGTACGATCAGCCCTAGCCCGCCCCCGCCGGCTTTCTCCTGCCTTCCACAGGTAGGGAAGCCCCGCCCAACCATGCCGAATATGCGAAACGCACGAACGCAATAGCTTAACACAACTTATAGGTTTAGCCAGCTCAGACCTAACACCCAAATTTCTTAAATAAGCATAAAATTGGAAACAAAAGTGGGAATTGGAGACCTCCACGCCTGCCAGTCTGCGTACCTCTCCCCAGAGTGAGTGCAGTGCACAAAGGCTACTTTACCTGGGGCATAGGGACACCCGCGTCCACAACCCCCCCACCGCGCCGGTGCCCAGGGTGAGTGCATTCCTCTGGGGACCTTCCACGTGGGTGCTCGGAGACCTCCGTGCACGCCAGCCTGAGTACACAGAGACTCCACTACCTGCCGCCTCACTTTCTGGGCCCCAGAGATCACCCCACCCAACCCGAGCTTAGACAGAAAAGGGCATTTCTCTAGTATTTAGCCGGCCAGAGTCACCTGCACCACTGGTACAGGCTGGGACCAATAGATTGGGGAACTTGGGCCTGGTAACCTAGAGCAACCTAGCCCCCTGAGCCCCAGAGTGGACCCGAGACCCCCCAAGGGATGAGGGCAGCTACCTGTTGTGCTTGGCGGGGGGAATTTCTTCTGCGGAAACTTGGAGGGGGCGGAACTTCGTTGACTCCCAGATAGGGGAGGGAACAGAGAGCTAAGCTCAACAGCGCCCGCAACCGTTGTGGCCAGGAGCGGAACTGCACCAGCTGACAGGAATAAAGAGACGGAAATTAACCAGACCCACTGAAGGAAGGCTGACTTCCAGATAGTAGGGGGGGGGAGAAAGAGCTAGACTCAACAGCACCCTCCACCATTGTGATCAGAAGAGGACCAGTACTAGCTGACAACAAAAGGGCAAAGCAACGAATCAGGCCATCTAAAAAGCACAGGAGGAGCCAAACCTCAGCAAACTCACCCAACAGTCGCCCCTAGAACCACCCTCAGGGAAGGGACCCATTCCCACACCACAGGGGATAAAAACAGGCTGAAATTAGAAGGCACAGCACTCCAAAGTACACCAATAAACGCAAAGAAATATGGGTAAATCAAGGAGAACCCTAACATCTGAAGATACGGAGACAAACCCTAATAAGTTTCCAAGTCTGCCAAAATGCACAGATCCTTGGGAAGGTGACCTAAAAGAAGCAATGAGGATGGAAATGCAACAATTGATAAAAGAAATGAAAGAAACATTAGCTACCGAGTACAACAAATCTATGGATGAACGAATCAGCCTAATTAAAGAAGAAATGTTAAAGAACATGAGGGATTCCATACAAAAATAAATGAAGGAATTAAAGACAAAGTAACAAGCCTTACAAGCAGAAACACAGAGTTGGAGAAACACATTGAAGAACTCGAAGGAAAACTGCAAACAAAAAAATGATTAAGGAACCAATGAAGAAATAAAAGGCAAAGCACTGGAAGGAAAAGTCCAGTATCTAATGAACAAGGACAAAAGAAACAATCTACGAATTGTGGGTATACCAGAAGGGGAGGAAATAGGGAAAGTGGAAAAACAAGTAGTCAGAGAGATAATAGCAGAGAACTTCCCCACCCTCTGGAAAGAAACTTCAATGCTAATCCAGGAAGTGAAAAGAATCCCTAATAAAATAACCCTAATAAACCAACACCAAGACAGATAGTAATCCAAATGGCAAAAAAAAAGAGAAAGAGGAACTCTTTAAAGCAATAAGAGAGAAATAAAACCTCAAGTACAATAGTAGGGATATAATAATCAAACCAGGTCTCCCATTCGAAATAATTCAAGCAAGAAGACAGTGGAATGACATATTTAAACGACTGAATAAAAGAAATTTCTAACCTAGGGTCCAATACCCAGCAAAACTATCATTCATATGGGAGGACAGACTAAAAACATTCTCAAACAAGAAAGAACTTGAACTACTTGTGCAAACAAAACCGATCCTAAATGACCTACTCAGAGATGAATTACACAATCAAAACCCGCGATTGTAACAAAAACCACCCTACACAACACAACTGCACAACAGTCCTCTCTCTCAATAATCTCCCTAAATGTTAACAGACTAAACTCTCCAATTAAAAGACACATAGTAGAGAACTGGATTAGGAAAAATAAACCAGACTTCTACTGTCTGCAAGAAACACTCCTACAACTACAGGAAAAGCACAGGCTTAGAATAAAAGGATGGAAAGTAATTATTCAGGCCAATGGAAAACAAAAAAGAGCAGGGACAGCCATTCTTATATCAGACCAAATTGCATTCAACCTCAAGAAAGTGATCAGAGACAAATAGGGTCACTACTAACTGATCAGGGGAACATTAGATCAAGAAACTCTAACCCTGGTCAATATCTATGCACCTAATGTAGAGTCAGCAAAATATGTGAGGCAACTGCTTGTAAACATAAAGAAACACATGAAGTGAAATGTGATAATAGTAGGGGACCTCAATACTCCACTATCACCACTGGACAGATCCACCAAACAGAAAAATAGCAAAGAAATTAGAGCTCTAAATGAAAAATTAGAAGATTTGGGGCTAATAGACTTATATAGAGCCCTCCATCCCCAGAAAGCAGAATACACATTCTCCTCAAGCCCACATAGAACATTCTCCAGAATAGACCATGTCTTAGGATACAAAGCCAACCTATATAAGACCACAAAGGTAAGGATCATTAGAAGTACCCTTTCAGATCACTATGCAGCAGAGGTCATAATTGACATCAAGAAGAAGCAATGGAGAAAAACTAATACCTGGAGATTAAACAACATGCTGCTCAACAACAGCTAGATCAAAGAACAACTCAAGGAAGAAATAAAAAGATTCCTTGAGACAAATGACAATGAAGAGACAACATGTCAAAATATGTGGGACACAGCAAAAGCAGTAATTAGGGGGAAACTCGTAGCAATACAGGCCTATGTCAAGAAACAGGAAAATAACAAAACCAACAGTTTAAAAGCTTACCTCAAAGAATTGCAACAACAGCAACAGAGAAATCCAACCACAACCAGAAGGCAAGAAATAATAAAAACCAGAGCAGAAATAGACAACATAGAAACTAAGAAAAATATACAAAAATATCAATTAAACCAGGAGTTGGTTTTTTGGAAAAAAAAAAAAAGATAGAAAATCCCTCGCAAAACTCACCAAAAAAAGAGGGAAAACATCCAAATCAGTAGGATCACAAATGAACAAATGAAAGGGGAGAGATTACAACAGAACCTCAAGAAATATAACATATCATGAGATCATATTATGAACAACTATACTCAGGTAGGCTAGAGAACCCAGAAGAAATTGACAGATTCTTGGAAAAACACCCCTTCCAAGACTGGAAAAGGAAGATCTAGAAAGCCTAAACAGACCAATCACCTCAGAGGAAATTGAAGATGTAATTAAAAAACTCCCTAAGAACAAAAGCCCAGGCCCAGATGGATTTACAGGTGAATTCTATCAAGCATTCCAAGAAGACTTACTACCACTTTTCCATAGGCTCTTCCAAACCATAGAAAAAACAGGAATCCTCCCTAACTCCTTCTGTGAGGCAAATATCACACTCATTCCCAAAGATGGCAAAGACACCACCAAGAAAGAAAACTACAGACCAATCTTACTAATGGACATAGATGCAAAGATAGTCAACAAAATCTTAGCAAACCGAATCCAGCACTTCATCAAAAAGATCATACATCATGACCAGGTGGGATTTATACCAGGAATACAAGGTTGGTTCAACATACGCAAATCAATCAACATTATACATCACATCAACACCAAGAAATACAATAACCACATGATCATATCAATCGATGCAGAGAAGGCGTTTGACAAAATCCAACACCCTTTCATGTTAAAGATATTCAGCAAAATAGGATTAGAAGGAACCTTCTTCAAGATAGTTACAGCTATCTATGAAAAGCCTACAGCCAAAATTATACTTAATTGCGAGAAACTAGAAGCATTCCCACTGAGGTCAGGAACTAGGCAAGGCTGTCCACTATCCCCACTCTTATTCAATATAACCTTAGAAGTCCTAGCAATAGCAATCCGGACAAGAGAAGGAAATAAAAGGAATCCAAATTGGGAAAGAGGAACACAAACTATCTCTATTTGCAGACGATATGATTATATACATCGAAAACCCTAAAGAGTCCACAGTAAAACTCCTAGAAACAATTAACCAATACAGCAAAGTGGCTGGATACAAAGTCAATACACAAAAGACAGTAGTGTTTCTATATACAAACAACGAAGTTGAGGAGAGAGAGATTAAAAATACAATTCCATTTAAAATAGTATCAAAAAATATCAGGTACCTAGGAATCAACCTTACAAGGGATGTGAAAGACCTATACCAGGGAAAATTTAAAACACTTCAGAAAAAAATTGAAGATGATCTAAAGAAATGGAAGAACGTCCCATGCTCATGGATAGGTAGAATTAACATAGTCAAAATGACTATCCTACCCAAACTACTATAAAGATTTAATGCAATCCCTATCCAAATCCAGACACTATTCTTTAAAGAAATAGAACAATCAATCGCAAAATTCATCTGGAATCACAAAAGACCCAGGATAGCCAAACACATACTGAAAAATAAGAAGCTGGGTGGCATCTCCTTACCTAACTTGAAACTATACTATAAAGCCATAGTAATCAAAACAGCATGGTACTGGAACAGAGACAGGACCTCAGACCAGTGGGTCAGAACAGAATTCCCAGATATAAGCCCCAAGATATACAGCCAACTAATATTTGATAAAAAGAGGCAAGAACCTGAAATGGAACAAAGAAAGACTATTCAACAAATGGTGTTGGTACAACTGAAAAACCACATGTATGAAAGTGAAGATTGACCCATACCTCACCCCTTATACAAAAGTCAACTGAAAATGGATCAAAGACCGTGAAATCAGACCTGAATCTATAAAGCTTATCGAGAATAAAATAGGCAGAACACTCGAAGACCTATATATCAAAAAGGTCTTGAAGAATGGAGCACCAATGGCAAGAACTTTAGCATCAAACATAAACAAATGGGACTACATCAAACTAAAAAGCTTCTGCATAGTGAAAGAAACCCTACTTAATGCAAGAAGACAGTTAACAAAATGGGAAAAAATCTTTTCACTCGACATATCAGATAAAGGGCTGATATCTAGAACATACAAAGCACTCAGAAAGCTGAGCCACCCAAAATCAAATAAAGCCATAAAAATGGGGAGATGAAATGCATAGACACTTCTCTGAGGAAGACAGAAGGATGGCCAACAAACACATGAAAACATGCTATCCTTCATTCATCATCAGAGAGATCCAAATCAAGACAACAATGAGATACCACCTTACACCAGTGACGATGGCTCACATCAAAAATAATGGGAACAATCTTTGTTGGCGGGGATGCGGTATGAAAGAAACTCTCATCCACTGCTGGTGGGAATGGCCCCTAGTCCAACACCTATGGAGAAAAGTCTGGAGAGTGCTCAAAGAACTCAGAATTGAGCTGCCATTTGACCCAGCAATTGCTCTCCTGGGCATATACCCCAAGTTGGAAGGACATTCATTCCAAAATACGTGTGCACCCCACTAATTACCGCAGCATTCAGTATAATAGCCAAGTCTTGGAACCAACCTCGATGACCAACAACAGATGAATGGATCATTAAGATGTGGTATCTATACACAACGGAATATTACATGGCAGTCAGAAATGATACAATCACAGACTTTGCAGCCAAGACATGGCCCTGCTTTCCCTCAGACTAAGGGGTGAGCAACTGTTCATCTCTCATTCCCAAAATATGGGGTGCTCTGATATGATTTCAGGTAACCCTGACAATCAGAGAGCAAGGGATGTGTGCTCAGGGATGTTTCTCAAGTCTGAGAACATCCCCAAAGACACACCTGGGGTCCTGAAGTGTCCCCTTGGTCCCACCAGTGTCTCACTGAGCTCTCATGAGTGCAGGATATAAGATTTAGGTGTGTTTTTTCTGCACCCCAACTCACAGAGGAGAGTGGAGGGGATAGGGGAGCTCATCCAAGGGGACTGTTTGTCAGGCTTGGCTGTCCCTGATGTGACTCATTAAGCAGCAATCCCTTGAAAAAGAGGGCCTGTGCAGGGTGAAAATCACCACTTGAAGCACAGTAAAAACCCAGAGAGCCCAAGGGAAAGGAAAAGCCCAGTTGGGCCAGGACAGACTGAGGATGTTTCACCCTCAGTAGGGGGAATCTCTGCAGCTCCGGTGAATCATGACCATTTCTGAACCCCTGCAGCCAAGGAGATTTATAGAAAAGCAAGGGTGTCAGAGTGAGGGAGGTAGGAGACAAAAGCCACATTCAAGGTGTGGCAGGTTCAAGGTACCCAGGGAAGGAAAGTGGGTACCGGGGTGGATGGTTGTGAACACAAACCTCTTTCCCTTCTATATCTCAGGGCAGACATAGGCCTTGGTCTCACTTGGAGATACCCCTGAGCACTGAGACCAGGAGACAGTTACCCAGAGTTCAGAGTCCTGAGTAGGAGGCAGAATGTGGCTGGGTCTGTTTTCAGACCCTATTAGGGCCCAGGGGGTCACAGCCTAGACACTGTCCTGGAAGTAACTTAACTCCTGGATGGGGGTTAGGGTGCTGGTTTAGGTTTTTGGGAATTTACAGAAGAAATCCAGGGCTCAGAACTCTCAAATGGAGAAAGCATATTTAGGATCCAAATGGGATTCTCTTCCTCAGTTCTTTTTTTTTCCCTGTCTTTCATGTCCCAGTGAGACAAGAGGTTGAATGGCACTCCCATGGGATCCCTTCTAGCTATGCATTTCATAAGGTCCCCAGACACTTGTAGGGGTTGTTAAAGGCTTTTGAAAACTACATGCTTGAGGGTAGGCTTGGTCTCCAGGTGTAATTGAAGTGCCCTGCAAAGACATTGGGGATCTGACAGGGCTCCTGCCCGCAATTAAGGTCCCGAAGGTATCAGAGAACTGTTACTTCAAGCCATAGAGTGGATCTTAGTTATATTACTGATGGAACCAGAGGGTCACTAGAGGGGGAGAGGACAGTCCCTGGACTATTGTTCTGTCTACCCAAAATGGAGATTTAAGGTAGTGGCACCTAAGCAGAGTAATGGAATTGTCCCCTTTAAGCCAGTTTACAGAGACTCCATTTGGCTACGGAAATAGTGGAACATATGGAACATACTGGCAACCCGACTTAGTAACACACATCACCCCCAGATCTGGAAGGTAAAACTGAAGAGAAAACTTTAAGGTGCATCCCGCAGCACCTCTAATCCATATGGTCCCCAGTACAAGGTGTCCTGGGAAGCTTGAGGGGAGCTGATCTGAAGTCAAGCATCCACCTGGCCAAGCCCTGTCCAGTTCTCGCTCCCCGCAGTGACAGGCGCTTGTCCCCAGAGGGAGCCACAGGCTAGAAGACCTCCCAGCTGACTTTCTCAGGTCTCTGCAAAACTCCTTTTGGGGGTCGCAGAGTTCACAAGGCACAGGAGCAAAATCCACACTCAGGGGCTTTCCCAGTCCACTGGGGCTCAAACTGGAGGAGAGGTCTGAGCTGAGTCGTGGGACTCTATGCTCCTGAAGAAAAGGGGACCAGAGGGAAATTGGCAGGGATGCAAGAGACAATCTGGATGAGACTGGAAAAGCTAGGGGTTGCTTAGTGGGAAATGCAGGGCCACAGATGATAGGGAAAGTGCTCAGGATTTGGAGGGAAAAAAATATAGAAATGGTTCTGCCAGGGCACTGTGAGGGAAGGAGGAAAACCGGAAAGGGAGCTTGAGGTTTAGGTGGCAGTTCTGAAGGAAGGAAAAATCCTGAAACCAGGAGGAAGTTAATGGGCTCCCAGCAGGGCAGGCCAAGGGATATACAATGAGGAAGGGTGGAGCTCTAGAAGAGATCCTGAAATCTGGAGGGTGAAAAGGGAGGGGAGAGAACCAGGCTGCTGACAGCTTAACTCAGGAGGCACCTGAGACGACCTGGTGGACATCAAGTGGGTTGAAATGACAGTGGGAGTGGTCAGCTGTAGTGGGGACAGAGTCTGCCCCAGCAAAGCTCCTGCATGCTGTCAGGTAAAGGGGACAGAAAGGCTGCGGGAACGCAGTTTCCCAGGTTTGGGGCATTGCATGCGGCCAGCTGAGTCTGAGGGGAGAAGCAGGCAGCGGTGTCGAGGTGAGGTCTATCTGGGTAGGACCATTTTGTCACCTCTGCCCTCAGTACAGTAAAGGGAAGGGCAGTCCCAATCCCACACACTTGTTCTCAGAATGTACCTGGACTGGTTTGCACTGGGCTCTGGGTGGACGCAAATGCTCAGTTGGTCACCCAAGACATGCTCAGATGCCGAAAGATTGGGGGTCAGGTGGTAGCCAGGACAGAGAGGAGGGAGTCGCAGTTTCTAGCATGTCAGGGAGACATGGTCAGAGCAATGACTCACACAAACACTCTCTCTAGCCCCTGACACTCTATTTAATGTTTGCTAATAAAAGAGTAAGAGCAAGGAGTTAAAGGAAATTAGAGTAAAGATATTTCAAAAGAAAGTAGGAGTATTGTTTGTTTGCTTTTAATGATTTTTTTAACTAAGGCACTCTGATTTACAGTTATTCATAGTTTAATTTCAGCTCCAATCGCATCCCAGTGTCCACTTCCCTCCACTAGTGTCCCTACATTTATTCAGAAGAAAGATGACATGAAACATTGGCAGGAAAACTATAAATAAGCAGTTTTTTTTTTAAGAAATAAGACAAGGGAGGAGAAAGTTAACAAAAGCTACTGGTCAGAATTTAAGAAAAGATTTTTTTTCTATTTAGTTTCTGCCATCATGTTTTTAGCAAAATAAATATCTGGTAGACTTTGGAAGCTACAGGAATAATACTATTCTGTTTAATAATGCTTGTAAAAGACTTTATGCTGAGGGCTGTTTTATTGGCTCTACTCTCAGTAGCTTTGAACTGGCAAGGCATCTTGAAGCTTCAGATTGCCTTTTGAGGATGAGATAAATACTTGCAAGTTCACAAGGGGATTATCCTTTATTTCACTAAGAATCTGACTTCTACGTACATGGTGATGTTTATACTCCCTTCCTGATCTATTTTTCCATTGCAAATTGAAATGGCAAAGAAATATCAAGTAGCCTACAAGAAAATATTTCTGGAATTCTATGAAGAAGAGATTAAGAAAGAGAAATACAAATACTATTAAAATGAATACAGGCTCTGGAGCCATATTCTGCAAATGAACATTCCAAACAGATCTCTGAGAAGGTAAATAATTGTCAACATGGAACATCCTACATGAAGAGAGATTGAATAAGGAAACCTGTAGAAAGTTGGATAAATTGGGAAGTTACAAGGACTTACTTGGAGTCTGCATTTGAGAAGCAGCAGTGAGCATGTGTTCAACAGCATTCCACTTGATACAGATTTAAATGATCCTTCATCAAAAGGTAGACTTAACAACTTTTCTGTCCATTTTAATTATTCTCTCTGCCGGGGCTAAAGAGGGGGATAGAATATGGGCACCCCTGCACCCTGAAACTAGGTTCAGATCCTTTCTTCTTCATGTTTCCAGTTCAGAGGGAGAGATCTTGGCCCAGGGAAGTGGGAACAAATGGTGAATTAATCTAGTGTTTGGTTCTAGAACTGAATTATCTGCATCAACACAGAGAGTGGGCACACCAATGAGCAGGCCTACTGCAGGGGTGACCCACCTCCCTGTGCGGGGATGGTAACCACTTATTTGTGTCCTAACATGTGCACCAGTACCCTAAAAAATCATGGAATTTTCTTTGCCCACATACACATCTACTCCAACACCAGTACAGGCCCATGAGGAACGAATTTCAAATATCCTTTGACAGAGTATGAATGAATGGATAGTCATAGAATAGAGAAAATAAGGAAGGGAGGTAGGAACAGAGGAGGAGAAGAGAATAATGGAAGAAAGAAGTAAAAAGGAAGGAAGGGAAGAAGGAAGAAAAAGGAAAAAGGAAGGAAAGAAGGAAGGAAAGAAGGAAGGAAAGAAGGAAGGAAAGAGTCAGTCTCTTCTGCAATTAGAAATAGTGCAGGGAGCCAGAATGATAGCATGAAAGTAGGTCATTTGCCTTGCATGCAGGTGACCCTGTATTGACCCAGGTTTGATTCCTGGCATTTCATATGGTTCCCTAAGCCTGCCAGAAGCAATTTCTAAGCACAGACTTAGGAGTAAGCCTTGATGGTCGCTGGGTGTGGCTCAAAAACAAATGAGAAAAAAAAAGTCAGTGCAGAATCCTCTGAGGATCTGGTGACAAAGGTCCCCTATTTGTGTACTGTGACTGCTTCTGGAAGTGTGAGTGATCAGAGGTTCCCAAAGTTACTTGATCTACCTCCCACTTGTCAAGAAAAATTAGTAAAAGGGAGTCCCTTGGAACTGTACTTTCTTTCTTTTATTTTTTGTTTTTGGGCCACACCCAGCGATGCTCAGGGGTTACTCCTGGCTCTCTGCTCAGAAATCACACTGGCAGGCATGGGGGACCATATGGGATGCCAGGATTCGAACCACCATTGGTTCTGGGTCAGAGCTTGCAAGGCAAACGTGCTACCGCTGTGCTATCACTCTGGCCCCAACAGTACTTTCTTTAACCAAACAATCATCCTAAACCTATCCAGCCTCACATCAGCCACCACCAGGGGTGGAATTGTCCACACTGGGAACCAATGATCTTGACGACCTGGGCAGACAGGCTGACAGACCTGGGCAAGGCTGCTACGCAATACATTGGGAGACATGGAAGCCCCAGTACGCTGCACAGAGCACTGATTTATCTTATGTATACAGTAAGTCTTCCAGGGGTGGTCAACCTCCCTAATATGCTTTGGAGACCTCCAAGAAGAAAAGGACCCAAATCAATGGGAGAGCAGGCTCCATCACAGGTCACTGTCCAGTAACAGAACAAGAGATTTTCCACCCTCCCACCACAAAAGGTGGGCAGGAGGGTCAGGGAACAGTCTTGTGGGGTCTCAGGAAGTCCTGGCTTTGAGAAGGGACCTGAAGCTTCTGTTTGGATATGACAGGAAAGAAAGGGGAGCAAGGTAGAGTGGGGAGGGGGCTCAGTCATGGCACTGCAGCTAGTGGAAAAGCTCAGGAGAATCTCAGAGCCCCACTATAATGCAGACTATTCTTTACGGGCCACAGCTAGGTCTGAGAGGGCTGGGGCACAGCCATCCAATGAAACCCCCAGTTATAAATCTCGATACTGAATGGCCCAGGATAATGACAAGTGTCAAACTGGTGGCCTCTGAACACTGCAGAGTGTGAGCCTGCTGACTCCAAGCATTGGCCCAAGTGAATATTTAGCACCACTGGGGTGACTTGGTGGTCCCAATACCAGTGGCCTTGATGAGTACATATCACTGGGCCCGAGCACTGATCAGTCAGTATAGACATGAGCATATCACCGGAAAGACCCCCTATTCCTCCGAGTTAGTCATTTCTCAGAACTTCCATCACCCTCTCCCCAAATTATTATACAGAATATTGAATTTTTAATGCTTGGCAATAATGATAATTTCATTAAATCTCATACACAAATGCACCCACAAGAATATGCCCAGGGACACTAACTACTATCCTTACCCATCAAGTTAGAAATGAATGGAGAGCCACTTGGGGAAACCAGAGCCCCATCACTCATCACAGAGCTAGCAACTGCTCCCAAAACTACGAGGATAAAAGGGTCACAACAAGGGTCCTCACAAGCTCATGTCCTTGGGGAAGGAAGCCAGAGCATAAGGCATCTAAAAGATGCTATCAGGGTCATACAAATATCAGAAAGGGACAGAGCAGGATCAGGACAGACAGATCAGGATCAGTACTCAGAACAACAGGCATCTCCCCAAGGCCCTGAGAGGGGGGGGGGCAGACACTAGGGAATAAGAGGACACAAAACAAGATAGAGGCTGAAGTGAGGGTGGCCTGCTGCT
Source organism: Suncus etruscus (assembly GCF_024139225.1). Classification (NCBI taxonomy): domain Eukaryota; kingdom Metazoa; phylum Chordata; class Mammalia; order Eulipotyphla; family Soricidae; genus Suncus; species Suncus etruscus. Next base: position 87,193,209 of record NC_064861.1, on the reverse strand, counting down.
GACTCTTCCAGTCACACACACACACACACACAAACACACACACACACAGAGTCATTCAGACTAAGAACTTGCTCAGTCTCTAGGTTTCATGGCTGCATCCCTATCCACATGTCAAATATTGTCCCACTTCTTCAAATTTTTCTTAGTCCTGATCCTAAATCATGCCACCACATGCCTGTTCACTATTGAACTTGTCATCAAATGCTGCCAACTGCTCTTCTACATGTCCACAATCTACCAGAGATTCTTCTAGGATGCAGGAGGTCTCCAGGATTCAGAAGATTCTTTTCTTTTCTCTCTCTTTGTTTTTGGTTTTTGGTTTTTGGTTTTGGGGTCACACCCAGCAGCACTCAGGGATTACTCCTGGCTCTATGCTCAGAAATTGCTCCTGGCAGGCTCGGGGGACTCCATGGGATGGCAGGATTTGAATCACCATCCTTCTGCATGCAAAGCAAAGCAATACCTCCATGCTATCTCTCTGGCCCTTCAAAAGATACTTGTTCTGAGGAAACAAGACATTTACCTGAGGCCTGCATGAACAGTTTGATAGAAAATATCAACTGGATCCCGCTGACCCAGGACACAGCCCCATACCCTGCATATCACAAAGACAGGTTTTATAATGAAGTAATAACACGGAAGTCACTACTCCCTAAAATCAGAGCACTACTTCACACACAGGAAAGGCCCAAACTGTGTCACTATCGCCCCATCTCTTCCCACACACTGGGTTTTACACACACTTAGAACCACACACAGAGGAGATAGAAGTCTTAGGAACTCAAGCTCAGATCTTTATGCACTGTTCATGGGCCTGCTTGTTCTTTTAAGACAGTAACTGGCTGACAGTGAGATGGGATGGGTAGGATTCTGTTAACTTGTGAATCCATGACTCAGAACATGTACTTCTCAGCACGGCCAAGTCATATCTAACATACTCAGGGCTAGCGATAGGACAGTTGGGGGGCTTTTGTCTTGCACATAGTTGATTCCTTGGTATTATATGTGGTCTTGAGCCCACCAGGAGTGATTCCTGAGAGCTGAGCCAGGAGTAACCTCTGAGCACCACCAGGTGTAGCCCACAAAACCAGAAACAAAAAAACATCTGACCCAATCAGAGTCACTCCAACTTAGACCAGCCATAACTCCAATCTGGTAAACCCAGCAAGCCCCACCATAAAGGAATGAGGCATTAGCATTACTGTGTCTCAGGAGATCTGAGGCCATACCCAGGATCAGAACTGAATTAAAACCATACTCAAGCTGAGATAACATGAGGGTAGGGGTGAACTTTACAACCAGATGAACCCGGGCTCAGAGGGATCCTGAGGCTGGGACAAGTTGGGCTACCTTTCCCCCTTCACCTGGTATTTGATTCTGTATTGAGGTTGTGTGGGACTCAGTTACTCCCCCCCATCCCACCATATCCCCTTAAGCATCTTCTACCATCTAGGGGTGAATATCATTCTCTTCTGCTACATAGTCTCTCATCCACTTGCAGTTTTTCTGGTTTATGAATGAGAAATACCAGCCCCACAAACAAACCCTCTCAGTGAGTAAGTTGTCCCTCCAGCTGACAGAACAGGAGGGAAGACAGGAAGGGGAGGAGGGGAATAACCCGGCCTAGCACATGACTGTGACTGGCCCAGCCTCCTCCCTCAGAGCAGTTCAGCTCTGCAGGAGGAAGCTCCAGGGCTAACACGTATGTCTGTCCATCTATATCTGTCAGAGCAACAACGGAGCCTGCGAGTTCTCTGGGGTTCGAGCTCTCCTCTCAGTGGAGGTCCAGGCATCAGCAGCATATGGAGCCTTCCTCAGCCCCTACCCACAGAGGAGCCATGCCCTGGCACGTGATCCTGTTCACAGGTGAGGGGGAATGTTCCTGGGATTGGCAGGAAACAGGCTGGGGACTTCTAGGGTCACAGAGCTCTGAGAGGGGCAGAGTATTCTCCGAACTTTGGGGAGAGTACAGGGGAGCATGAGAGGTCGGAAAAGGGCCTGGGATGCAGTTCCTAGTAGTGGATCCCACACTGCATGTGTTAGATCCCAGTACTGCCAGCTCCCTAACAATGTGCCAGGAGGCAGCACTGAGCACATTGGATCCAACCCAGATACCAAATAGGACAGTGTTGGGGTTTAGGGGCTCAGCAGGGAGATTCTCATAGGGGCAAGGGGAGGGGAGGAAATTCTCAACTGTCCTGTAGAAGCACGAAGTGCGGCATCATCGGGGCTCTGGGGAAATACATGATGGGAATTAAATCCTGCCACACTACCAGACACAGGACGCAAAAGCAAAGGGTGGGGGGCAGGAGACAAGGCACTCAGCATGGGGCTGGTAGTTGGTCTCAGCTCTACAGTAACAATAGGGTCAACCCAGGCCTGTCCTCATGTTCTCAGTCCTTGGGCCAGGAAGAAAGACCAACAAGGCATCTAGAAGGTGCTGTCAAGGATGGACAAGTGTCAGAAAGGGACAGAACAGGGACGGATCAGGTTAAACTGGAGGCTCAGAGCAGGAGGAAGGAGGTTTCTCCCTAGTGTCCTGAGCAGATGAAGGATCAGACACTGGAGAGAAGGGGACAGAGAGCAAGGTTAGAGCTGAGATGAGGATGGTCCTGCAGTTGCCTTGAACCCATACTGTGGGGCACACAAACACATATACACACCTCAAACTAAAACTACAGGACTAAGGCTAGCTCCATCTCCAGGACACAATTTTCATTTCTTTTTTATTAGCGGAAGTGTGGGGCTGATGGTGGTTAAAGGACTGGGCTGCACCTGCAGTACACAGGGCTGACTCCTGGCTCTTTGCTCACAGATACTACAGGGTGAGAGGTCACGCTGGATTAGCCATGATTCAAGCACCTTTACCCTTGTATTACCCTCCAAAACACAATGTTCTACCCCCAAATAACAGGTTTAACACAGATTCTGTCTATTCTAGCCTCACTCTTAAACTTCTGGAGCCATCCCACTATTGCCCAGGAAGTCCTTGATATCCCTGTGGAGTTGGTGCCGCCTGATGCTGCTGAAGGGAAGGAAGTTCTTCTACTTGCCCGCAAAGTGCCAGAAGAGTATATAAGTTTAGAGTGGTTCAAAGGAGTATTACCTGGCTACAACATTGGAACACTGAGAAAAAATCCAGAAACTATAATTAACGGGTCTTCATACAGTGGCAGAGAAACACTTTACTCCAACGGCTCCCTTCATTTCCGAAATCTAACCATACATGACACCGAGACCTACGTTATACAAGTCTTGACAGTGAGCTTTGAGTATAAATTTGGAATAAGAGAACTCCGTGTCTACGGTGAGTGATCACTCCTGACCTCAGGTGCTAGGGTGAGGAGGGTGAATTCACTTAATACATGAGATTCTATTCTAAAGGGGTTGCATGTCCTCTTCATGAAACTTCCCCTTTGGGTCATTTGAACATCTGTTCAGGACCCACAGGGGAAGGGGGAGACCTGAATTTTTCCCAGTTTGGACCCTGCAGGTCTCCCTCCCAGACAGAAGGATCAGTTTATCAGTCTAGGGCAGTGGTTGGCAACCTTTTTTCCCCACTGAGCCAAATTTCACCAAAACCATGATTGAAATTCATTTTGAGAGCCACACAGGGCGCGCACTGACAGAGGCTAGGAGCAGAGTCCTGACTCCTGGAGTGGCCGCCTGACACACAGAAGAGCCAAATTAAAAGTGTAAAGAGCCACATATGGCTCGTGAGCTGCAGGTTGCCAACCACTGGTCTAAGGCATCTACAAACACAGGGAGGGCAGACCCGGTCCAGACTCTGAGCTCTAAGAGCAAAAGCCTGAGAAAGATTCCAGTGGCTTCAGTCAGACGCAGGCCCAAGTGTACCTTGGGGAGGCTGGTGGGGGCTGAAAAAACAGTACAGGGAATAGGAAGGCCTTAGCCTTGCATGCAGTCAACCTAGGTATAATGCCTGATGGGGTCTTATGATTCCTTGAACACCACCAGGAGAGATTCCTGAATGAAGAACCAGGACTAGCCCCTGAATATTGACAGGTCTGGATCCCCAAAACAGGAGCCCCCCAGGATTCCCACAAAGATTATCTGGGAAGCGCCCACCTGGCCCTGAGTCCCATGGCCCTGGGGTGCCTACCAGAGCTAGGGTGGCTCCAGGAGCACTGTAAGGAAACAAAGTTTCCTGCAACCTGAGTGGCAAGGCCCTAGCTGGTTTCAGCAATGGCTCTGCCAGGGTCACTTGGAGCAATTGCTAACCTGTCCTTCCCCTCAGAGTCAACACCAAGCCAGGGGTCAGGTCCCCAGGCCACTACACGGACCTGGGGGGCTCAGGAGCCTCCACAGGAAGGCCAATAACCCCAGAGGGGGCTGGAGGAAAGATGCTCCTGACATCTCCACCAGAACCCCTGGGACCTCCTAGGGAACAGTGAAAACAAAGACTGCTCCTTTCCATTTCTTTTGGACTTTCATGGCTACATCCATATCCACATGTCAAATATTGTCCCACTTCTTCAAATTTTCCTTAGTTCTGATCCTAAATCATGCCACCACATGCCTGTTCACTATTGAACTTGTCATCAAATGCTGCCAACTGCTCTTCTACATGTCCACAATCAGTATCTGACTCAGGAAGGTTTTCTCAGAGATACCGATGGTTCCACAGAAAGAAACTGAGGCACAGAGCAATAGTCACTGAGTCCGTCACCTTAATATGACCTGGCAATTAGTCAGGACAGTTCCCTGCAATCACCACCTAGTCCTGTATCCCAGGGGTCTCAAAATCCCTTTGTGGCTCCAACACCAGCCTGGCATTATATTCTGGAGAGTTCTGTGAGCTGAAGCATGAACACTGCATGAGAGATCTGCATGAGGGGTCCCAGAGTCATGGCCCTTCAAGTTCTGACAGAAGTGACCTGAGTACTCAGACCAGAGTGGTCCAGAATACCACATAGTTTGATCCCAAAACAAGGAGTATAGTTCTTTTCTTCATAGGGATTTCTCAGATCCTGGGGAAGGAGAATCAATATTTTTTGTTTAGGAGTCACATCCAGTGACACTCAGAAATTTCCTTGATATGCGCTCATACATTTCTTTGCCATGCTTGAGGGACAGTATGGAATTCTGGGGGTGGAACATCAGTGGACTATGTACAAGACAAACACCCTACCCAACATGCTATTGTTCTGCCCCAGGAAGAATAAAAGTTTGACTCAAGAGCTAAATTGCCTGCATCATTACCTGACTTATACTGAGCCAGAAGGCAATGTCCAGGTCTGCTGTAGGGAGGCACTGACTTCCCTGTCCAGGGCTAGCAACCATTTATTTACATGTGGGTCCCTCTCAAGGAGAATCAAAGTCAAAGTCTTTGACCCCAGCCCAATCCCTGCATTACCACAGGGTCCATCAACACAGGGTCCACAGACTTTGAGATAATGAGAGAATGAGGTGATGGTGAACAAGGGTCTATAAAACTTCACAGAGCAATCCCAGGCAGTTCTCAGGATACCAGATCTCTGTGTCTCAGAGTAGGGTTCCCCGTTCCTCCTCTGACCACTGCCCATAATGTACCCCATAAATCATAACTGTAGACTAGTAGACATTGAATTTTTGGGTATACCAGTCCTGCTTCCTAGTCTTGGGAATTTCTAACCTTTAGGTGTCAGAGGTCATATGAATCTGCATTCATGTGGATCCTTCATTTTTGTTCCTTCCACATACCTCCTCCTGCATCACAGTTTAGTGCTTCCCCTGCTTCCATAGTTTCCCTCACCCTGAACCTCCCTAAACCTTCCATTATGACTTTGTATGCACCCCCTCTAGTTCTGTGCCCAGGTACATCTCCAAGCAGTGGGAAAGACCCAAAATCACTGGGCGTGGCAGATGCATGTCAGGTCCCCAGATTCATTTTGCAGGGTCTTCCTGCTGGTCCTCAAGTTCTCCCCCTCCTGGTGACAACAAGAAAAATCACCAAACAAGAAGCAAGACCCTAAGTTTCCTCCCACCCTAACAACCACAGACTGAGCATGATGACAGTTTTTAGTCTCAGATGTCCCTCCCAGCTTGTGAAGTCAGAGCAATAGTATGGGGGTAGGACACTTGTCTTCCACATGGCAGATCCAGGTTTAATTTCTCAGAACCACATATGGTTCCTGATGCCCTTTAGAATTAGTCCTTGGGTGCTGAGCCAGAAAGAAGTCCTGAGCACCATCAGGTATAGCCCCCTTCAAAAAAATATCTCAGTCACACTTGAATCCAGAACCACAGACACCCCTCCTCTCTCTCCCAATCTCTTGCTTCTGGGGTGAGACTCCTCCTCCTCCGAGGAATACTGAGACCCTTCCCTGAGGTGTCTGTTCCCTACATTCTCTGACTGGCTCACTATTTCACAGAACTATACTGTCATGGTGACACATGTTCATAAGGCAGGGGATCGGCTTTCGAGACCCAGTTGGGAAAATTAACTCCAACCTGAGTTTTGTTTTCTGAGCTGCAGGGGAAAAGCCACAGCCTGCATTTCGTCTTTTCCCTGTTGCCTCAGTGATAAGGGTCAGGTGACAGGTTAAACTTTTCTAAACTTGTCATGTCACTCCTGCTAGTTTGGAACCTCTCTAATTTTCATAGCTGACCTATCCTCCTCTTCCTCCTTGTCTCTAACAGACCCACCCTTCTCACCAAGGAAATGCTGACCTCAAGACCATAATGGCATCTCCCAAAGATCATCCTGGTCCTGGTGGGCAACAGAACTTGGTCTAAGGTTCAGAATGTGCTCCTAGGAGAATGTCCTCAGAAATGGTCTTGTAGGGGCCAGAGTGCTGACCAAGGACAGATCTGGGTTTGATCTCTGATGTTCATATGGTCCCCCAATCCAGGGGCAATTTCTGAGTGCATAGCCAGAAGTAACTCCTGAGTATCACTGGGTGTGGCTCAAAAACCAAAAAGTAAAAAAAAAAGAAATGATCTTGTAGTTTGGGCCATGAATAAGGATGTTCACACATTGTGTCACATTTGGATTTCTCCAGTCTCTGCCTCATAATTGAAAAACAGATACAGTCCAAGAGACCAGGTTTTTGGCAACTTCTGCTTTCTCTCTTTTTTTTTTACTGTATTATTTTAAATTTATTTAAACACCTTAATTACATACATGATTGTGTTTGGGTTTCAGTCATGTAAAGAACACCACCCATCACCAGTGCAACATTCCCATCACCAATATCCCAAGTCTCCCTTTGCCCCACCCGACCCCCGCCTGTACTCTAGACAGGCTCTCCATTTTCCTCATACATTCTCATTATTAGGACAGTTCAAAATGTAGTTATTTCCCTAACTAAACTCATCACTCTTTGTGGTGAGCTTCCTGAGGTGAGCTGGAACTTCCAGCTCTTTTCTCTTTTGTGTCTGAAAATTATTATTACAAGGGTGTCTTTCATTTTTCTTAAAACCCATAGATGAGTGAGACCATTCTGCGTTTTTCTCTCTCTCTCTGACTTATTTCACTCAGCATAATAGATTCCATGTACATCCATGTATAGGAAAATTTCATGACTTCATCTCTCCTGACAGCTGCATAATATTCCATTGTATATATGTACCACAGTTTCTTTAGCCATTCGTCTGTTGAAGGGCATCTTGGTTGTTTCCAGAGTCTTGCTATGGTAAATAGAGCTGCAATGAATATAGGTGTAAGGAAGGGGTTTTTGTATTGTATTTTTGTGTTCCTAGGGTATATTCCTAGGAGTGGTATAGCTGGATCGTATGGGAGCTCGATTTCCAGTTTTTGGAGGAATCTCCATATCGCTTTCCATAAAGGTTGAACTAGACAGCATTCCCACCAGCAGTGGATAGAGTTCCTTTCTCTCCACATCCCCGCCAACACTGTATATTCTCATTCTTTGTGATGTGTGCCATTCTCTGGGGTGTGAGGCGGTATCTCATCGTTGTTTTGATTTGCATCTCCCTGATGATTAGTGATGTGGAACATTTTTTCATGTGTCTTTTGGCCATGTGTATTTCTTCTTTGTCAAAGTGTCTGTTCATTTCTTCTCCCCATTTTTTGATGGGGTTAGATGTTTTTTTCTTGTAAAGTTCTGTCAGTGCCTTGTATATTTTGGAGATTAGCCCCTTATCTGATAGGTATTGGGTGAATAGTTTCTCCCACTCAGTGGGTGGCTCTTGTATCCTGGGCACTATTTCCTTTGAGGTGCAGAAGCTTCTCAGCTTAATATATTCCCATCTGTTAATCTCTGCTTTCACTTGCTTGGAGAGTGCAGTTTCCTCCTTGAAGATGCCTGTAATGTCCTGGAGTGTTTTGCCTATCTGCTGTTCTATATATCTTATGGTTTTGGGGCTGATATCGAGGTCTTTAATCCATTTGGATTTTACCTTTGTACATGATGTTAGCTGGGGGTCTAAGTTTAATTTTTTGCAAGTGGCTATCCAATTGTGCCAACACCACTTGTTGAAGAGGCTTTCCCTGCTCCATTTAGGATTTCCTGCTCCTTTATCAAAAATTAGGTGGTTGTATCTCTGGGGAACATTTTCTGAATATTCAAGCCTATTCCACTGATCTGAGGACCTATCCTTATTCCAATACCATGCTGTTTTGATAACTGTTGCTTTGTAGTACAGTTTAAAGTTGGGGAAAGTAATTCCTCCCATATTCTTTTCCCCAATGATTGCTTTAGAACTTCTGCTTTCTCAGTTCCCACAGTCACTCTCTGAACCTGCTGTGGTCTATGAGATTCAAGGAGGACTGACATGACCTCAGCAGGAGACACTGAGAACACAGAGAGAGACTGATTCTGTGGACAAACCAACTAGCTCTCACCTGTCCTCTCATGTTTCTAGTCTTTCCATGAACTTTGTTCTATATCTCCAGGGTGCTGTCTCTCAGTCATGATGAGCAGCTGGACAAGCAAACCCCTCCTGAGCCTGATGTTGGACAGACAGAGCCTGGCCTGCCTTGGCATACTCTTGTCCTTTATGCTCAGTCACCATGTTCCAGACTGAAACCCAGGCTTCTCAGGCCTGGGCCCACCATCACCTCTAGGAAACTGTCATTGGGACCCCACTAATAACACAGGTGTTAATAATGCAAGTGTAAGCAGGAGACCCACAATTCCTAGAGAGCACTGTGAAAGGAATAAGGCCTTCCTGGAGAGAGAATAGGAGAGACTCTGAATCTACCAATGCCCATTCCATGTCCTCCCACTCTCACACTGTGGAACTTTCTTAAACCTGAATCTGAGCCCCTTTCTGGACAGACCAGAGCCTTCTGGTTTTCTGAGCTTGATCCTCATTCCTTTCTCTCCAGATCCCTCACCATCTAAGGGCTAGTTGAAACAACTTTGATGTTCCTCTCCAGATCCCTCACCAACAGAGCTGAGTGAAGACACTTCAACTGTGATAACAGATACTTCTGTAGGGATCAGGATACCACAGCAACATGTTCTCTGTTCCCTTCAGACATGTTATCTAAACCCAACATCATAGCCAATGACTCCATCCCTGTGGAGCAAGAAGACTCTGTGGAGCTGACCTGTGAAACCAAGAGTACAGGCGTGACTTACCACTGGTTCATCAACACTCGGCCTGTCAAGCCCAGCACCAGGCTGCAGCTGTCCCAAGATAATCAAACTCTGACTGTGCTCCACATAACAAGGAAAGACATGGGACCCTATGTGTGTGAGACCTCAAACCCAGTGAGTGTCAACCGAAGTGACCCATTCATCCTACCTATTTACTGTAAGTAACTCCTGTATCTACCTGGTGCGCTGTTCCCATCCACACTGACAAGGAAGGACCAGGTCACATCTGACCACTCAGGTCAACTATACATACCTACCCCTGACACTGATATTGGTCACAGTGCCATCCCTGCAAGTCCAGAAATTACAACCCTGAGTAGACAAGAAGGGTTGGATCTACCATGTCTTTGGTGGCTCAAGTCAGTGAACTGTGATCTGAACTGGATTCCAACTCAGACTCAGAATGAGAGAATACTAGAGGCTGGGGGCAGCTTAGAACCAGGTGAGACCTGGCAAAGAGGGTCACTGAGACTAGGAAAGGCTGGGGCTTCCCTTCCCCCAACCCAATAATCCTGGTACTTGTGTTGCAGATGGCCCAGACGTTCCCACCATATCCACCTCAAAACATAACTATCTTCAAGGAGAAAACCTCAGCCTCTTCTGCCTCACAGCCTCTAACCCACCTGCGCAGTTTTCCTGGTTTGTGGACAAGAAGTTCCTGGGGTCCACACAGCATCTCTCCATCTTCAAACTCTCTCTGAATGACAGTGGGTCCTATTCATGCCATGTCAATAACTTGGTCACACACCTCAATAGGACCAGGGCGATCAATATCACAGTCTGGGGTAAGTGCTTCCCTGGAACATGACATTAAGCTTGGTTGGATGTTGTTTTTCAAAATACAAATTGAGACCAGAATTCATACTTTGTATATGAAGTCCTGGGTTCAAGGGCCTATGTTGCTTGGTATCTTGAGCACCAATCCCCTAGCACAGGCAAATATCACCTAAAGAAAAGAAACAAAAACGACTAAAAGAGGCCATTTTCCTATGTCCAAGGAGATAAATTAATCTTGAATTCTCCCCCCATTCCTCCTCCTTATGAGATCTCTACAATCTTCCCCACATGTTTCAGATTTCTCTTGGCTGATGTGGCTGAGACTGAAACATGCCCAGAGGCCCCTACAGGGTAGTAGATTATAGAGAAGACTGGTGTCCAGGTATTCTTTCTGTCTTAACAAATATCCCTGACTCCATTTTCTGCTACTTCCTCCCTTTGGGAAATAGGAAACTTTGACCCTTTCCCCAAAGGAGAGGATAAGATCACCTCTCAGGGCCCTTGAGCAGGACAGAGCTTGCATTCTGCACTGCCCAGACACTGCTCTGATGCCCTCAGAGGTAGGATTAGTACCACAGAGAAGGGGCTGATTCTGTGCCTATGTTGAGTCTCCATTCATGCCACCAACTCAGACTGAAGTTTTCCTCAGGCCAAACTGCCTGGATGGGGATGAGGGCTTGAGACTCTTCTGAGCAGGGGCCTGGACTCAGCTTTATGACATTTTGTGCACTAGCCCAGGTGACTAAGGAATTGAAGAACAGACCCCCAAAAGGGATGTCTATGGAATGATAGTACAGGAGGTAGGGCACTCGCTGTGCATGCAGTCAACCAAGGTTCAATACTCAGCACTCCATATGGTCCCCTGAGCACTGCCAGCAGTGGCCCCTGAGCTCAGTCAGGATAAGCACTGAGCATTGTCAGATATGACCAAAAACAAACAAACAAGAAGAACAGGCCCATGGCATTCAATCCTGAGATGGAAGGAGCAGAGTCACAGATATGGTTAAGGAGGTGAAAAGTACGTCTTTGGTGCAATGTGATCATTTTCCTAGAGATTCCTTCAATGAAAGATCAGAGACAAGGACTGGGAAGTAAATTCCCTCTCCAGATTGAGAAATTCCTGAGTTGGGAATAATCCAGTGCCTGAGGTAAGAGGACTGGATGGGCCTTCCTACTTTATGCTAAAATATTAACAAAGAAACCTCTTCCCTTCTTCCTATAAAGCCACTGTCTAAGATAGAGGAGTTTGACCTTTATAGAGACTCAGAAGTTGTAAGAAGGGAGAGACAGTGAGAGAATAATCCCACTACTGAGATGCTGAACACACTCTGAAAGTAGATTCCAGAAGTTAATGACACAGAAATGGACAATAGATGAGGCTGGGGGTAATTGGAGTTGTAGAAAAGCTGCCTTTTCCTTAGAGTTTTTTACAAAAACAAACTTCCTCAGTGTGGCCGAATCCCTCTGGTGCCCTACACAGAATGCTGTGGCCGAGGACGACTGACGTGTCTGTAGAAAGAGCAAGCCCAGGCCCCAGCCCCTCTGGTCACCCCCCTTCTGTTTCCCCCACAGAGTTAGTGGTCTTGCCCTCTCTTCGAAAGTCCAATACCACAGTGACAGAGGGTGCCGGCCCTGTGGTCCTGACCTGCCTCACGAATGACACTGGGGTTGCCACCCTGTGGTACCTCAGTGATAAGGATCTGCAGCCCACAGAGAGAAGGAGGCCTGTCTGCAGACCTGCAGAACCCTCACCCTCCAGCTGGTATGGTGGCCGATGAGGGGGTGGGAGACTATCAGAATGTGTTCAGCATTTCAGTAGTGGGATTATTTTCTCACTGTCTCTCCCTTCTTACAACTTCTGAGTCTCTATAAAGGTCAAACCCCTCTATCTTAGACAGTGGCTTTATAGGAAGAAGGGAAGAGGTTTCTTTGTTAAATATTTTAGCATAAAGTAGGAAGGCCCATCCAGTCCTCTTACCTCAGGCACTGGATTATTCCCAACCCTGTCAGCTCCTGAAGAAGTACCCATGTCAGGCTGCAGGTGACATGTAAGTGACCAGGAGAGACACTCTACAGTGGAAAATAACATGGGGGAAATCACCGGGGGAGACTATCGATCAGTAGACCATGAAAGGTACCAAAAGGGCAAAATGTCAAGAATTTGGTATTGAAATCAAAATATTTAGTTTCTTATTCTGAGTCTCATATTTACTCTGTGGACTTGTTAAATACGTAGATTTTCTCCCTGTAACCAGTTTAAGTAGTAAAATGTTACCATTTTAAATGTACAGTTCAGGTGACAATGGTTATTCATATTATTGTGCAACAATGGCCACTATTCTTTCCAGAGCTTTGTCATCATATCATACTAAAATTATCATTTCATAGTAACTGTCCACTTCCTACTTCAGTAGGAAACACTTCCTGTTTCTATGAAGTTGAACATTCTGAAGATCTCATTATCTGCCCTTCTGTGTGTGACTATTTCACTTAGCATTATGCCTGCAAAGTTCACTCATGTTATAGCCTATATAAAAAGTTCGCTATTTTTTAAATATTTTATTTAAATACCTCAATTACAAACATGATTGTGTTTGGGTTTCAGACAAGAAAAGAACACCACCCATCACCAGTGCAATATTTCCATCACCAGTGAACCAAATCTTCCTCCTCCCCACACCATCCTTGCCTGTACTCTAGAAGGCTTTCTATTTCCCTCATATATTCTCATTGTTAGGATAGTTCATAACGTAGTTATTTCTCTAATTAAACTCATCACTCTTTTTGGTGAGCTTCATGAGGTGAGCTGTAATTTCCAGCCCTCCTCTCTTTATTCTCTGAAAATTATTATTGCAAGAGTGTCTTTTATTTTTCTTAAAACCCATAAATGAGTGAGACCATTCTGCATCTATCTATCTATCTCTGGCTTATTTCACTCAGCATAATAGATTCCATGTACATCTATGTATAGGAAAATTTCATGACTTTATCTCTCCTGAAAGCTGCATAATATTCCATTGTGTATATGTACCACCGTTTCTTTAGCCATTCATCTTTTGAAAGGTATCTTTCCAGAGACTTGCTATGGTAAATAGTGCTGCAATGAATATAGGTGTAAGGAAGACATTTTTGCATTGTGTTTTTGTGTTCCTAGAGTATATTCCTAGGAGTGATATAGCTGGATCGTATGGGAGCTCAATTTTAAAGTTTTTGGAGGAATCTCCATATCGCTTCCCATAAAGGTTGGACTAAACGGCATTCCCACCAGCAGTGGATAAGAGTTCCTTTCTCTCCACATCCCTGCCAACACTGCTTGCTCTCATTCTTTGTGATGTGTGCCAATCTCTGTGGTGTGAGGTGGTACCTCATATTTGTTTTGATTTGCATCTCCCTGCTGATTAGTGATGTGGAGCATTTTTTCATGTGTCTTTTGGCTATTTGATTTTCTTCTTTGTCAAAGTGTCTGTCCATTTCTTCTCCCCATTTTTTGATAGGATTAAATGTTTTTTTCTTGTAAAGTTATGTCAGTGCTTTGTATATTTTCGAGATTAGCCCCTTATCTGATGGGTATTGAGTGAATAGTTTCTCCCACTCAGTGGGGCTCTTGTATCCTGGGCACTATTTCCTTCAAGGTGCAGAAGCTTCTCATCTTAATATATTCCCATCTGTTAATCTCTGCTTTCACTTGCTTGGAGAGTGTAGTTTCCTCCTTGAAGATGCCTTTAGTCTCCATGTCATGGAGTGTTTTGCCTACTTGTTGTTCTATATATCTTATGGTATCGGGTCTGATATTGAGGTCTTTAATCTATTTGGATTTTACCTTCAAACATGATGTTAGCTGGAGATCTAAGTTCAATTTTTTGCTAGTGGCTAGCCAGTTGTGCCAACACCACTTGTTGAAGAGGCTTTCTTTGCTCCATTTAGGATTTCTTGTTCCTTTATCAAAAATTAGGTGATTGTATTTCTGGGGAACATTCTCTGAGTATTGAAGCCTATTCCGTTGATCTGAGGGCCTATCAATATTCCAATACCATGCTGTTTTGATAACTATTGCTTTGTAGTACAGTTTAAAGTTGGGGAAAGTAATTCCTCCCATATTCTTTTCCCCAGTGATTGCTTTAACTATTCGAGGGTGTTTATTATTCCAAATGAATTTAAGAAGTGATCTATCTACTTCTTTGAAGAATGTCATGGGTATCTTTAGAGGGATCGCATTAAATCTGTACAGTGCTTTGAGGCATATTGCCATTTTAATGATGTTAATCCTGCCAATCCATGAGCAGGGTATGTGTTTCCATTTCCATATGTCTTCTCTTATTTCTTGGAGCAGAGCTTTATAGTTTTCTTTGTATAGTTCCTTCACATTTTTAGTCAAGTTGATTCCAAGATATTTGAGTTTGTGTGGCACTGTTGTGAATGGGGTTGTTTTCTTAATGTCCATTTTTCCCTATTATTATTGGTGTATATAAATGCCATTGATTTTTTGTATTAATTTTGTAACCTGCAACATTGCTATATCAGTTTATTGTTCCTAGAAGCTTTTTCATAGAGTCTTTAGGGTTTTCTAAGTAGAGTATCATGTCATCTGCAAACAGTAAGAGCTTGACTTCTTCTTCCTTTCTTATCTCAATTCCCTTGATATCTTTTTCTTGCTTAATCACTATAGCAAGTACTTCCAGTGCTATGATGAATAGGAGTGGTGAGAGAGGGCAGCCTTAAGACGAAAGTGTTTAAGTTTTTCTCCATTGAGAATAATATTTGTCACTGGCTTTTGGTAGATGGCCTTAACCACATTGAGAAAGGTTCCTTCCATTCCCATATTGCTGAGAGTTTTGATCAAGAATGGGTGTTGGACCTTATCAAATGCTTTCTCTGCGTGTATTGATATAATCATGTAATTTTTATTTTTCTTGTTGTTGATGTTGTGTATTATGTTGATAGATTTAAGGATATTAAACCATCTTTACATTCCTGGGATGAAACCTACTTGATCATAATGAATGAACTTCTTAATGAGGCCTTGAATCCTATTTGCCAGGATTTTGTTGAGGATCTTTGCATCTGTATTCATCAGGAATATTTTGCTATAATTTTTTTGGTAGCATCTCTGTCTGGTTTGGGGATCAAGGTGATGTTGGCTTCATAAAAGCTATAGAAGTGTTCTCATTTTTTCAATTTCATGAAAGAGTCTTGCCAGGATTGGTAATATTTCTCTATGGGTGGCTTTTGTATCCTAGTCACTATTTTCTTTGAAGTGCAGAAGCGTCTTAGCTTAATATAGTTCCATCCATTTATCTTCGCTTTTACTTGTTTGAATAGTGCTATTTCCTCCTTTATAAAAATAAAATTTCTTGGGGCCGGAGAGGGAGCATGAAGGTAGGGTACATGTAGAAGGACATTGGCATCCCATATGGTGCCCCATGCCTGCAAGGAGCGATTTCTGAGCATAGAGACAGGAGTAACCTGTCATATCTGAGCACTGCCAGATATGGCCACAAAACTAAAAAATATTTAAAAATTTAAAAAATTTTAAAAATTAAAATTCTTAATTTCTCTAAGATTCATATTCCTGAACTCCTTCATGAACTTTTTATTTTTCTCTTTGGTCCACAACTAGCAATGCTCAGGGGTTATTTTCTGGGTCTTCAC
The DNA here is from genome assembly GCF_024139225.1 of Suncus etruscus. Lineage (NCBI taxonomy): Eukaryota > Metazoa > Chordata > Mammalia > Eulipotyphla > Soricidae > Suncus > Suncus etruscus. The sequence goes on along the minus strand of NC_064861.1, from coordinate 87,177,217 downwards.
CAGGGGTCTCATACTCACGGCCTGCGGGCCGTTTGTGGCCCTCCATACATTTTGTGGCCTGCGGCCGACCTTCAAATATCGCAGTATTAACGATTATTCGCTTACCAAATAATCGCAATAAAAATCGCATTAGTAAGAAAAAATTGCATTAAACATTCACATACCTCGAGCAGTTCCGTTTGGGGTATGCAAATGTTGAATGCGATTTTTTGCGATTTTTTTTCTTACTAATGAGATTTTTTATTGTGAATATTCGGTAAGCGAATAATCGCGAATACTTTGCGCCTAGTGCAGACTTTTGTTTTGTTTTGTTTTGTTTTTGTGAAATCACTTATACTACCCTGCCTCACCTCAACTTTGCCTCCTGTGACCCCCAGGTAAATTGAGAAATTCCTTATGCAGCCCTACCTCACCCCAACTTTGCCTCCTGCGGCCCCCCGGTGAATTGAGTTTGAGACCCCTGGTCTACACCAAAGAATTATTCTTTAAATGGCAGGACCATATTAAAAGCCAGGACTGACTTGGGTTGACCCTGTGCAAGGCTACTACATTACCCACTGTACTATCACTCTGTCTGATTAACTTTTCTAATGCTTTAAACTTTAATGTTTTAATGACCTAAACTATGGAATTAGAGAGATATTATAGTGGGTAGGAAATTTACCTCATTTGTAGCTGACCAGATTCAATCTCCAGCATCCCCTATAGTCTCCTGAGCACCACCAAAAATAATTCAGAGTGCAGAACAAGGAGTAACTACTAATAATTTTTGACCCCAAAATCTAATCTAATGAAATATTGGCCTTAGTACATAGAGGAAATTTTGATCCTTATTATCTAATATGATCATCAGATAACATATTATCTGGCTATTATTATTAACCTCTGTGAACTTAGGTGGTCAGAGAGTCACATGTCAAAGTTACCTCTTACTAGTCATTTGACTCAGTAAACTTTTAATCCTCAAAGCTTTTTTTTCCAATGTGCAAATCTGTATCAATGTTTACCTAACAAGATTATCAATCAAATGAGATATATACAATTAGTTTAGTACGGAAAACTGGTACATAATAGCACCCTATAATAGTAATAGCATTCTTAATCATTTTAGATACAACAGAAACAAATATTAAGAAACACATAATGAATATATGGTGGGCAACATACAAAAACCCAAACACTGAAACATTACTATTAAGTAAATATGAAAGAGTTGGGCAAGGGAAGGAACTGTTATATTTAATGACTGGTATGTTGATTTTCACCCCATAAAATGCAGTGAAAAGGAAATGAAACATTAAATAAAGGGGGAAATCTGTTGAGAGTAAGTGGAGCACAAATGGAAAGATTTAGGGAGAGTCCTCAGATCATGGTGCACAGTCACTGTGAAAGAGAAAGACAAGAGGATTTAACTGCAGCACAGTTCTAAGTGTTAACAAGACTGACAAGGAGGCCAGGCGCTTAAACCAAAGCTGCTCCCCCCACAACTGCTTATACATCCCAACTAGGAACATGTGGTAAGTATGATCTCTGTGCAGAAGAGGTGATGAATTTTGAGTACAAAGCCCAGAACTTTCTCCTCCCACAGGAGCAGTGAGAGGCTCATGTTCATGGCTGCAACACCAGGTACCCAGAAAATAAATGCAGCCATGAAAACAAGGGAAGATAAAAATTCAAAATTAGTCCATCAGCCTTTTTTACATTTCTAGAGCCTTCAAAATTACTTAAGTGCAGAAAGCCAAGTGTGATTACCAGCCTAAACAGTAAGAGAAATAGGAAAAAAAGAAAAGAAACATTTAAAAATACATTTGATAAAAGGTACCTCATCACAAACTTTCACAGAAAATGAATTCTTCCAAGGAACTATTAGATATTGCTTCAAGTTGAGGGGCATTTCCAGGGTACAACCACTGAAAAATAATGACCCCTCCACTCATTCTTCCTTCTCTTTCCATAACAGCTAGTCCTGGCCTCTCCACTGGAGCAACTGCTGGCATTGTGATTGGAGTCCTGGCTGGAGTAGCTCTGATAGCAGCGCTGGTGTACTTTCTTTATGTCAGAAAGACAAGAGGGTATGATGGCCTGTCCTCTAGTTGCCCTTTTCTCTATTCTAGCCACCATGCTTGGGAGAAGGAAAGAGTCTGTCCCTCTGCTTCTGGGCCTGGATCTACTCTTTGCTGAATCCCTGCTTCTCAGCATGAACTGCCACTGGGGCTTTTCTTCCCTATCCCAAGCTTCCTGTGCCCCACTATCTCATATGGTTCTTCCCTTTCCATATGGTTTAAAGAGAGTAGATTTAAATGTGTGCCTCTGTCCCTATTGAGAGAAGACAAAGTATGAGAAAGTAACAAAGGAAAGCAAATAAAAAGCAAGAGATAGTAAGTTATGTGGCTATGTGCCCTGTTGACTACAGTAGCAGGAGGAAGAAGGGGAAAGACAGAAAGAAAACCAAAGAAAAAGTAAAAATGACCCCTGACTTATTGAGTCTTGAATAGAGTAAGGGGTAGTTGGAAGCATCTATCTTCAAAAAGGTAAAGATTGAAGGACAGAGTGATAACACAGCAGTAGGGCAGTTACCTTGCAAATGGCTGACCCAGAATGGATTTGGGTTCAATCCCTGGCATTCCCTGTGGTCCCCTGAGTCAGGAACCAGGGTTGACCCAAAGACAAAAAAAAAGGTAAAGATTGGAGACAGAAATTACCTTAGAAGCAACTAATACAAAATAAAAATACTAAAAAGGATCATGGGCAGCTGGAAGAAGATCACTAAAAGCCACCATCAGTCAGGGTTAAATGAACACAAAGGAGCCCCAGGGAAATTGCTGCTGACAGTGTCATTCCTAATTCAAAGAGCAATGGTTCTATAATTGGGAATAGCAGATAACCAGTGCCACCACACAGAAAACAAACCCTCAGCCTCCAACCACATTAAGTATAGCATTCACCCTATGGTGTGTCCCTATTTGCATTGCCCTAGCAGGGAATCCTGGACACCCCACCACTTTCAGAAGTTTCATATAACAAAAAGATTGCTTTGTGTTAGCTCCCAGAAGAGACTAGGGGCCAGGAAGGCTGAAGTAACATGGGATGTTTCCAGGAACCATTTCCTCATCTTTACTTCTCCCCTCCTGCCCCTTTTACTGAGATGGGCATTCTCACTGGGTAAGACTTTTCCTGTCCTATGGTGTTCTGGGTGCTGGAGGCCACTATCCTCTCTTTGACATTGGAGCTTCGTTGCTCAGAAACATAATTGGATAAAAATCAAAGCCTTGGAACTGAAGGAATCAAACAGGGAGTGAGGCCTTCTCAGCTCTATGCCTTTGGTACTAACACCTGAAGATGCACCAAAGATTTAAGAAAATCCTTACTAGATTTTAAGTTACCACCTCACTTGCCACCTCCTTGAGCTAGAAAGGCCATAGACAGCTTAATTTTCCATAATTAGTGAATCTCCCTTTTCCTCCCCAGGTAAAGACCATTCTGAAAACTCATCAAACAAGGTAAGCACAGCAGTTCTATGACTCTATTCATCAAGAGAATACCTAGGTAGAATGGGTCATCACTCTTGTAAGCACTAAAGTAAGAATCAAATCTGGGTCAAAGTTTCTTGAAGCAGCAACAGTGTAGTGGTAGCAAATAACTCTAATGAGTCTACTTCAGACCTGGGATACAAACTGTGAATTATCCTGGCTATGACACTTATAGCTCTGAAGTTGGGCAACAATATAATCTCTTTGGTCTTTAGCTGTGTCATCTGTAAATTTTGCATGCTGCCTATTGCAAACAGGATTCAAACAAATGCAAGGAAGATACTAGATCTTTCTTCTTTCTCAACCCTTAATGTGATGTGCTCTTACTGCCAAAGAATCACTCATTCTAAGGGTCTAAGATTGTGTTACTTTAAAATAAGATTAGAGAATGTTTCTGATCTTCATCTTCCAACAATAAAGTATATATATATCTATATCTATATATATATATGCTTGGAAGTGCTTAAATTATATGAATAAGTAACAATGAATAAAATTTCAGATATGAGCATACACATATAAAAACAGCTAAATCAAGATATAAAAATATGGGTATATAAAATCTACCCTCCCACCCAAAAAGCCTCCAGTCATTTTCTTCCAGCTATTATTTACTTTATTTTTAACACAAAGGAAAAGTGCAGAATATACATATAACTGTCTAATTTCATAGATTCAAATTGTTGATGATTCATTCATATGTTGCATGCATTTAGAGTAATTTTTATTTTTTATTCTCAATGATGAATCCTCAAATTTCATTACACAAAAAATCTTTACTAATGATTATTCATCAGATGTTACAAGATATAATGGATAACAAAACTCTTCTTCAAAGCTACAAGTTTCAAATGGTGAAAACACGTGGTACTGAATCACACTTGATTAAGTGAGGCCTGACCTAAACACTGATTTAATTGGCTACTACTTATGCTTTACAGATTGAAGAAGTTGTATATTCTTACCTGGATTTTGATGACCAGAAACACAGAAAGAAACAAATTGCAGTGTCTTCAGGCACAACAGCTACAGGAGTCATTTATTCAATTGTGAAAAAAAATTAATTCAACTCAACATGGTGGTGCCTGAAGATTCTCCTCCCCATTACTGGGAGATACTTTCACCTTCAGGGAAAAGGGGAAGTAACTTGTTCCCTCTCACTTCCCACTCTATCCTAGGCACCTCAAAACTCTCTGGCCAAAGCCCTCCCTTCAGTGTCAACAGATGAAAAGAATTTTCCTGGAGTCTGCTGAAAAACCAACTTTCTTTCACTGAAATTTGGAAAGCAATCTTTTGAGGAAAGTTGGCAAAACCAAAAATCTCTCCCCCTTTCTAAACTCTGTGTGTGCGTGTTTGTGTGTGTGTGTGTGTGTGTGTGTGTGTGTATGTATGTGTTTGTGTTGACCACACTTGTGGTTGGTGCTCAGGGATCATTCATGCTGGAATTAAATTCATATGCAAATCACATATTCCAAACTTTTCTCCTTTGCTATTTCTTTTGCCTAGCCCTCCCAGATTAGTTTTATATCTTACTATTTAGAGCATCTTAATTCCTTTAAGAATTAGCCACACACTTAAGAGGTACATATCTACTGAAAATAAAAATACTTATCTACGGAAAAAATATAAAAGAGAGAAAAGTAAAACCTTCTCTCTCTCAAAATGTTCTGTATGAAACCCCCTTACCACTCCAAGACTCATGAAACCAAATGCATAGCCAGTTATGGACTGAGAAAATCTATGTCAGGGCTTAACACCTTGCTGCTTAGCTAAAATAACACCTAGGCCCTCTGACAAACCCTTCTTCAGAGAACTTGAGCAGCAACTAATAAAACTGTATGTCAGGTTCTAGTAAAAACTCAAAGTCACACTTACTTGAATAACTATAATATTTACTCAAATAAATACCCACAAAACGAAGAGTTACAGCTTCAGAGGGTAGTCAGCATTTAATAGAAACAATATGCTAATACTTTGGAAAAAGAGACAAGAATCACCTCTTGGGGCTGATTAAAAAATATCAGTAGGCCAGAGAAATAGCGCAGAGGTAAGACACTTGCTTTGCATGTGGTTGACTCAGGCTCAACCCTGGCATCATATATGTCTTCAAATACTGCCAGTAGTGACACGTGAGCACAACTATGTAGTCAAAATAACAAAATACAATCATAAGTCAATAGACAGTACCAGTTTAAGGACCAGCAGTTGAAAACCACTGGTTTAATTGTTTAAAGAATGTGTTTTTGGAGTACTTAGTTTTTTCCTTTTTCGATACATTTTGCTATTTAAACACTTGTGACTTCCTATTTTTGTGAAAGGGGATTACTATATTGTTTACTTAGTGAATCTATGACTTACAATATGTGTAAATCAATTTGACTGCCTTAGATCATCCCCTTGACCAGGAGCTCCTCAAATCTTTATGTCAAGAGGTTCCAAGAAAAGATTTGGAAGAATTTTTCCTCCCTCATCGCTAGAAGTGGACTAACTCAATTTCTTGTCTGATCATCAAGGGCCATGCTTATCCAGATTCCAGCCTGTGCACATTCTACTTCCCCCACCACCACCACCCATTCACTTTCTCAGGAAATGTTGGTATCTGCTAAGATTAGGGGAGCACTCTTCTGAACTAGAAAGCTGCACCAAGGCTGAGGCATCTTCAGGTGTGAAGACAAAAGAAGGTACACAGGAGGAGAATTCTAACTGGGCTGAGCTTTATGGACAGCCGCTGAAACATACTTTCTTCCATGGGATCATAACAAACAATGCATAGAAAGAGAAACAGAAAGCAAATTTCTTTTTTTTTAATTTTTTTCTCTTTATTTGAATATCTTGATTACATAAATGATTGTGATAAGGTTTCAGTCATATAAAGAACACCCCTCTTCACCAGTGCAACATTCCCGCCACCAATGTCCCAAATCTCCCTCCATCCCACCCCACCCCCACCTGTACTCCAGACAGGCTTTCCAGTTCCCTCATTCATTCACTTGATTATGGTATTTCTCAGTGTAGTTATTTCTATAACTCTGCTCACCACTCTTTGTGGTGAGCTTCATGGAGTGAGCTGGTGTTCCAGCCCTCCTCTCATTGTCTCTGAGGATTGTTACAAAAATGACTCTTAATTTTCTTAAAACCCATAGATGAGTGAGACTATTCTGCATCTCTCTCTCTCCTTCAGACTTATTTCACTGAGCATGATAGATTCCATGTACGTACATGTATAGGAAAATTTCATGACTTCACCTCTACTGACGGCTGCATAATATTCCATTGTGTATATGTACCACAGTTTCTTTAGCCATTCGTCTGTTGAAGGGCATCTTGGTTGTTTTCAGAGTCTGGCTATTGTTAATAGTGCTGCAATAAATATAGGTGTGAGGAAGGGGTTTTTGTATTGTATTCTTGTGTTTCTAGGGTATATCACTAGGAGTGGAATAGCTGGGTCGAATGGGAGCTCAATTTCCAGATTTTGAAGGAACCTCCATATCGCTTTTCATAGAGGCTGTACTAGAAGGCATTCCCACCAGCAGTGGATAAGAGTTCCTTTCTCTCCACATCCCCGCCAACACTGATTGTTCTCATTCTTTGTGATGTGCGCCAATCTCTGTGGTGTGAGGTGGTATCTCATCGTTGTTTGGATTTGCATCTCTCTGATGATTAGTGATGAGGAGCATTTTTCATGTGTCTTTTGGCCATTTGTATTTCTTTTTTATCAAAGTGTCTGTTCATTTCTTCTCCCAATTTTATGATGGGATTAGATGTTTGTTTGTTTTTTTTTTGTAAAGCTCTGTCAGTGCCCTGTATATTTTGGATATTAGCCCCTTATCCAAAGGATGTTGGGTGGACAGAAAACAAATTTCTTAATCAGTCCTCCTTTCCTTGGGGCTGTAGTTAGAGGTTTTGTTGACTGACTGATCTCCTGCTGTGTCCAGAAGACTACTATAGAAATGTCTAACTGGTTCTCTACCCAAGTCCCTCTATCAGGAAGGTTCTGCCTGGACACAGACAATATCTACTATCCTGCACTCAATATATTCTGTTATTTAATTTTGCCTGGTTAAGGCTATTTCTGAAGTCTTTGTAAACTCTGCACTGTTTATAATAAAAATTAAATATCAGACAACCTACTGCCTCAGTTAATATTTTAGACAGTGTTTTCTCTACAGGCCCAAAATGCTTAACTGGGGGTTGGAGTAATGTTATTTTTAAGTCTACAGGTCTCTGATGTAGAAATTTGCACATCTAATAATAAAATATATTTTGAGAATGACAGCCACACCATAAAACTGCCCCAACTCCTCTCAGCCTCTTCTTCACAAGGGGAGATAACAACCAGATGCAGCAACAAGGTTCAGTCACACAGAAAATCTCTCTGGCACTTACTCTCTTCCTGCTACCATTCCCTTTCTTTTGCTCTATTCATGTGAATCATTTCTTTTCTACTCTAAATATCCTTCTGTTTATTCATGTCACTTAGTAATAGCATATGGTCTCATTTTCTCAGCTTCCAAGTACTTAAGACTGCTGTGCTGTCTTTCCCGCTTTCCTCACAACCTAATTTCTTCCCTTTAAAGTGGTGCATTCTGCCCAATGTCACTAAAAAGAAGTACTAGAAAATTAGCCAAATTTAGAGGTATTTTCACAACTGCTGTTGATTTTCACATCTATGACCACACATTTCCTTCTTGTACTCCTTCACCTGCATGTATGAACAGCACCCAGACCAGGATTAGCATTTAGACCAGGGGTCTTCAAACTTTTGTTTTTTTATAATTTTTTTATTTTGAATTATGAGAACAAAAGATGCAAAGAAGGAGGATAAGGTAAAGTTACAGTGGAAGGACAATCACCCATAACACAATTCTCAGAAGAAGTCCCCTTGCTGATATCTTAACTTTGAACTTTCACCAAAGAAAGTCAAGATAAATAAAACAGAATCCATGTGCAATTAGATTGTCCCTCAAGTTCCCAGATTGTAGCACATTATAATATTTCTTAACAGCACACAAGGCAATCTAAAGCCATCAAACTTACGTAACTCCTTAAACATTAGAGGCATAGTATTTTTTACATTTCCATGTACATGCATATTAGCTTAAATTAACCTCAATTTTTAAGTGGGTGCGTTTTAAGGATTAGAGTCAAAGGAGCACAGTAAAAACGGTGTCAGAGTGGCAATTGTTGTTTGCATAGGCCCACCAAAATATGAGAGGCATGGAAAGGAATAACCTTGGCCTAAATACAAAGAGATCCTACCCCTGAAGTTTCCTGGCATAAGACCAGCTCTAGGTCTCAGGCAAGTTATCGTTCTATCCAAGACATTGTCCGTAGCGCCAACACACTTATCACACAGTCTCTGTTGTTGGTCTCATGTTTCTGTATTAAAGATTCTGGAATCTGCATGTCCTACATTGAATTCATGATGTGGAGTGCCTTCTCATTTCACCTCACCATGAAAGGGCAATGCAGGAAGCCCTGTCCTGTAAGCAGGTTGTTGTTGTTAAGTCTTCTCAGTGTTAAGGGAAGTCTCTTTTGAGCAGGACGATGTCTGAGCAGTGGTAGGGTCTTCCGTGGTAGAGGATTGCTTCCAGGTGATGTTATAGACAAACCTCACCATTAAGGGGCAATACAGCAAGCCCTGTCCAGTAAGCAGGTCATTGTTCTTGTTGTCTTCTCAGTGTTAAGGGGTGTCTCTTTTGAATAGATCGATGTCAGAGCAGCTGTAGGGTGTCCCTGGTACAGGAATGCCTCCGGGTGATGTTATATACAACCTTGGATGTTTTGTAAATGTCTTCTGTAGATCAAGGGGTAAATGGAGAATGCCCATTCTTCTGAGGCCTGCGCCAGGTCTTTATGTCAATGTTCAGGGTGTAAGGTCTCATTGCACTACAAGATTTGTGTGTTCCTATTTCTATTAGATAAGAACTTATTGGTATGTATAGTAATTTCCCATATTAGTGTGCCTACGCAAACAAGATATAAAGCCACGTGGTGCTATCAGATATATGGGGGCGTAAGAACATTTCCAACAAGACCCATCACTTGGTTCAAACATAAGTATTAAACTGAGGGATTCTTACACACCAAATTCCATATTGAGCAGTTCACAAAGAGAAGATAAAAAACATGGGGGGGGGGATCATCACTGTATAAGAAAGTATTTAGCAAAAGTTATAGCCGTCAAAGAAAACACCCATAAAATGTTAAAAAAGATATGTGTCCTTTTTATGCCTTTTAAAATAGTTGGGTAGGTGTTAACTCTAGGGCACCACTTTGGTCTGTGACTTAGGACTCACAGTACTTAAGTTAGAAAGGGTAAAAAAGGAGTAATGATGATAGGAGTTAAAGAAGTTAAAGAGAAATATGAACTTATGAAGGGGTATGCAAAAGGGCAGAGTAAAAAATGGACATTCTGCATACATAAAAACATAATTCAATGATAGTGAGTACTATTAATGTTTCTTGTGAGAGTACTACTGATGTTTCTTGTGAGAGTACTATTAATGTTTCTTGTGAGAGTATTATTAATGTTTCTTGTGCGCGCGGGGGCGATAGCCCCCCCCCCGCGATTTTGAAAATGTAGACTGGACAGAGATTACCAGTGCCAGCCAAACCACCTCCTGCTAGACTCCCGGCTCCCAGGAAGGAAGCTGGGAGACCAGAAGTTCAGAGCCCCAACCAGACCCTCCCTAAGGAGCTGCATGGATAGTGGGCGAAGGCCTAGGGTACCTTCAAGCTCCACCAAGGGACCCAACTCACCGGCTTGCCCAGGCATGTGGCCCGGGGAAGCCCTGGAGATCTGGAGCAAGGCGGTAGAGGGGTGCTGGGGTTACCCAAGTCCCACACCCCCACTAGGCCTGGTCAAGCAGGCCTCCGGCATGGCGGGGGCCTGTCAAACCTCCTCCTGCTAGACTCCCGGCTCCCAGGAAGGAGAGATCCTTCAAGAAGCTGGGAGACCAGAAGTTCAGAACCCCACCCAGACCCTCCCTAAGGAGCTGCATGGATAGTGGGCAAAGGCCTAGGGTACCTTCAAGCTCCACCAAGGGACCCAACTCACCGGCTTGCCCAGGCGTGTGGCCCGGGGAAGCCCTGGAGATCTGGAGCAAGGCGGTAGAGGGGTGCTGGGGTTACCCAAGTCCCACACCCCCACTAGGCCTGGTCAAGCAGGCATCCGGCATGGCAGGGGCCTGTCAAACCTCCTCCTGCTAGACTCCCGGCTCCCAGGAAGGAGAGATCCTTCAAGAAGCTAGGAGACCAGAAGTTCAGAACCCCACCCAGACCCTCCTTAAGGAGCTGCATGGATAATGGGGGAAGGCCTAGGGTACCTTCAAGCTCCACCAAGGGACCCAACTCACCGGCTTGCCCAGGCGTGTGGCCCGGGGAAGCCCTGGAGATCTGGAGCAAGGTGGTAGAGGGGTTCTGGGGTTACCCAAGTCCCTCACCCCCACTAGGCCTCGTCAAGCAGGCCTCCGGCATGGTGGTGGCCTGTCAAACCTCCTCCTGCTAGACTCCCCATCTTCAAACTTTTTAAAGTGAGGGCCGAATTACAGTCCCTTAGAGAGCTGAGGGCCGGACTATATGAGCTACTAATTCCTACTCACACTGCACATATCTTATATAAATAAAATGAAAACTATTTATAAATAAACAGATCACGCACCAGTATTTCAATGGGAACTGTGGGCCTGCTTTTGGCTAAAGAGATGGTCAATGTCCAGTTCCATATTTGTCACTGCCAGCTGTAACTAGTGATGCAAGTGGGCATCAGTTAATCTTGATCTGGTTAAAGATTTCATATGTTTCATTCTTGAAAATATCTGTTCACAGGCATAAGTGCTACCAAAGATAGTTACCATTTTGAGTGCATGGTTCCTGATATTTGGATATACACTGAGTGTATATGCTGGCAGGTATCTTGACAACCAAACAGTGCTCACTGCTGGCGGGCCAGATCAGACTCCTCTGCAGGCCACATGTGGCCCGCGGGCCGTAGTTTGAAGACCCCTGATTTAGACCATACCCACTTCCCTTTCTTCAGATGACCCCATCATCTGTACCTAGAATTTCCTCCACTTGCCCTACTCCCCATATATCACACCCACATACTTATTAAATTTACTTATTTAAGTTGGACTCTTCTACAAATCACTTGTTTCTCTCTGTTTCCAGGTCATAAAAGACTATACATTTCTCTTTTTTATTTGTTTGTTTGTTTTAGGGTAATATGTGGTGGCACTCAGAGCTTTCTTCTGGTTCTACACTCAGAGATTATTCCTGGAGGAGATTGGAGAACCATAGGAATGAAGGGGATCAAACTCAGGTTTGGCTGAGTACTAGGCAAGTGCCTTACTCACTATACAGAAAACAATCTATCTCTCTAGCCCTACTGAATATTTTTTATAATTATCTTTATTTAAACACCGTGATTACAAACATGATTATAGTTGTATGATTTACAGTCATGTAAAGAAACCTACTGAATCTTTTTATTTTCTCTTCATTGTCATAAACTTAAATAAACCCAAAACACCCACTGCTGAACGTTTAAATTGAGTTTATGTGACTGGTCTCTCTCTCCTGAAAGGCTCCTGTCAGAGCCCTATCAAATTGAGTGCCCCAGACCAGAGTTAGATGGAGTTTCTAGGTGAAAAGCTAAGAAATGGCCCAAAGGCAGGCAGAAGTGAAACATCTCCACTGGTCCGGAGGACTAAGGCAGCACAGAATTCCAGTAGAGCACATGTCCTGGAGCCAGAGCTGGCCCTGGAGTTCTGCTCCTAAGTCCCTACTGTATGACTATCGGCCAGCAATTTTTGATGCCTCTGTGCCTCTGATTCTTTACCTAGAAAGGGACTTTGTAACCACATATTTCACATGGCTGTTTGTTCATGAGTTCATCATGTGTGAAATGCATAAAAGAACATGAGAAAATATAAGAGTTTACAGTCATGGCTACAGTCTCCCAGTCCCCAATATCACACATTTCCAAACTGTTCAGATTTCTTTGTTTAGTTTCCTTTTGTCTGACTATACACTTTTACTTGTAGATTCTATCCTATCATCTTCCTTCTCAGAACCTAGCCTGAGACCATGTGGATCAGAGGTATTGATCAAATAACTCCTCTCAGGCAATGACAGAGGTTCCTCCAAATATCTGTTTATCTCCCTTATAATCTTCATGACTTAAAACCTCAATTCTTGAAATTCTTTGGGATCCATTAGCTTTTTGTCTTATCCTTTCCTCTTCCTCACTCTGTCTCAGGGGTTCATTCACATCTGTACTCTCTGCAGTTGTCCTAGTGCTTCCTCTAAAAGACAACTTTATTTCTAAACAATCTCTATCAGGGGTCTCAAACTCGTGGCCCACGGGCCACAAATGCCCCTTCGTGTAGGGAGCCAGATTCTCCCTCACAGTCTTGGCATAAGCACAGCCATCGTGTAGCAAACTGCCATTTTCAAACAGGCCTGTCCTTTAATTGAGCTATATATTGTATACGTGCCAACTGGCCATAAGTTGATGCAGATCCATAGAACCATAAGGTCGCACTCTTCTGGCTCAGGAAACTCAGACCTATAGATAGAGCATTTGGTGTGATAATAGGATGTTCCTCAGGAAACTTGTATTAAATTAACAGGCACATGCCAAACCTTTTGAACTGAATGATGACGAATGTATGCTTCACAAATGTTTGCATTGTCTCCTCCTCCCTTTGTGTAAAAACTATATAAGTCATGGCATTTCAAAAATAAATTGACGCAATAATCAGAATCCTTGGTGGTCCCCTTTTTCCCACCTATTTCCTATTCAGGTGCAGTCCCTTTCCACCACCATGAATAAACTGAAGCTGCTGGCCGGCACACCTCCATACAACATTTTGTGGCCCTGCCCTAGAGAAATCTTTTCTTGTTTTGTTTTGTTTTATTTGTTTGGGTCACACCTCTCAATGTTCAAGACTTACTACTGACTTTTCACTCAAATATCACCCCAACTCTGCCTCCTGCGGCCCCCAGGTAAATTGAATTTGAGATCCCTGCAAGTCTAGCTTATCTATTCTGCATAGAAAATGCGTTAAAGGGGCCGGAGAGATAGCACAGAGGTAAGGTGGAGAGATAACACAGTGGTAAGGCATTTGCCTTGCATGCGGAAAGACGTTGGTTCAAATCCAGGCATCCCATATGGTCCCCCGAGCCTACTGGGGGCGATTTCTGAGCGTAGAGCCAGGAATAAACCCTGAGAGTTACCGGGTGTGACAAAAACCAAAAAAAGGGGGGGGATTAAAAGGGGCCTTCTGCCTATTTCAAGTAGAATCCTTTAGAAAAAAAGAAAAGCAGTTGAGTAAGGAGCCAGAATAGAAAGCCTTCAAACATAGGCCCATCTTTCTAGAAATCTGTAGGTACCAGTGTACAGACATCACTAACACTTCACTGGAGGTTTAGTATTCAGACAATGCTAGGGAGGGAAAGGGAGCATAACACAGGGAGATCCAATTTATTTTCATTTTCAATTAGCAACCTGCAGAAAGCAAAATTTCTCTTATCCCCAGGCCCAAAACCTCAAACACAAACACACCCCACATATTTGGAAGATATCCTTATTCCACTCTATCTAGAACAAGACATAAAGAGAAAGGGAATACAAGATCCAGAACCAAATAACGAGGCTCCAGTCCACAACAGGCTTAACGATGAGAAAGAAAGGTCAGATGCGGGTCTCATTCAAGTCATAACTCTGTACTAGTGCCCTCTGCCCCGAGCAGCAATGTGGGGCTAGAACATGATCCTGGTCTCTCGCAGTGGGAGTTGCTGGTTGAATATTAATTAATTGCCCAGAAGTAATGGAAATGGAATCCTTTAGTACCTACCTCTCACTCGCCATATTTCCTAAGTTTCCTTGGGATGAGGACAATCAAAGCAATGTCTCCACTCTATGATTTAATACTCTTTTTTTTTTTTTGGTTTTTGGGCCACACCCAACGGTGCTCAGGGGGTTACTCCTGGCTATCTACTCAGGAATAGCTCCTGGAGGGCATGGGGGACTATATGAGATGCCAGGATTCGAATCACCATCTGTCCTGGATCAGCTAACTGCAAGGCAAATGCCCTACCGCTATGCTATCTCTCCAGCCAAAAGAAAAAGATTTTTATATAAATAAACATGCTCACTGAGGGGCCAGAATGACAGCACAACAGGTAGAGCATTTGCCTTGCACACTGCTGATCTGAGTCCTTTCCCTGGCATCCCATATGGTCCCCTGAGCCTGATAAGAGTAATTTCTGAGTAAAGAGCCAGGAATAATAACCTCTGAGTGTGAGCCCCCCCCCACCAAAAATGCTCAAAAAAAAAAAAAAAAAAAACAAAAAAAAAACAAAGCTCAGTGAATCTAATGTGAAATCTACTGAAAAGGAAAATGAGACCTATTTTAAAAGAACCAAATGTTGGTGTAGACTCCTCTTTCAATACCCATTACCATATCCCTTAGTTTTGTAGACTTGAAAATTATGATTTTTTTTAAGAATGCTCTATATGCAATCTAACCCTGGAAATCTTTCTTCAGTAAAGTTTACCCTCACTAATGATGATTTGCCTAGAAAATGGAAAACCTTTCCATCTGACTTGTCAGTTTTTTACCTTTTTTTTTTTGGTACATAATGTTTTATTGTCATTCAAATTTTTTTTAATTATTATCCTTATTTAAACAACTTGTTTTTTTTTTTCCTTTCTTTTTTTTTATTTAAACACCTTGATTACATACATGATTGTGTTTGGGTTTCAGTCATAAAAGGAACACCACCCATCACCAGTGCAAAATTCCCATTACCCAAGTCCCAAATCTCCCTCCTCCGCACCCAACCCCCGCCTGTACCCTAAACAGGCTCTACATTTCCCTCATACATTCTCAATATTAGGACAGTTCAAAATGTAGTTATTTCTCTAACTAAACTCATCACTCTTTGTGGTGAGCTTCCTGAGGTGAGCTGGAACTTCCAGCTCTTTTCTCTTTAGTGTCTGAAATTTATTATTGCAAGAATGTCTTTCATTTTTCTTAAAACCCATAGATGAGTGAGACCATTCTGCGTTTTTCTCTCTCTCTCTGACTTATTTCACTCAGCATAATAGATTCTGTGTACATCCTTGTATAGGAAAATTTCATGACTTCATCCCTCCTGACAGCTGCATAATATTCCATTGTGTATATGTACCACAGTTTCTTTAGCCATTCGTCTGTTGAAGGGCATCTTGGTTGTTTCCAGAGTCTTGCTATGATAAATAGTGCTGCAAGGAATATAGGTGTAAGGAAGGGATTTTTGTATTGTATTTTTGTGTTCTTAGGGTATATTCCTAGGAGTGGAATAGCTGGATCGTATGGGAGCTCGATTTCCAGTTTTTGGAGGAATCTCCATATTGCTTTCCATAAAGGTTGAACTAGACAGCATTCCCACCAGCAGTGGATAAGGGTTCCTTTCTCTCCACATCCCCGCCAGCACTGTTTGTTCTCATTCTTTGTGATGTGTGCCATTCTCTGTGGTGTGAGGTGGTATCTCATTGTTGTTTTGATTTGCATCTCTCTGATGATTAGTGATGTGGAGCATTTCTTCATGTGTCTTTTGGCCATTTGTATTTCTTCTTTGTCAAAGTGTCTGTTCATTTCTTCTCCCCATTTTTTGATGGGATTAGATGTTGTTTTCTTGTAAATTTCTGTCAGTGCCTTGTATATTTTGGAGATCAGCCCTTTGATGGGTATTGGGTGAATAGATTCTCCCACTCAGTGGGTGGCTCTTGTATCCTGGGCACTATTTCCTTTGAGGTGCAGAAGCTTCTCAACTTAATATATTCCCATCTGTTAATCTCTGTTTTCACTTGCTTGGAGAGTGCAGTTTCCTCCTTGAAGATGCCTGAAGTCTCAATGTCCTGGAGAGTTTTGCCCATGTGTTGTTCTATATATCTTATGGTTTGGGGTCGGATATTGAGGTCTTTAATTCATTTGGATTTTACCTTCGTACATGATGTTAGCTGGGGGTCTAAGTTCAATTTTTTGCAAGTGGCTAGCCAGTTGTGCCAACACCACTTGTTGAAGAGGCTTTCCTTGCTCCATTTAGGATTTCCTGCTCCTTTATCAAAAATTAGGTGATTGTATGTCTGGGGAACATTTTCAGAGTATTCAAGCCTATTCCACTGATCTGAGGGTCTGTCCTTATTCCAATACCATGCTGTTTTGATAACTATTGCTTTGTAGTAAAGTTTAAAGTTGGGGAAAGTAATTCCTCCCATATTCTTTTTCCCAATGATTGCTTTAGCTATTCTAGGGTGTTTATTGTTCCAAACAAATTTCAAAAGTGCCTGATCTACCTCTTTGAAGAATGTCATAGGTATCTTTAGAGGGATAGCGTTGAATCTGAATAACGCCTTGGGGAGTATTGCCATTTTGATGATGTTAATCCTGCCAATCCATGAGCAGGGTATGTGTTTCCATTTCCGCGTGTCCTCTCTTATTTCTTGGAGCAGAGTTTTATAGTTTTCTTTGTATACATCTTTCACATTTTTAGTCAAGTTGATTCCAAGATATTTGAGTTTGTGTGGCACTATTGTGAATGGGGTAGTTTTCTTAATGTCTATTTCTTCCTTATTACTATTGGTGTATAGAAAGGCCATTAATTTTTGTGTGTTAATTTTGTAGCCTGCCACCTTGCTATATGAGTCTATTGTTTCTAGAAGCTTTTTGGTAGCGTCTTTAGGGTTTTCTAAGTAGAGCATCATGTCATCTGCAAACAGTGAGAGCTTGACTTCTTCCTTTCCTATCTGGATTCCCTTGATATCTTTTTCTTGCCTAATCGCTATAGCAAGTACTTCCAGTGCTATGTTGAATAGGAGTGAGAGAGGACAGCCTTGTCTTGTGCCAGAATTTAGAGGGAAAGCTTTTAGTTTTTCTCCATTGAGGATAATATTTGCCACTGGCTTGTGGTAGATGGCCTTAACTATATTGAGAAAGGTTCCTTCCATTCCCATCTTGCTGAGAGTTTTGATCAAGAATGGGTGTTGGACCTTGTCAAATGCTTTCTCTGCATCTATTGATATGATCATGTGGTTTTTATTTTTCTTGTTGTTGATGTTGTGTATTATGTTGATAGACTTACGGATGTTAAACCATCCTTGCATTCCTGGGATGAAACCTACTTGATCGTAGTGGATGATCTTCTTAATGAGGTATTGAATCCTATTTGCTAGGATTTTGTTGAGGATCTTTGCATCTGCATTCATCAGCGATATTGGTCTGTAATTTTCTTTTTTGGTAGCATCTCTGTCTGGTTTAGGTATCAAGGTGATGTTGGCTTCATAAAAGCTATTTGGGAGTGTTTCCACTTGTTCAATTTCATGAAAGAGTCTTGCCAGGATTGGTAGTAGTTCCTCTTGGAAAGTTTGATAGAATTCATTAGTGAATCCATCTGGGCCTGGGCTTTTGTTTTTGGGCAGACTTTTGATTACCATTTTTATTTCATCTATGGTGATGGGGGTGTTTAGATATGCTACATCCTCTTCTTTCAACCGTGGAAGATTATAAGAGTCCAAGAATTTATCCATTTCTTCCAGGTTCTCATTTTTAGTGGCATAGAGTTTTTCAAAGTAGTTTCTGATTACCCTTTGAATCTCTGTCATATCAGTAGTGATCTCTCCTTTTTCATTCCTAATACGATTTATCAAGTTTCTCTGTCTCTCTTTCTTTGTTAGGTTTGCCAGTGGTCTATCAATCTTGTTTATTTTTTCGAAGAACCAACTTCTGCTTTCGTTGATCTTTCGGATTGTTTTTTGGGTTTCCACTTCGTTGATTTCTGCTCTCAGCTTTGTTATTTCCTTCTGTCTTCCTATTTTTGGGTCCTTTTGTTGAGTACTTTCTAGTTCTATTAGCTGTGTCATTAAGCTACTCAGGTAAGCTCCTTCTTTCTTCCTGATGTGTGCTTGTAAAGCTATAAATTTTCCTCTCAGTACTGCTTTTGCTGTGTCCCATAAGTTCTGATAGTTTGTATCTTTATTGTCATTTGTTTCCAGGAACCTTTTGATTTCCTCCTTGATTTCATCTCGGAGCCACTGGTTATTGAGTATGAGGCTGTTTAACTTCCAGGTGTTAAAGTTTTTCTTCTGTGTCCCTTTGGAATTCACAAATAATTTCAGAGCCTTGTGGTCAGCGAAGGTAGTCTGCAAAATTTCTATCCTCTTGATATTATGGAGGTATGTTTTATGTGCCAGCATGTAGTCTATCCTGGAGAATGTCCCATGTACATTGGAGAAGAATGTGTATCCAGGTTTCTGGGGATGGAGTGTCCTATATATATCCACTAGGCCTCTTTCTTCCATTTCTCTCCTCAGGTCTAGTATATTCTTGTTGGGTTTCAGTTTGGTTGACCTATCCAGTGTTGACAAAGCAGTGTTGAGGTCCCCCACAATTATTGTGTTGTTATTGATATTGTTTTTCAGATTTGTCAACAGTTGTTTTAAATATTTTGCTGGCCCCTCATTTGGTGCATATATATTTAGGAGAGTTATTTCTTCCTGCTCTACATACCCCTTGATTAATATAAAATGTCCATCTTTGTCCCTTACAACCTTCCTGAGTATAAAGTTTGCATTATCTGATATTAGTATGGCCACTCCAGCTTTTTTATGGGTGTTGTTTGCTTGGATAACTTTTCTCCAGCCTTTTATTTTGAGTCTATGTTTGTTCTGACTATTCAGGTGCGTTTCTTGTAGGCAGCAGAAGGTTGGATTGAGTTTTTTGATCCAC
Source organism: Suncus etruscus (assembly GCF_024139225.1). Classification (NCBI taxonomy): domain Eukaryota; kingdom Metazoa; phylum Chordata; class Mammalia; order Eulipotyphla; family Soricidae; genus Suncus; species Suncus etruscus. The sequence goes on along the minus strand of NC_064861.1, from coordinate 87,157,911 downwards.
TTAGCCACTCTGTGTCTCTTAACTGGTGCATTTAGTCCATTGACCTTGAGAGAAAGAATTGTCCTAGGATTTAATGCCATCTTTATATCGAGATTTGGTGTGTCTCTTGGTCAGTCTTGTCTTAGATTAGGTCTTTCAGTTTTTCTCTTAAGACTGGTTTTGAGTCTGTAAAGTTTCTGAGCTGTTTTTTGTCTGTGAAACCATGTATTCTTCCGTCAAACTGGAAAGTGAGTTTTGCTGGGTACAGTATTCTAGGTGAAGCATTCATTTCATTCAGTCTTGTCACAATATCCCACCACTGCTTTCTGGCATTTAGTGTTTCTGGTGACAGGTCTGCTGTAAATCTCAAGGATGCTTGCTTGAATGTAATTTCCTCTTTTGATCTTGCTGTTTTCAGAATTCTGTCTCTATCTGTGGGATTTGTCATTGTGACTAGGATGTGTCTTGGGGTGGTTTTTCTTGGGTCTCTTTTGGTTGGTACTCTTCGAACATGCAGGATTTGATCACATATATTCTTTAGCTCTGGAAGTTTCTCTTTAATGATGTTCTTGACCGTTGATTCTTCCTGGAAATTTTCTTCCTGGGTCTCTGGGACTCCAATGATTCTTAAGTTGTTTCTGTTGATCTTATCATAGACCTCTATTTTTATCTGTTCCCATTCTTTGACGAATTTTTCCATTGTCTGTTCATTTGTTTTAAGTTTTTTTCCAATCTCTCTTGTTGTATGGAATTGTTATGTATCTCATCTTCCACAGCACCAAGTCTATTCTCAGCTTCTGATACCCTGTCCCAGAGCTTATCCATTTTGTCATTCACTTCATTTACTGATTTTTTCAGGCCTGTTATTTGACATGTTATTTCAGTTTGGAGTTTTGTGATTTCTGTCTTCATATTTTCTTGATTCTTATTAGTGTTCTGTTCTATTCTATTCATGGTTTCTTTGAGTTCTTTGAGTATATTCCATATTGCTACTCTAAAGTCCTTATCTGAGAGATTGATTAGTTGGTTGGTCGTTAACTGGTCATCAGAATTGTCATCTTCATTCTCTATGTCTGATGCTGGCCTGCGTTGTTTCCCCATTGTCACACTTATATTGTGGGTTTTTCTACGTGTTGTGGTGGTATTCATTGGTTATATGATGCAGGCAACACACTTCTCTGGCTCTGCCCTTTCTGGATGGGCCGACTTGCCTCCAAGGTAGGGGAGTCCTCCGTGGATGAAGCCTCACACAGGATCAAATCTTAGGCCCAAGCACGCAGTAGAGAAGACAGTCTGGAGAGAAATTCTTGCTTCTGTGATCCAGCACAGTTCTTAGTGTGGTTTTTTTCTTCTTGTGATGGTGTTCTTTTTTTAGAAAGAGCGCATGGCTGCGTAGCGAAGTGGAGCTAAGTGCCTTCTGGAGCCTCTTTTCAGCCCACTCTCAGGAGGTTCACGCAACAGGATAGCAGAGAGACACACACAGGCAGCACTCACAGTTTTTCACAGTCGGGCCCCACTGGTCAGGCGTAGTTTTCACTCGCTTGCTGGGCAGCTTCAGAATGCTGTATTTTTGGGGTTCACTTTCCAGGACTCTGAGGAGAGTCACTGGCTCGCTGGGTAGCTTCCGAATGTAGTTTCTTTGGGGTTCGCTTCCCAGGGCTCTGAGGAGAGCTTCCAGAGTTCAGGAAAGACAGAGAAGGGTAGGACAGGGCTCCCTTCTGGTGCTCAGTTTCCTCAGAAGAAGCACAGCCGGGTGGAGACTCTGCAGGTAGAGCAATCAGCACTCTGCCTGGAAACCCCCACATCCAGCCATTTCTTACTCACTCACTGGCTCGCTGGGTAGCTCCCGAATGTAGTTTCTTTGGGGTTTGCTTCCCAGGGCTCTGAGGAGAGCTTCCAGAGTTCAGGAAAGACAGAGAAGAGTAGGACAGGGCTCCCTTCCGGTGCTCAGTTTCCTCAGAAGAAGCACAGCCGGGTGGAGACTCTGCAGGTAGAGCAATCAGCACTCTGCCTGGAAACCCCCACATGCAGCCATTTCTCACTCACTCACTGGCTCGCTGGGTAGCTTCCGAATGTAGTTTCTTTGGGGTTCGCTTCCCAGGGCTCTGAGGAGAGCTTCCAGAGTTCAGGAAAGACAGAGAAGAGTAGGACAGGGCTCCCTTCTGGTGCCCAGTTTCCTCAGAAGAAGCACAGCCGGGTGGAGACTCTGCAGGTAGAGCAATCAGCACTCTGCCTGGAAACCCCCACATGCAGCCATTTCTCACTCACTCACTGGCTCGCTGGGTAGCTCCCGAATGTAGTTTCTTTGGGGTTCGCTTCCCAGGGCTCTGAGGAGAGCTTCCAGAGTTCAGGAAAGACAGAGAAGAGTAGGACAGGGCTCCCTTCTGGTGCCCAGTTTCCTCAGAAGAAGCACAGCCGGGTGGAGGCTCTGCAGGTAGAGCAATCAGCACTCTGCCTGGAAACCCCCACATGCAGCCATTTCTCACTCACTCACTGGCTTGCTGGGTAGCTCCTGAATGTAGTTTTTTTGGAGTTCGCTTCCCAGGGCTCTGAGGAGAGCTTCCAGAGTTCAGGAAAGACAGAGAAGAGTAGGACAGGGCTCCCTTCTGGTGCCCAGTTTCCTCAGAAGAAGCACAGCCGGGTGGAGACTCTGCAGGTAGAGCAATCAGCACTCTGCCTGGAAACCCCCACACGCAGCCATTTCTCACTCACTCACTGGCTCGCTGGGTAGCTCCCGAATGTAGTTTCTTTGGGGTTCGCTTCCCAGGGCTCTGAGGAGAGCTTCCAGAGTTCAGGAAAGACAGAGAAGAGTAGGACAGGGCTCCCTTCTGGTGCCCAGTTTCCTCAGAAGAAGCACAGCCGGGTGGAGGCTCTGCAGGTAGAGCAATCAGCACTCTGCCTGGAAACCCCCACATGCAGCCATTTCTCACTCACTCCAGTTTTTTACCTTTTAAGTGTTCTGACTCATTCCACCTGAGTCAACTTTAAACTGCAACCTATAGATCGATCCTCAGTGTCTGTTCATGTGTGTGTGTGTGAGTGTATGTGTTGGCCACCTCAATGTCTGTGTAATGTCCATCTGTAATATACATAATGTCTGTCTATGTTGTATATTGTCCTTCCCTATTATATATAACCCTTCCTCCCCCTCACCCTGCTTATCACTTCAAAATTTCTTTTCTCTCCCTTCACTCTCTTACCCCCATGTCTCCCTATTTAAACCTTTTGAACAATTCTTAATTCCTCATGAGCTGGAACATTCCCGCCTACTATCCAACTGCCAACCAGCCCCCAAAGCAAAAAGACAGATTCCCAGCCTTGCTTCAGTCAGAGAAGAAGCTGCCAACACTGTTGCTGCTGCTGATTTGCTCTCAGTGGCCCATTTTCCCCCGCCTCCTTTCACTGTGGACTGTTGCTCAATACCAGATTCCGTTTTTCATAAACCCCCAGCTCAAGGACATTTCTGGATATGTGTCTTCTAGGAGCAGTTTTTCAGACTCCACAGACCATGCCACAGACTGAAGCTATGCTATAGATTTTATTCCCTTCAAAAAACTATTCCAAAAAACTTAAAGGTGATATGTATATTTCCTTCATATATCTCTTTTTTTATAATTTTTTATTTTGAATTATGAGAACAAAAGATGCAAAGAAAGAGGACAAGGTAAAGTTACAGTGGAAGGGCAATCAGCCATAACATAATTCTCAGAAGAAGTCCCCTTGCTGATATCTTAACTTTGAACTTTCAGCCAAAGAACGTTAAGATAAATAAAACAGAATCCGTGTACAATTACTTTGCCCCTCAAGTCCCCAGATTGTAGCACATTATAATATTTCTTAACAGCACACAAGGCAATCTAAAGCCATAAAACTTATGTAACTCCTTAAACATTAGAGGCATAGTATTTTTTACATTTCCATGTACATGCATATTAGCTTAAATTAACCTCAAATTTTAAGTGGGTGCATTTAACCTCAAATTTTAAGTGGGTGCATTTTAAGGATTAGAGTCAAAAAATCACAGTAAAAATGGTGTTAGAGTGGCAATTGTTGTTTGCATAGGCCCACCAAAATATGAGAGGCATGGAAAGGAATAACCTTGGCCTAAATACAAAGAGATCCTACCCCTGAAGTTTCCTGGCATAAGACCAACTCTAGGCTTCAGGCAAGTTATTGTCCAATCCAAGACATTGTCCGTAGTGCAAACACACTTTTCACACAGTCTCTGTTGTTGGTCTCATGCTTCTGTATTAAAGATTCTGGAATCTGCATATCCTAAATTGAAGTCATGGTGTGGAGTGTCTTCTCGTTTCACCTCACCATGAAAGGGCAATGCAGGAAGCCCTGTCCTGTAAGCAGGTTGTTGTTAAGTCTTCTCATTGTTAAGGGAAGTCTCTTTTCAGCAGGATGATGTCTGAGCAGCGGTAGGGTCTTCCATGGTAGAGGATTGCTTCCAGGTGATGTTATAGACAAACCTCACAATTAAGGGGCAATACAGCAAGCCCTGTCCAGTAAGCAGGTCATTGTTCTTGATAAGTCTTCTTAGTGTTAAGGAAAGTCTTTTTTGAGTAGATCGATGTCAGAGCAGCTGTAGGGTCTTCCCTGGTAGAGGAATGCCTCTAGGTGATGTTATATACAACCTTTGATGTTTTGTAGATGTCTTCTCTAGATCAGGAGTGAATGGAGAATGCCCATTCTTCTGAGGCCTGTACCAGGTCTTTATGTCAATGTTCAGGGTGTAAGGTCTCATTGCACTACAAGATTTGCGTGTTCTCTATTAGATAAGAACTTATTGGTATGTATATTATTTTCCCATTTTAGTGTGCCTAAGCAAACAATAAATAAAGCCACAAGATGCTATCAGATATATGGGGGTGTAAGAACATTTCCAACAATACCCATGACTTGGTTCAAACATAAGCATTAAACTGAGGGATTCTTTCACACCAAATTTCATATTGAGCAGTTCACAAAGAGAAGATAAAAAACATGGGGGGGGGGAATCATCACTGTATAAGACAATATTCAGCAAAAGTTATAGCCATCAAAGAAAACACCCATAAAATGTTGAAGAGACATAAGTGTCCTTTTTATGCCTTTTAAAATTGTTGGGTGCGTGTTATCTCCAGGGCACCACTTTGATCTGTGACTTAGGACTATACAGTACTTAAGTTAGAAAGAGTAAATGAGGAGTAATGATGATAGGAATTAAGGAAGTTAAAAACAAATATGATCTTATGAAGGGGTATGCTAAAGAGCAGAGTACAAAATGGACATTCTGCATATATAAAAACATAATTCAATGATAGTGAGTACTATTAATGTTTCTTGTGCGCACGGGGGCAATAGCCCCTGAGCGATTTTGAGAATATAAACTGGACAGAGATTACCAGTGACTTCAAGAAGCTGGGAGGTCAGAAGTTCAGGGCCCCACCCAGACCCTCCCTAAGGAGCTGAATGGATAATGGGGGAAAGCCTAGGGTACCTTCGAACTCCACCAAGGGGCCCAACTCACCGCCTTGCCCAGGCATGTGGCCCAGGGAAGCCCTGGAGATCTGGACCAAGGTGGTAGAGCGGCGTTGGGGTTACCCAAGTCCCGCACCCCCACTAGGCCTGGTTAGGAAGGCCTCTGGCATGGTGGTGGCCTGTCAAACCCCCTCCTGCTAGACTCCCGGCTCCCAGGAAGGCTTCATATATCTCTTTAGATATATTTCCTTAATAGGTATAATTCATTGGTTGTTTCTTTTTGGGGAGGGAGTGGCACCCCTGGTGATGCTCGTGGGTTACTCCTGGCTATGTGCTCAGAAATTGCTCCTGGCTTAGGGCACCATATGGGACACTGGGGGGATCAAACCATGGTCCATCTTAGGTCAGAGCCTGTAAGGCAAATGTTGTACTGTCAATTGGCCTCTCAATGAGCATGTTTATTCATATAAAAATTATTTTTCTTTTGGCTGAAGACATAGCATTAGAGGTATGGCATTTGCCTTGCAGTTAGCTGATCCAGGACAGATGGTGGTTCAAATCCTATGTATTGGGAACAAGTTCTTATCTAATAGGGATAAAAACTCATAAATTTTACATTGCAGTGGAACCGTTCACCTTGAATATTTGTTATAGTCACTTGGCTTAGGCTTCAGACGATCAAACAATGGCCATTCACCCCTAAACCTTGGACCCCATCTATGGAACCAGCACCAGGAATCGGACTTATACTGGGGAAGGGCCTAATGCTGTCCTGGCACTGACTTGCTCCACAGAGGATTCATATGACATCCTGATGACTTGGAAACAGAAACAACTGCTTTAGTGCAAGGTTCCCTGCATTGCAACTTAACAGTGAGATGAAACTAGAAGATGCTCTGGGATATTGATTTGACATAAGATCTGTGAAAAAACAGCATCTTAACTACAGAAACCTGACTGCAACAACTGTGATTGAGCAGAAATTTTACTGGTACCACAGAGAAAAACTATGGGGTTAAACAATTTAGTATGCCCAGAGCCACTACTTGGTCTAATGGAAGGATGTTTCACAGGTAGGGTCTCCCTGGTTTTAGGCCAAAGGTTTTCCTTTCTATTTCCCTCAAATTTTGCTGCACCAATGCAAAACAAACAAACAAAAACCCTGCCACACACACACCCTTTTTTCTTTAGTTTCCTTTTTTCTTTTATTTATTTCTTATATTTTAAATAGAAACGCCCGTCTTTTTCATTGAACCTTGGGACATGAATTACTTTTTTTTTGCCACATATATCTGCATTTTTCTATAAAACCAAGAAGAAAGGAAAAAAGAAAGGCTGAGTGTTAGGAACCAAGTGGTCTCAGAAGCATTGGAGGAAGAAAAATAAGGACAGAACTAAATATCCAAGCCAAAGTCAACAATAGAATCAAGAGACCTAAATTTTAGCATTCTAAACATCAAGGGACCCATTATACTGGTAGACCAGGAGCAAAGGGGTGGTGGAATAGGATGCATTCTGGGTTCATTAATGGAAGGAGGTCAACACTAGTGGTGGGAATGACTGGATTCTGAAGGTCAAAGTGTACAGGATGATTTGATTTGTGGAAGAAGCCATGCTGGTCAAGAAAGGAAAATTAGAGCCTATGTTGTCCCAGAGGGAAAAAGTACTGAAGATGAAAAGATTTCAAGGAAAAGAATTATAAAACCTAGACTGATTTTTTTTTTCAGAAGAGATGAGATTCAATAAAAGAGAATTTGAGGCTATTCCTAGAAAGCAAAATCTCATAGAAATAGGTCATGATTCAGCAGTTGTTACCCATGACAATAAAAATGCCAGAAATTGGTTGGCAAAGTACAGTGAAAGTCAGACTTCTTTTTTTCAATCACAGAAACTAAGATACTTGGGTTTAAAAAGTGCCCTCATTGGGGAATTTTTAGAAAATGTACAGCAGGAAAATAACAACATGGCATCACTATTTGGAACTGGCATGTGGTACAGGTAGATATTTGATCAAGTGGAAAAGTGAAGAATAAACAGCTAGCTTGTCCTGATTCTGCTGATGTTTCCATAAATCAGTGTCAACAAAGTTCTGAGGAAATGAAAACTTATTCTCATAATAATGAATACATGTTAAGGACAGAATTCATAATTGATGTGCTGCAGGTGGCTTCTGTCCTATGGCACCAGTGGGATTTCAATGAATCCACTTCAGGGAGAGTGAGTTGCACGAGCAGCAAGATATGAAATTAATGATGAGACCACCAAAATAAATTGTATAGGGACCCAGGTCTTCTGGCATAGACATGAGACAATTTTACTCTTCCATATTTGTAGTATATATACACATGGCTTTAGGTAGTTTGTAATCTTAGAATAGAATAGAGTTAAGTTAGGAGCCAGAGGATAACATGAAGGCTAATATCTTACTTATCAAAGTAGTTCCTGGCCCTAGGTGTTATTACTGATGTAAATTAAGGAATAACAAGCAGCCTGGTTTCCTTATAACAAATATCCTTAACCTAAAGAAATAGTATTCTAGCTAGCGGATAAGACTATTTTCCTATGGTCTGGTTATAGAAACAGATTAAACTTAGATGAAAGGGGTACAGAATTATACCTAATAAATTTAATAGCCTAATTCTACACTGACCAAACCTGTTTGTTAACAGGTATTCTAAAAGACAGGAAAAGTCCCCGAGGCAAAGCCATCCTGCTATGGTGTTCAAAGACAAGGAGAAAAGACATTGTCTTTAAGATGCTATGCTTTGACTTGGCCTTTAGATGTAAATAGGCTGACAGAAAGAGACCAAGCTTGTCTTACTATTTGGTGCAGACTTTCTCTGGGAAAAGGCATTTGATAGAGGCCCTATTTAGGCCTGTAAATTTACAAGGGAGAAATAATATTCAATCCATATAAATGAAGAAACATGTAATGTCAGTACTAATGTTAAAGTTCTTTTAAGCAGTTCTATAGTTTTATCAAGTAATAGTAATTTCATAGTTTTATTAGATTTAACCACGCTTTTAGCTTCTGATTTCTAAATTGACTACCTTGCCGTTCCCAGGCTCCTCTCCCTGAGGACCCTGGTAACCAGGCAGTGAAACAATTTACTTCCTTGCCATTCCCAGGCCCCTGAGGACCCGCTCCCTACTTCCCATGCAGCCAGGCAGTAAAACTATTCACTGAAAATTTGGAGGATACAGACCTTATCTTCAACAGACCATTGGAATGTGAGCTGAGATGAATTGCATCAGGAAGGGAGTCTGGGGAATTGTATCTTTTTCTATCAATATTATTGAATGGCTAAAATGGAATAAATTTGAATAAATTGAATGTTTAAAATTTGTGGGGACCTAAGAAATGTTTGAAATGTAACCACATGTAACCTCATTATCATATAAATTTCTATAAGAATCTGGGAATTACTGAGCTCAGTGCCACTCCTGCTGTGCCAGGAGTCCGATTTGGACCCAGAGAGCTCTTTGGGAAATGAACCCTGCATTGTCTTTTTGCATCTCTGAAGTTTCATAGTCTTTATAGAATCCCAGACACTGGACTCTCCTTAGGCCCTCCTCAGGCCCTAGGCTTTATCGCTATCTTTTAACACTAAGACTTGAATTTCAGAAATCTTGCCAATAATCCACTTGGGGGGGTATCACATGTCCACAAACGAGCCTGCTGGCTTAATATTTCTTGGGGATGTTTCAGCTCACTGCTCCAAGAAAATCTGTAGATACATTTGGTGGGCCTGCTGAATTCTCCTTAAATGGAGGTGATTTATGTCAAGGCATGACACTGATGGTTCAAAGAAACATTTTTGCTTAATTTTGGGCCACAGCCTGGCCATGCTCATGCTCAGAGATTATTCCTGGCTCTGTGCTCAGAAATCACTCCTAATATAGCATGGGGAGCTATATGGGATGGCCGGGACTGAACCCAAGTAGGCCTCAACCAAGGTAAGTGCCTTACCCATTGTACTATATCTCCAGTTCTCAAAACTTTTAATGAACAACTTTTGTGACCCAAAATGTCCTTTGACATCTGAAGTTGTCCGTTTGCCTTTCCTTACTCACCAGAATCATGTGAACAGGCTGACTTGAAACTTGTGAAAGACTTAAACCTGCAGGCTATTTTATTGGCTCTATTCCCAATATCTTTGAACTGGCAAAGCATCTTGAAGCTTCAGATAGTCTTTAGAAATTGAAATATATACTTGCAAGTTCAGAAAGGGATTAGCCTTTATTTAGCTGTGAATGTGACTTCCCAAGGAGACATAAAAAATGGAAAATTAATCTAGTGTTTGACTTTAGAAGTGAATTATCTGCATCAACACTGAGAGTCAGGACACTAATTGCCAGGGCTGATTCAAGCAGCCCTAGCCCACCCATGCCGGCTTTCTCCTGCCTCCCACAGGTAGGGAAGCCCCGCCCAACCACACCACCTGCAAGAACAGCCCTAGTTCACCCACACAGGCTTTCTCCTGCCTCCCACAAGTAGGGAAGCCCCGCCCTACCACTCCGCCCAAGCGAACAGCCCTAGCCCTCCCACGCTGGCTTTCTCCTGAGTCCGACAGATAGGGAAGCCCCGCCCAACCACGCAACGTGCAAACAACCCTTGCCCGCCCCCGCCGACTTTCTCCTATCTCCCACAGGTATGGATGCCCCGCCCAACCACGCCGCCCGTGTGAACAGCCCTAGCTTGCCCACGCCATCTTTCTCCTGCCTCCCACAGGTAGGGAAGCCCAGCCCAACCATGCCGATCACACGAACAGCCCTATCCCACCCACGCCGGATTTCTCCTGCCTCTCACATGTAGGGAAGCCCCGCCCATGCAACTGCCTGCGCAAACAGCCCTAGCCCGCCCATGCCGGCTTTCTCTTGCCTCCCACAAGTAAGGAAAGCCCGCCCTACCACACCGCCCTAGCTAACATTCCTAGCCCCCCCACACCGGCTTTTTCCAACCTCCCACAGGTAGGGAAGCTCTGCCCAACATGCCACCCATTCGAACAGCCCTAGCCCGCCCACACCATCTTTCTCCTGCTTCCCACAGTAGAAAAGCCCCGCCCAACCATGCCGCCCACGTGAACAACCCTATCCCACCCACGCTGGCTTTCTCCTGCCTCCCACAGGTAGGGAAGCCCCACTCAACCACGCCGCCCACGCGAAAAGCCCTAGCCTGCGAAGGCTGGCTTTCTCCTGCTTCCCACAGGTATGGAAGACCTGCCCTACCACACCGACAGTGCGAACAGCCCTATCCCGCCACCACCGGCTTTGTCCTGCCTCGCACAGGTAGAGAAGTCCCACCCAACCACGCCACCCACGTGAACAGCCCTAGCTTGCCTCCACCAGCGTTCTCCTCCCTCCCACAGGTAGGGAAGACCCGCCCAACCACGCCGCCAGCGCAAACAGCCCTAGCCTGCGAAGGCCGGCTTTCTCCTGCCTCCCACAGGTATGGAAGACCTGCCCAATCACGCTGACAGTGCGAACAGACCTATCCCGCCACCACTGGCTTTGTCCTGCCTCCCACAGGTAGAGAAGCCTCACCCAACCATGCCGCCCACACGAACAGCCCTAGCCTGCCCCCGCCGGCTTTCTCCTGCCTCCCACAGGTAGGGAAGTCCCGCCCAACTATGCCAACCGTGCGAAACACACGAACGTGATAGCTTAACACAACTTATAGGTTTAGCCAGCTCAGACCTAACACCCAAATTTCTTAAATAAGCATAAAATTGGAAACAAAAGGAGGGACTTGGAGACCTCCATGCCCGCCAGTCAGCGTGCCTCTCCCCAGAGTAAGTGCAGTGCCCAGAGGCCGCTTTACCTGGGGCATAGGGACCCCCGCGTCCACAACGCCCCCCGCACCAGTGCCCAGGGTAAGTGCATTCCTCTGGGGTCTTCCACATGGGTGCTCGGAGACCTCCGTGCATGCCAGCCTGTGTACACAGAGACCCCATTACCTGCCGCCTCACTTTCCGGGCCCCAGATATCACCCCACTCGACCCAAGCTTAGACAGAAGAGGGCAGTTCTCTAGTACTTAGCCGGCCAGAGTCACCTGCGCCACTGGTACAGGCTGGGACCAATAAATTGGGTGAACTTGGGCCTGGTAACCTAGAGCAACCTAGCACCCTGAGCCCCAGAGTGGACCCGAGACCCCCCAAGGGCTGAGGGCAGCTACCAGGTGGGCTTGGCTGGGGGAATTTCTTCTGTGGAAACTCGGAGGGGGCGGAACTTCGTTGACTCCCAGATATGAGAAGGAACAGAGAGCTAAGCTCAAGAGCGCCCGCAACCATTGTGGCCAGGAGCAGAACTGCACCGGCTGACAGGAATAAAGAGAAGGAAATTGACCAGACCCACTGAAGGAAGGCTGACTTCCGGGTAGTAGAGGGGGGGAGAAAGAGCTAGATTCAACAGCACCCTCCACCATTGTGATCAGAAGAGGATTAGTACTAGCTGACAACAAAAGGGCAAAGCAACAAATCAGGCCATCTAAAAAGCACAGGAGGTGCCAAACCTCAGCAAGCTCACCCAACAATCGCCCCTAGAACCACCCTGAGGGAAGGGACCCATTTCCACACCACAGGGGATAAAAACAGGCTGAAATTATAAGGCACAGCACTTCAAAGCACACCAATAAACGCAAAGAAATATGGGTAAATCAAGGAGAACCCTAACATCTGAAGATATGAAGACAAACCCTATCCGCCAAAACACACAGATCTGTGGGAAGGTGACCTTAGAGCAGCAATGAGGATGGAAATGCAACAACTGATAAAAGAAATGAAAGAAACATTAGCTACCGAGTACAAGAAATCTATGGATGAACAAATCAGCCTAATTAAAGAACTCTTAAAGAACATGAGAGATTCCATAAAAAAGAAATGAAGGAATTAAAAGAGAAAGTAACAAGCCTTACAAGCAGAAACACAGAGTTGGAGAAACACATTGAAGAACACGAAGGAAAACTGCAAACAAAAAAATGATCAAGAAACCAACAAAGAAATAAAAGGCAAAGCACTGGAAGGAAAAGTCCAGTATCTAATGATCAAGGACAAAAAAAACAATCTAAGAATTGTGCGTATACCAGAAGGGAGAGAACAAATAGTCAGATAGATAATAGCAGAGAACTTCCCCACCCTCTGGAAAGAAACTTCAATGCTAATCCAGGAAGTGAAAAGAGTCCCTAATAAAATAGACCCTAATAAACCAACACCAAGACATATAGAAATCCAAATGGCAAAAAAAAACAAAGAGAAAGAGGAACTCTTTAAAGCATAAGAGAGAAAAAAAAACCTCAAGTACAAAGGTAGGGACATAAGAATAAAACCAGATCTCCCATTCGAAATAATTCAAGTAAGAAGACAGTGGAATCACATATTTAAACTACTGAGTGAAAGAAGTTTCCAACCTGGGGTCCAATACTCAGCAAAACTATTATTCATATGGGAGGACAGACTCAAAACATTTTCAAACAAGAACAAACTTGAACTATTTGTGCAAACAAAACCGATCCTAAATAACCTACTCAGAGACGAATTACATAATCCAAACCCAAGATTGTAACAAAAACCACCCTACACAACTGCACAACAGCCCTCTCTATCAATAATCTCCCTAAATGTTAACGGACTAAACTCTCCAATTGAAAGACACATAGTAGAGAACTGAATTAGGAAAAATAAACCGGACTTCTGCTGTCTGCAAGAAACACACCTACAACTACAGGATAAGCACAGGCTTAGAATAAAAGGATGGAAAGTAATTATTCAGGCCAATGGAAAACAAAAAAGAGCAGGGACAGCTATTCTTAAATCAGACCAAATTGCATTCAACCTCAAGAAAGTGATCAGAGACAAAGAGGGTCATTACTTACTGATCAGGGGAACAGTAGATCAAGAAACACTAATGCTGGTCAATATCTATGCACCTAATGTAGAGTCAGCAAAATATGTGAGGCAACTGCTCATAAACCTGGAGAAACACATAAAGGGAAATGTGATAATAGTAGGAGACATCGGGACCGGGCGGTGGCGCTGGAGGTAAGGTGCCTGCCTTACCTGCGCTAGCCTTGGAAGGATCGCGGTTCGATCCCCCGGCATCCCTTATGGTCCCCCAAGCCAGGAGCGACTTCTGAGCGCATAGCCAGGAGTAACCCCTGAGCGTCACCGGGTGTGGCCCAAAAACAAAACCAAAAACAAAAAAATAATTAAAAAAATAGTAGTGGACGTCATTACTCCACTATCACCACTGGACAGATTCAACAAACAGAAAAATAGCTAAGAAATAAGAGCTCTAAATGAAAAATTAGAAGATTTGGGGCTAATAGACTTATATAGAGCCCTCCATTCCCAGAAAGCAGAATACATATTTTTCTCAAGCCCACATGGAACCTTCTCCAGAATAGATCATGTCTTAGGATACAAAGCCAACCTATATAAGACCACAAAGGTAAGGATCATTAGAAGTACCCTTTCAGATCACTATGCAACAGAGGTCAAAATTGACGTCAAGAAGAAGCAATAGAGAAAAACTAATACCTGAATATTAAACAACATGCTGCTCAACAACAGATGGATCAAAGAACATCTCAGGGAAGAAATAAAAAAAATTCCTTGAGACAAATGACAATGAAGAGACAGCATGTCAAAATTTGTGGACACAGCAAAAGCAGTAATTAGGGGCAAACTTATAGCAATACAGGCCTATGTCAAGAAACAGGAAAATAACAAAAGCAACAGTTTAAAAGATCACCTCAAAGAACTGGAATGACAGCAACAGAGAAATCCAATCACAACCAGAAGGCAAGAAATAATAAAAACCAGAGCAAAAATAAACAACATAGAAACTAAGAAAAAATACAAAAAATCAATGAGACCAGGAATTGGTTTTTCGAAAAAATAAACAAGATAGACAAACCACTTGCAAAACTCACCAAAAAAAGAGGGGAAAACACCCAAATCAGTAGGATCACAAATGAAAGGGGTGAGAATACAACAGAGCCCCCAAGAAATACAACATATCATGAGATCATATTATGAACAACTATACTCAGCTAGGCTAGAGAACCCAGAAGAAATATACAGATTCTTGGAAAAACACCCTCTTCCAAGACTGGAAAAGGAAGATCTAGAAAGCCTAAAAAGACCAATCAACTCAGAGGAAATTGAAGATGTAATTAAAAAACTCCCTAAAAACAAAAGTCCAGGCCCAGATGGATTTACAGGTGAATTCTATCAAGCATTCCAAGAAGACTTACTACCACTTTTCCATAGGCTCTTCCAAACCATAGAAAAAACAGGAATCCTCCCTAACTCCTTCTATGAGGCAAATATCACACTCATTCCCAAAGATGGCAAAGACACCACCAAGAAAGAAAACTACAGACCAATCTCACTAATAAACATAGATGCAAAGATACTCAACAAAATCTTAGCAAACCGAATCCAACACTTCATCAAAAAGATCATACATCATGACCAAGTGGGATTTATACTAGGAATGCAAGGTTGGTTTAACATATGCAAATCAATCAACATTATACATCACATCAACAACAAGAAAGACAAAAACCATATGATCATATCAATTGATGCAGAGAAGGCATTTGAAAAAATTCAACACCCTTTCATGTTAAAGACATTCAGCAAAATAGGGTTAGAAGGAACCTTCCTCAAGATAGTTACAGCTATCTATGAAAAGCCTACAGCCAACATTATACTTAATGTCGAGAAACTAGAAGCATTCCCACTGAGGTCAGGAACTAGGCAAGGCTGTCCACTCTCCCCACTCTTATTCAATATAACCTTAGAAGTCCTAGCAATAGCAATCTGACAAGAGAAGGGAATCAAAGGAATCCAAATTGGGAAAGAGGAACACAAACTATCTCTATTTGCAAACGATATGATTATATACATCGAAAACCCTAAAGAGTCCACAGCAAAACTCCTAGAAACAATTAACCAATACAGCAAAGTGGCTGGATACAAAGTCAATACACAAAAGACAGTAGTGTTTCTATATACAAACAACGAAGTCGAGGAGAGAGAGATTAAAAATACAATTCCATTTAAAATAGTATCAAAAAATATCAGGTACCTAGGAATCAACCTTACAAGGAAAGTGAAAGACCTATACCAGGGAAACTTCAAAACACTTCAGAAAAAAATTGAAGACGATCTAAAGAAATGGAAGAACATCCCATGCTCATGGATAGGTAGAATTAACATAGTCAAAATGACTATCCTACCCAAACTACTATATAGATTTAATGCAATCCCTATCCAAATCCAGACACTATTCTTTAAAGAAATAGAACAATCAATCACAAAATTCATCTGGAACCACAAAAGACCCAGGATAGCCAAACACATACTGAAAAACAAGAAGCTGGGTGGCATCTCCTTACCTAACTTGAAAGTATACTATAAAGCCATAGTAATCAAAACAGCATGGTACTGGAACAGAGACAGGACCTCAGACCAGTGGGTCAGAACAGAATTCCCAGACATAAACCCAAAGATATACAGCCAACTAATATTTGATAAAAAGAGGCAAGAACCTGAAATGGAACAAAGAAAGTCTATTCAAGAAATGGTGTTGGTACAACTGGAAAACCACATGTACAAAAGTGAGGATCTACCCATACCTCACCCCTTATACAAAAGTCAACTCAAAATGGATCAAAGATTTTGAAATCAGACCCGAATCTATAAAGTTTATCGAGAATAAAATAGGCAGAACACTCAAAGACCTATATATCAAAAAGGTCTTCAAGAATGGAGCACCAATGGCAAGAACTATAGCATCAGACATAAACAAATGGGACTTCATCAAACTAAAAAGCTTCTGCATGGCGAAAGAAACCCTACTTAACGCAAGAAGACAGTTAACAAAATGGGAAAAAATCTTTTCACTCGACATATCAGATAAAGGGCTGATATCTAGAACATAAAAAGCACTCAGAAAACTGAGCCCCCCAAAACCAAATAAAGCCATAAAAAATGTGGAGATGAAATGCATAGACATTTATCTGAGGAAGACAGAAGGATGGCCAACAAACACATGAAAACATTCTCACCTTCACTAATCATCAGAGAGATCCAAATCAAGACAACAATGAGATACCATCTTACACAAGTGAGGATGGCTCACATCAAAAATAATGGGAACAATCTTTGTTGGCGGGGATTCGGTATGAAAGGAACTCTCATCCACTGCTGGTGGGAATGCCCCCTTGTCCAACACCTATGAAGAACAGTCTGGAGAGTGCTCAAAAAACTCAGAATTGAGCTGCCATTTGACCCAGCAATTGCCCTCCTAGGCATATACCCCCAAGTTAGAAGGACATTCATTCCAAAATACGTGTGCACCCCACTATTTATCGCAGCACTCAGTATAATAGCCAAGTCTTGGAACCAGCCTCGATGCCCAACAACAGATGAATGGATCATTAAGATGTGGTATCTATACACAATGAAATATTACATGGCAGTCAGAAACGATACAATCACAGACTTTGCAGCAACGTGGATGGACCTAGGTCATATTATATTAAACTATGTAAGTCAGAAGACAAAAGATAAACACAGAATGGTAGCACTATTCTGAAACACCTAAAACATACATCTTATACACAACTAATACTTAACAATCAAATAACAGGTTTTAACAGGGTAGAAACTCCAAACACTGTAATAGTCAACATATACTCGGTAGCAGTGCCCAAAATACTTGAAAAAGGAACAACGCAAACTCTTGACTACACATTATACCACAAAGAAAACAGCAACACCAGAAACAGCAACATAGAGAAAACAGGTATGTAATCAGACTTCTACAACAAAGGCCCACAATAATCCCTTAGAGATCGTATACAGGAACACAGGTAAAGAACACCACGGGAAATCACTGATTCCAATGGAAACATCCCATAACACTATGTTTTAATGCCTTTATCTTACTATATTTAAAATAATCTCTCAGCCTTTATGTCCACAGGCGTCCTTGGATACAAAGGACGGACAAACTAAGATGGCAGCTCGGGATACCACACGAGATACCATACCTAGCTTGCACTACGAGATGGCCCCAAGAAAACTCTTTAACATACACTTTATCTCTAGGTTATACCTTCTTTTAGGAATTGAAGCACGTGACCAGTCAGACCACCGAAGCAGTAACTGCGAAGTACAGACTTAAACTACAGACTCTATTCTTCAAACACATTCAAGCAAACTAGCATTCCCTTGCTAGCTCCTCTCTTCTCACTACTTTCTTTTTTATTTTTTTCTTTTCTATTCTTCTCTTTACTTTTTTCCTTTACTCTTCTCCATTTTTTTCTAATGTATTTTCTCTTTTCTTCCTTCTTACCCCTTCCAAATACCTTCCCCTTTCCCCGCTTTGGAAATCCAACTATCCCTTCACCCCTCAATCCCATCCAGACCTCCCGCTGTATTAAAACTCTCCACCCTCAGTCCTTAATCTATTAGGCATTAAGATTGACCTCCTACCCCAACGAACCAGTACCCAGCACCCAGGCGAGGGGACACCCAGTCAAACCCACACCTAGTCTCCTGCAATAAAAGGCAGCCAACTCCCCTGCGGACTCATGCTGCATGGCCCTCCCTACCAACTCCCCCTAACGTGGACTGTTACTTGAAACCGGACTTAGGTCCAAAAGTATCCCCAATGCAAGAACTCTTCCAAGACCTCCCTGCCGCAAATCTTTTGCTAATGTGAAGGTCAGGGGGTGTGATGGAAAGACGCCTGGGAACCCACACACCACAAGAAAAACCCAAAAGACAATGGGAAAACCTGTACTTCCAACATAAGCATAAGACCTGTATTACACCACCTCTTTACCTGCTTTTCCCCAAATGTAAGGTAGTCTTTTGCATCACTTTGGCCTTTTAAATACTTTGCTAACTCATTTTTTATAAAAAAAGTCTGTCCTACATATACATATGTAAGCACATACATTTTTATTCTCTATTTTTTCTTTTTTTCTTTTTTTAATATTTTTTTATCTTTAAACACCGTGATTACAAACATGATTATAGTTGTATGATTACAGTCATGTAAAGAACACCCCACTTCACTGGTGCAACATTCCCACCACCAATTTCCCAGATCTCCCTCATCCCCACCCCCTACACCTGTACTCGAGACAGGCTTTCTACTTCCCTCATTCATTCACATTGTTATGATAGTTTTCAGTGTAGTCATCTCTGCAACTGCACTCATCACTCTATGTGATGAGCTTCATGTCCTGAGCTGCACCTACCAGTTCTCATCTCTCTTGTCTCTGAGATACTGTTAAAAATGTCCTTAATTTTTCTTAAAGCCCATAGATGAGTGAAACCATTCTGCATCTTTCTCTCTCCCTCTGACTTACTTCACTCAGCATAATAGATTCCATGTACATCCATGTATAGGAAAATTTCATGACTTCATCTCTCCTGATGGCTGCATAGTATTCCATTGTGTATATGTACCACAGTTTCTTCAGCCACTCATCTGTTGAAGGGCATCTTGGTTGTTTCCAGAGTATGGATATTGTAAATAGCGCTGCAATGAATATAGGAGTAAGGAAGGGATTTTTGTATTGTATATTTGTGTTCCTTGGGTGTGGGGAGCCTAGCTGATGAAACCTGGAACATAGGACACCTCAGTAATTCCTAATCTGGCCACCCACGTGACCGAAAGGCCCATGCCTTGAGAACAAAGGAAATAGACAAAAATAAAGTAATTCAGAGCAGCCCAATATATCCAGCCAGAAAGAAAAATATAGAGTTTGCCTTTGTGTTAGCAAACATTATTAAGAACTTTGTTTGAATCTTATGCCTTTTAGTAAAACGTGCTCAGGTCTACCTCTGCCCCTCCCTACTACCTGCCCCAATTTATGCTAATGAATGCTTGTAACTGTGATTGGTGTAAAATTTGTAACACCCCTGACGTGTTTCAGCCCTTAAAAGCTGATCCCCCAACAATAAACTTCCCTTTTTGAACAGCATGTGTTGTCTTGAAGGCTTCTTTTACTAATCTCTCTAGTTCTTCTTTACAGGTCGGTTCTGCTCGAGTGAACCCACTAATAACTAGCAACTTTCATTTCCACACCCCCGCGGGTCGGGGGACTCCCACGAAAGTTGCAGAGTGGCGCCCCGTGGGAGCTCGAGTTACAGAATCTGATCGGGTGGCAGAGTGCGACGAGTCCGGAGCTGAATTACGTCAGGTAAAATAAATTAAAGCAACGTAATTTAGTTAGTCTAATGCCTAGGTGAAAAACCGCCACCCCATTACAGTCCCAGAGTAAAAATGGGGACCAGTCTGAGCAAAGGAGCAAAATTTATTAAAGGTATACTAGAAGTACTTAGAAGTAGAAATATAGTAATTGAAGAGAAAGATTTGTTGAAATTCTTAATGTTTGTTAATAAAATTTGTCCTTGGCTTGCTATTACTTGCCCAAAAATAGTTTCCAGTACTTGGGATCTAGTCGGGGCAGAACTCACTAACCATTTTAACACACATGGCAGTGAGTCTGAGAAAGAAATTATACAACAATATTGGGATCTCCTCAAAAGCATCATAGTAAAATCTGCTTTTGACCCTAAGAGCTTGCAAATTGTGAAAGATGCCCAGGAGCATTTGGAGCATGCCTCCAAACAATGCTCTCACCCCAGTTCCCGCTCCAGCTCATTTTTGCATATTGATTCCCTTTCTCCCCCCGAGGAGCCTTCTTCTCTTATGCAGAAAACTCTTTATCCCTCTCTGCGAGGGGCAGCCTCAGAGCCCCCTGAGGAGAAGCAGGACTCAGAGGAAGAAAGTGAGTTGCAGGATAAAACTGATCCCTACCATGGGAATGCAACCTCTCTTCCCTCACAGCCTCCCCTGTTTGATTTGCCCGCACCCATAAAAATGCCTCTTCCAGAACCCGATAATCCTTTATTGATAGAGATTCGGCAGCTCAGACAGCAAATTGCCCAGCTTCAAGCTACAGATCCATCATCTCCACATTTTTTGTTCCCCGTCCATGGCCCGGACGGGGAGGACTGGGAGGAGGAGGGTGAACTCCCCTCTTTACCCCTTGGCAGACCCCGCACGAGGGCGCAGGCCAGGCAAGAAGCAGCCGCAGCTGCTGCTGCTGCCACTTCAGCAGCTCCAATTCCAGCTGCCAGAGCCCCCCAACACCCAGCCCAGCCCGACAATGGCTCCCTAGACCATAGTCCCGATCAAGCAGAACCCCCTGACATTCCTGAAGTCCCTATCAGACGGCAACTGCGGCAATACAAGGCCCTCGACAGAAAAGACCTCAAAGAACTTTTTACTGCAGTCACCTCTTATGGCCTACATGCTCCATACACCTTGTCTTGCCTTGAATCCATCGGTGGCGGCGGCGCTGTTCTGCCAGCCGAGTGGCGAGATATTGTTAGAACTGCTTTGAAAAATGATGTTTATGTTTCTTGGGAAGCTGATTTCCTATTAAGATGTCAGGGTATTGCTGCAGGAAATGATGACCTTTATGCCCGCATAGCAGGAATACCCCCATATCACGTTCTTAAAGAACAGTGTAAACTCCCTAGAAGCTTGCTTGCAAACACAGCTCTCGCTGCCCTACGAGCTTGGAAGTCCCTTCCCCGGGCTGGTACCTCTACCGCCCCGCTCTCTCAAATAGTGCAGGGCCCAGACGAACCATACAATTCTTTCATTGCCCGCCTTTCAGAGGCTGTGGAGCGCGTCCTGGGCGTCACCGCCACAGACGCTGATAGTACTTTGGTGAAACAATTAGCCTTTGAAAATGCTAATGAGACCTGTAAGAGTATCCTTAGGAACAACCTGAAAGGAAAGTCCTTGCATGACATGATCAATCTCTGCCGCGAGGCGGACCCCTTTGTTCATAAGATCGCCAAAGC
This sequence comes from Suncus etruscus, assembly GCF_024139225.1. Lineage (NCBI taxonomy): Eukaryota > Metazoa > Chordata > Mammalia > Eulipotyphla > Soricidae > Suncus > Suncus etruscus. Next base: position 87,136,560 of record NC_064861.1, on the reverse strand, counting down.
CCTTGTTGCCTTTCAAGGCCAAAACAAAGGAAAAACCTGCTTTCAATGTGGTGCTCCGGGCCATTTTGCCTCCCGCTGTCCTCAGCGGCAGACACCGGTGTTACAAGCAGGTAACACTAATCCCCGCCCTTCTCTTTGTCCCCGCTGCCGCCGCGGCAGGCATTGGGTTTCAGCTTGCCGCTCAGTGATTGATTTAGAAGGGAATCCACTACCACAGGTACAGGGAAACGGGCCACGGGGCCAGCCCCGGGCCCCGAAACACATTGCATTCCAGCCGGCCACGGGGATCAGCCGGCACAATCCACCGCAGCCAGCCTTCTCACAGCAGCCCCAGTTTGCGGCGCTCTCTCAGACTTCAGCTCCCGAGGTCCAACCGCTGGTGCCAAACGGTATGTTGCCCCCCCAGCAACCTCTCTTGTCAGGGCCTCCCCAGGGAGTGCCGGCCTCGATCTCAGTGCAGCAGCCCCAAAGTTATTAACCCCTGAGGATGGTGTTCAGATTATTCCAACAGGTATTTTTGGACCCCCACCTCCAAACACCTTTTTTATGATTATTGGCAGAGCCTCTGCCACAGTGAAAGGCCTCATAGTACAACCCTCTCTGGTGGACAATGACTACACTGGAGAAATTATGCTATTGGCTGTCGCCCCCTACCACCCAGTTCAAATTGTTCCTGGCCAGCGCATTGCTCAGGCCTTACCTCTCCCTATGAATGTGCAGTTTCCCGCCCTCTCCCACAGTCGCGGGTCTACCTCCCCTGGCTCCTCTGACATTTTTTGGGTGCGTGCCATGTGCCGCATTCGCCCGCCTTTAACCCTTACCATCTCGGGTAAACAATTCACAGGCCTCTTAGATACAGGTGCAGACACCACGTGCATTTCTCCCCTAGACTGGCCTCCTGAGTGGCCCACTGCTTCTACCTTTGACAGTGTTTCAGGGATAACTGGCTCCGTCAAAAGAGTTCTTGTCAGTGCCAACAAACTAGTTTGGCAGGACGAGGATGGTGACACAGGTCTCGTCCGCCCTTACATTATTCCCGACTTACCCATTAATCTTTGGGGTCGGGACATTATGGAACAAATGGGTGTTTATGTTATAAAGTGTAAAAATCCTGTTGTATTACAGCAAATGTTACAACAGGGCTACACACCCTCCAAAGGACTGGGAAAAAATTTACAAGGTATCACTCAACCCATTATCCCTTCACAAAAATTAGATAGGGCTGGATTAGGCTTTTCGCCCCCTGCTCAAAATTTTCAGTAGAGGTCACTGCCTCTCCTGCACCCCCGGCAGATAAAATAACTTGGCTTGATGATAAACCTGTCTGGGTTGGGCAGTGGCCCCTAACCAAAGAAAAATTGGCTGCGGCTCAGCAACTTGTGCAGGAGCAACTTAATGCTGGCCACATAGAACCTTCCACCTCCCCGTGGAACACCCCTATCTTTGTTATTAGAAAAAAATCAGGCAAATGGAGACTTTTACATGATCTTAGAGAAATTAATAAAACCATGGTGCCTATGGGGGCTACTCAGCCTGGACTTCCTTGCCCCTCAGCTGTACCCAAAGGAAGCTATAAAATTGTTTTGGATCTCAAAGACTGTTTTTTTTCCATCCCCCTGCACCCTGAAGACTGTAAGCGTTTTGCATTTTCGGTACCTTTAACTAATTGCGTGGGCCCCAACCCTAGATTCGAGTGGAGGGTCCTTCCACAAGGAATGACGAACAGTCCAACGCTCTGTCAAAAATATGTAGCATCCATTATAGACCCATTTCGAATCCTTTACCCCTCAGTTTATATCATTCATTTTATGGATGATATTCTGTTAGCTTGTGCTGATGACTCACTTGTCCTACACGCTGCAAAAGAACTCGTTTTTGCTCTGCAAAATCACGGATTTAAAATTTCTGAGGACAAGGTCCAAATTCACCCCCCCCAACTTTTTCTTGGATTTGAACTGCTTCCCAATCAGGTTCGCACCCAGAAAGTACAACTTCGTACCCACCACCTAAAAACCCTTAATGATTTCCAACGCCTCTTAGGTGACATCACATGGCTGAGACCTTACCTACAGGTCTCCACGGGTGACCTGAAGCCACTTTTTGACATCCTTCAGGGCGATTCTAATCCCACCAGCTCACGCCAACTTACCCCTGAGGCTTCAAAAGCCCTTGCCATTGTTAACACCGCCATTCAAAATCAGTTTATTACTTATTATGAGCCCTCTCAACCCCTTTTCCTCATTATTTGCCCTACTGCCATTGCACCCACAGCTGTTTTGTGGCAGTCTGCCCCACTTTACTGGATCCATTTGCCTTCCTCCCCCGATAAAGTTTTAGCCACCTACCCCCACCTAGTGGTGCGGCTTTTGATGCAAGGCTGCACAGCCTCTCTGAAACTTTTTGGCTGCCAACCCACCAAGGCGATTATTCCCTATACGAAATCTGAATTGCAATGGCTTATGGAAAATCAACAAGATTGGGTTATTTTTGTGACAGGTTTTTCAGGAACTCTAGATAATCACTATCCACCTAATAAATTGCTTCAATTTTTGCGCCTTCACCCAGTAGTTTTTCCTAAACTTACTAAATTTCAACCTATTTCTAATGCCTCACTAGTCTTTACAGACGGCAGTTCTAACACCGTGGCCGCATTTAAGGTCAATGGCACCATTCACCAGGTCCCCACCCAGTACACTTCGGCCCAGCTTGTAGAACTTGCTGCTGTCCTCAGGGTTTTTCAGGTTGTCCCAGAGCCCTTTAACTTGTACACTGATAGCTGCTATATTGCAGCCTCCCTTCCCCTGTTAGAAACAGTTCCTTATATTAAACCTTCCACCCCTGCAACTGTTCTTTTTTCTAAAATTCAAGAACTCCTTTTGCTGCGCACCAATCCATTTTTTGTTGCCCACATTAGAGCTCACACTGGCCTCCCTGGCCCTTTGGCTGAGGGCAATGACTCAGTTGACCAGGCTACCCGTCTTTTACCTGTCTTTAATCAGCCTGACTCTTTACAGTTGGCGCAACAAGCCCATAAGCTACATCACCTTAATGCGCAAACGCTTAGGTTAAAATATTTTGTCACCCGGGAACAGGCTCGAGAAATTGTTAAGTCATGTAAAGCTTGCCTTTCCCTCTTGCCTGAACCTCACACCGGAGTTAATCCTCGTGGCCTTACACCTGGAGAACTCTGGCAAATGGATGTTACTCATTATTCTGCCTTTGGCAATCTTAAGTATATTCATGTTACAGTAGATACATATAGTGGTTTTATTTGTGCCTCTCTCCAAACAGGAGAAGCCACCAAGAATGTCATTGCTCATCTTTTACATTGCTTTACTATTTTTCCTGTCCCTACGGTCATTAAGACTGATAACGGTCCAGGATATATTAGTTCCAAATTCAAGGATTTTTGTGAAAAATTTGGTATCACCCTTAAAACAGGAATTCCCCTAAACCCTCAAGGCCAAGGCATTGTTGAAAGAGCTAATCAAACTTTGAAAAATACACTTTTTAAACTCACTTCAGAAAGCGAGAATTTGTACTCTCGCAAAGGCAAACACCGCCTGCTTTTGAATCATGCACTCTTCGTGCTCAATTTTCTCTCCTTGGATTCCAGCGGCCGTTCAGCGGCTGATCGACTCTGGCACCCCTCCACTCGTGAGAATTTTCAGCAAGTGCTTTGGAAAGATGTTCGTACAGGACAATGGCTTGGCCCACACCCTGTTCTCATATGGGGCAAAGGTCATGCCTGTGTTCACAACCCAACCACCTCTGAAACGCGCTGGCTTCCTGATAGGCTGGTCAAACTCCATAACCCTCCCAGGGGTAACGCCCCTGAGGATTCTTCTGTTTCCCTTTCAGGTGCCGCTCCTGACACTTCCCCAAGGACACCGCTGGCTGACAATCCTTGCCGCAGCACCTCAAAAACTCTCCCTCTCCGCGCTTCTCTTGAATCTCCCTTGCAAGACGATGACAACACCCCTGGTTCCTTCCCCTCCCCTTTTGACTTTTAGTTCTACAATGGTGCCGGAGACATAGCCAACTCCCCTCCCACTCATCCCCTGACCCATCCTTAAGTAACCCTTTGTGCCCTCACCATGGGTGCTGAGGAACAGTGAGCCACCCCCAATCACTTTTGCCACGACCTGGCCCGTTCACCCATTCCCCAGGACACACTGGCGACAACCACCTTGACGGGAGAGCCTGCGCCCCCCGCTGTGACCTGCCTACCTTTAGAGATTTTTTTTCACTATCCCCTTTATGCTTGTCCCGGCCACCACCATGACCGCACTTCATCGCAAGTGCGGCAATCGCTCAAGTATTTTTGTTTGAAAATTTTGGAGTTGTGCAACCACTGCCAACACGAATTGGATTATAGTGTCTCATAAAATTGGATCTTACAAAAAACCTTGGGCATCCGGCGATCTTCTGGCATCCATGAATGTCAGCTCAACCTCTCCCACGCCACGAGCTCTTCAGAACTCTGCCTGCTTCCCCACCCTTCCAGCCCATGCTGTCCTCCGGACCCCCCTCCTCTTCTCAGCTCATCCTTGTCATAATCAACGCCTCCGCCCAGACGCCTTCGGTACCTGCTATTCACCCACCTCACCGGCCTAAATTGCTGCCTTGACCTGCCTTACTTCACCAATGACACCAACCTTCTGCAATGCGGTATAAAGCTTCAAAAATGTGGCTTAACTTTAAAACTAGTGGTGGGACTTGAACTTTGCCCCTTGGTACCCAATATGATTCCCCCTATTGAAAATTGTAATCAAATTCTTGTCGTTGATTTCTCCTTTCAGTTCATAATTGCCCCCAATTCAACGTTTTTTGCCTGCTTCACTGGTTTATCTCCCCCATTGTTTTACATTTGTTTCTTTAGTCCTAGAACTACTGTGTTTTGGTTGTTTTAATGCCAAAATTAACTGTTAAATCAAAAATTGCCTTATTACCTCTTAAATATAACTTTGTCTCTCTCCCGCTGCAGTATAAAAACAAACATTGCCTCCACCCCAGCCTTATTAAAAGGCCTGGGTGTTACTGGTGTAAGCACAAAAATCTATTCATTGGTTCATACTCTAAAATCTGTTAATGCCTCATAACTGTTGTTAAAAATGTTTACGAACTTAGAAAAAGTTTACACTACTTAACTGTTCAATCCCTAGCAGTATTAGAGCAGAAAAACTGCCGTGGTTTAAAATTAACCTTTTTTGAGGGAGGGGGAAATTTGTGTCATCCTTAGAATAAAATGTTGCTTTTTAAAATAAACTTGACTTAGCTAGAGATAGCATTAGACTTATGGTAGAAAGTCTAGAGGATAGAAATAAACAGGGATTAAGATGAGTCCTGATATAAAAATTGGTCCTCTACCTCATCCTGGCTGTCTAAGCTGCTACCTAATTCGGTCCTTTCATTGGCTTTTTGCTAATTTTTCCTTTGGCCCCAAGGCATTCTGTCGCCTCACAAGTTTGTTAAAAATCCGGTTACTGAAATTGCCCTAATGTTCAGTATAGGTCCAATATCAGTGGCTCTCCTAAATGCACCCCGAAGAACTTGAAGCCTTGGATATACCTCTGAGCTTTAAGGAGTTTTGAGTATCTGGCTAAACGCCCCTGCTTGCTCTGCTCCTGGCTGTGGAGATGCCCATGACGGGGAATAGTTTGGTGCCAGTGTCTGGGTGCAAACATGGCATTCCTAATATTTTGCGCGCAAAAACTTTTAATTTGGTCTCTTGTTGCCATGTCCAGAACTGGAAGCCCACCAAATAACCTAAGACAGGTGACTCCACCCACTTTGCTCTTCTTCTTTTATTATTACAGTAAAGGGGGAACTGTGGGGAGCCTAGCTGATGAAACCTGGAACATAGGACACCTCAGTAATTCCTAATCTGGCCACCCACGTGACCGAAAGGCCCATGCCTTGAGAACAAAGGAAATAGACAAAAATAAAGTAATTCAGAGCAGCCCAATATATCCAGCCAGAAAGAAAAATATAGAGTTTGCCTTTGTGTTAGCAAACATTATTAAGAACTTTGTTTGAATCTTATGCCTTTTAGTAAAACGTGCTCAGGTCTACCTCTGCCCCTCCCTACTACCTGCCCCAATTTATGCTAATGAATGCTTGTAACTGTGATTGGTGTAAAATTTGTAACACCCCTGACGTGTTTCAGCCCTTAAAAGCTGATCCCCCAACAATAAACTTCCCTTTTTGAACAGCATGTGTTGTCTTGAAGGCTTCTTTTACTAATCTCTCTAGTTCTTCTTTACAGGTCGGTTCTGCTCGAGTGAACCCACTAATAACTAGCAACTTTCATTTCCACACCCCCGCGGGTCGGGGGACTCCCACGAAAGTTGCACTTGGGTATATTCCTAGGAGTGGTATAGCTGGATCTTATGGAAGCTCAATTTCCAGTTTGTGAAGGAATCTCCATATCGCTTTCCATAAAGGTTGTACTAGACGGCATTCCCACCAGCAGTGAAAAAGAGTTCCTTTCTCTCCACATCCCCGCCAGCACTGCTTGTTTTCCTTTTCTGTGATGTGTGCCAATCTCAGTGGCATGAAGTGGTACCTCATAGTAGTTTTGACTTGCATCTCCCTGACGATTAGTGATGTTGAACATCTTTTCATTTGCCTTTTGGCCATTTGCCTTTCTTCTTTTTCAAAGTGTCTGTTCATTTCTTCTCCCCATTTTTTGATGGGGTTAGTTGTTTTTTTCTTGTATAGTTGTGTCAGTACCTTGTAAATTTTGGATATTAGCCCTTTATCTGATGAGTATTGGGTGAATAATTTCTCCCACTCAGTGGGTGGCCTTTGTATTCTGGGCACTATTTCCTTTGAGATGCAGAAGCTTCTCAGCTTAATATAGTCCCATCTGTTTATCTCTGCTTCCACTTGCTTGGAAAGTGCTGTCTCCTCCTTAAAGATGCCTTTAGTCTCAATGTCCTGGAGTGTTTCACGTACATGTTGTTCTATATACCTTATAGTTTCAGTTCTGATATCAAGTCTTTAATCCATTTGGATTTTACCTTTGTACATGGTGTTAGCTGGGGGTCTGAGTTTGCTTTTTTGCAAGTGGCTAACCAGTTGTGCCAACACCATTTGTTGAATAGGCTTTCCCTGCTCCATTTAGGATTTCTTGCTCCTTTATCAAAAACGAGGTGGTTATATGTCTGAGGAACCTTCTCTGAGTACTCAAGCCTATTCCACTGATCTGAGGGTCTGTCTTTATTCCAATACCATGCTGTTTTTATAACTATTGCTTTGTAATACAGCTTAAAATTCGGGAAAGTAATGCCTCCCATATTCCTTTTCCCAAGGAGTGCTTTAGCTATTCGAGGTTGTTTGTTGTTCCAGATGAATTTCAGAAGTATTTGATCCACTTCTTTGAAGAATGTCATGGGTATCTTCAGAGGAATCACGTTAAATCTGTACAATGCTTTTGGAAGTATTGCCATTTTAATGATGTTGATCCTGCCAATCCATGAGCATGGTATGTGTTTCCATTTCCACATGTCCTCTCTTATTTCTTGGAGCAGTGTTTTGTAGTTTTCTTTGTATAGATCCTTCACATCTTTAGTCAGGTTGACTCCAAGATATTTGAGTTTGTGTGGAACTAATGTGAATGGGATTGTTCTCTTAATGTCCATTTCTTCCCTATCATTATTAGTGTATAAAAAGGTCATTGATTTTTCTGTGTTAATTTTGTAGCCTGCCACGTTGCTATATGAATCTATTACTTCTAGAAGCTTTTTGGTAGAGCCCTTAGGGTTTTCTAAGTAGAGTATCATGTCATCTGCAAACAGTGATAGCTTGACTTCTTCCTTTTCTATCTCGATTCCCTTGATATCTTTTTCTTGCCTAATCGCTATAGCAAGTACTTCCAGTACTATGTTGAATAGGAGTGGTGAGAGAGGACAGCCTTGTCTTGTACCAGAATTTAGAGGAAAGGATTTTAGTTTTTCTCCATTGAGGATAATATTTGCCACTGGCTTCTGGTAGATGGCTTTGACTATATTGAGAAAGGTTCCTTTTATTCCTATCTTGCTGAGAGTTTTTATCAAGAATGGGTGTTGAACCTTATCAAATGCTTTCTCTGCGTCTATTGATATGACCATGTGATTTTTATTTTTTTGTTGTTGTTGTTTATGTTGTGTATTATATTGATAGATTTACGGATGTTAAACCAGCCTTGCATTCCTGGGATGAAACCTTGATAAAAGTGAATGATCTTCTTGATGAGGCACTGGATCCTGTTCGCCAGGATTTTGTTGAGGATCTTTGCATCTGTGTTCATCAGGGATATTGGTCTGTAATTTTCTTTTTTGGCAGCATCTCTATCAGGTTTTGGTATTAAGGTGATGTTGGCTTCATAAAAGCTATTTGGAAGTGTTCCTGTTTTTTTGATTTCATAAAAGAGCTTGGCCAGGATTGGTAGGAGTTCCTCTTGAAAGGTTTGAAAGAATTTATTCGTGAATCCATCAGGGCCTGGGCTTTTGTTTTTGGGTAAATTTTTTATTACAGTTTAAATTTCCTCAATAGTGATGGAGGTGTTTAGATATGCTACCTCTTCTTTATTCAACCGTGGAAGGTTATATGAGTTCAGAAATTTATCCATTTCTTCCAGGTTCTCATATTCAGTGGCATAGAGTTTCTCAAAGTATTCTCTGAATACCCTTTGAATCTGCAGTATCTGTAGTGATCTCCCCCTTTTAATTTCTAATACGCGTTCTCAAGTTTCTCTCTCTCTTTTGCTTTGTGAGTTTTGCCAATGGTCTATCAATCTTGTTTATTTTTTCAAAGAACCAACTTCTGCTTTCGTTGATCTTTTGGATTGTTTTTTGGGTTTCCACTTCGTTGATTTCTGCTCTCAGCTTTGTTATTTTCTTCTGTCTCCCTATTTTTGGGGTCCTTTTGTTGAGCACTTTCTAGTTCTATTAGCTGTGTCATTAAGCTACTCAGGTAAGCTTCTTCTTCCTTCCTGATGTGTGCTTGCAAAGCTATAAATTTTCCTCTCAGTACTGCTTTTGCTGTGTCCCATAAGTACTGATAGTTTGTGTCTTTTTTGTCATTTGTTCCAGGAAACTTTTGATTTCCTCCTTGATTTCATCTCGGACCCACTGGTTATTCAGTATGAGGCTGTTTAACTTCCAGGTGTTAAATTTTTTCTTCTGTGTCCCTTTGCAGTTCACTTCTAACTTCAGAGCCTTGTGGTCAGCAATGGTAGCCTGCAAAATGTCTATCTTTTTTATTTTGTGGAGGTATGTTTAATGTGCCAGCACGTGATCTATCCTGGAGAATGATCCATGTACATTGGAAAAGAATGTGTATCCAGGTTTCTGAGGATAGAGTGCCCTATATTTATCTACTAGGCCTCTTTCTTCCATTTCTCTTTTAAGGTCTAGTATATTTTTGTTGGGTTTCCATTTGGTTGATTTATCAAGTGTTGACAAGCCTGTGTTGAGGTCTCCCACAATTATTGTGTTATTATTGATATCCTTCTTCAGATTTGTCAACAATTATATTAAATACTTTGCTGGTCCCTCATTCGGTGCATATATGTTTAGGAGAGTGATTTCTTCTTGCTGTACAAATCCCTTGATTAGTACATAATATTCATCTTTGTCCCTTACAACTTTTCTGAGTATAACGTTTGTGTCATCTGATATTAGTATGGCCACCCCCGTTTTTTTAAGGGTGTTGTTTGCTAGAATGATTTTCCTCCAGCCTTTGATTTTGAGTCTGTTTATTCTGACTATTCAGGTGTGTTTCTTGTAGACAGCAGAAGGTTGGCTTCAGTTTTTTGATCCATTTCGCCACTCTGTGCCTCTTAACTGGTGCATTTAGTCCATTGACATTGAGAGAAATAATTGTCATGGGATTTATTGCCATCTTTGTGTAGAAGTTTGGTGTGTTTTTTGTTCTATCTTGTTTTTAGAGGAGATCTTTCAGTTTTTCTTTTAAGGCTGGTTTTGAGTCTTTAAAGTTTTTGAGCTGTTGTTTATCTGTGAAGCCGTTTATACATCCATCAAACCTGAAAGTGAGTTTAGCTGGGTGCAGTACTCTTGGTGAAGCATTTATTTCATTGAGTTTTGCCACTATATCCCACCACTGCCTTCTGGCCTTGAGTGTTTCTGGTGACAGGTCTGCTGTAAATTTCAAGGATGCTCCCTGGAATGTAATTTCCCTTTTCGATCTTGCTGCTTCCAGTATTCTATCTCTATCTGTGGGTTTCATCATGGTGACTAGGATGTGTCTTGGGGTGTTTCTCCTGGGGTCTTTTTTAGCTGGTACTCTTCGGGCAAGCAGGATTTGGTCACATGTTTTCTTTAGCTCTGGTAGTTTCTCTGTGATGATGTTCTTGACCATTGATTCTTCCTGAATATTTTCTTCTTGGGTCTCTGGGACTCCAATGATTCTAAAGTTGTTTCTGTTGAGCTTATCAAAGACTTCTATTTTCATCTGCTCATATTCTTTGAGTAAATTTTCCGTTGTCTGATCCTTTGATTTAAGGCTTTTTTCCAATCTCTTCTGCTGTGTAAAGTTGTTATGCATCTCGTCTTCTAAAGCACTAATTCTATCCTCAGCTGCCTTTAACCTGTTGGAAAACTCATCCATTATGTTCTTCAATTCGTTTACTGAGTTTTTCAGACCTGTTATCTGATCTGATATTTCAATTTGGAGTTTTCTGATTTCTATCTTCATATTCTCTTGATTTTTATTAGTGTTCTGATTTATACTTTCTATGATTTCTGTTACAACCTCCATATTTCTTCTCTAAACTCCATTTCTGAAAGACTGCTTAGGTAGTTGGCCATTGTTGGGTCATCAGAGTTTCCATCTTCATTCTCTATGGTTGAAGTTGGTCTGCATAGTCTCCCCATTGTCACACTTATGCTGTGGGGTTTTCTACGTGTTGTGGTGGTACTCATTGGCTAGGTGGAGTGTATGTATGTATGGGGTATGGGGTATGTATTGGGTATGTAACCTGTTTCTGTTTTCCCCTTTAAGCACCCCCAAATGCACCATTTCCCCCTGCAAAGGCACACTAAAAAAGGGGAAATCTTACATATAAAAAAGAGCTCTTATCTACTATAGATAGGAGCTCATAGTTGTTTACAATACAGGGATATCTCCTACCTTGAAAATATGTCATGTGGAATCAACTTAGACCTCAGGTGATTAGATACCATCCGTCCAGCCTTGAACCCTGGATCCCAGACATACAAACGGCACAGTTCTTCAAAACTGCTGCAGGAAACAAATCCCATCCGGGACAACCTTAATACTGCAGGGTCACCAACAAGTGCCAGCTCTAACATGATATCCTGACAACGAGAAAAATGAAAACAACTTGGCCTAAGTGCAGGTTATCCTACCTTACCTGCTAACGACAAGACAAAATCAAAAGACTTGTCACCCTTTGGTAGGTCCAAAAGCCAAGATCGCGAGTTACAGATGACTGGCTGCTGGAACCATGACCAGACTGTATACAGCCTGGGACCAATAAAAAAGCCCTAGTCTAGGGTTTGAACTACGACCTGCACAATAAACATGATCCACAGTTCCAAAGGTCTGGCAGAGACCATTGTAACGGAATGGGGCTTCTGGAAGCACAAAGAAAGACACTATCCTAGGTGCCATCCGAGGTTCAGTGCAAAGACCAAGATCACCAACCACAGAAGATGGAATAAAATTACACTGAGTGAACAGAATTTCTAGAACCACAAAGACTGACTTCATCATAAGTCCCACCCCTGGATCTGTGCAGATACTGAAATCTCTAGACACAGAGGCCTGATTGTATCACCCAGGACAGAGCAGAAGTCTTCCAAACAACACAAAAGCAGCACCGGGAGAGTAAATGATCCTGAACAGAGTCTATAGTTAATCCCATGACAATATACTCCAAGGACGGAGAAATCCCATATCTCTTAGGCCAAAAAAATTTCTTTTCGAATAACCCCAATATTTACTGTGCCAGGGCAGGAGGGAAAAAACAAAAAAACAATAAGCACAAAACATTGTTTATTTTTATATATTATTTTATCTTCATTTATTATTATTATTTTTATTTACCTATCTATTTTTGGTCAATTTCTTTGTTTGGGTGTGATTATTGAAGTTGTTGTCCCCAGTTATACTTATTTTTTCTCTTTCTTTCTGTTCTTTCTTTATGTGCTATGCCATGTTTCTTATATCAAGACCATGGCGTTTTTGTTTGTTTGTTTGTTTGTTTGTTTTGTGTTGCTTATCGTTATTGTTGGAGTCCTTACTGGATATTTGGCACTTCTTTTTGTACTGGTGGAGTGTTTCACCTTCTTTTTCTCCTTCGTCACTCAAACCGATGATGAGAGCCTCTAAAAGAATTCCGCTTATTTTCGGTGTATTAGACTTTTACCCCAGTTTATTACTTTTCTCTTCTTCAAGCAAAACCACGTAACTTGAACTAGCTAGTCTGCCTCGCAGTTAGAGGGGGAAATAAGGGAGGCACCAGGACCAAACAGGTGTAAGACTACTAAGTAGTAGGCTAGATACAGAGGGGACCACATATTCTAGCAACCCTGGGGGTGAGGGAAGAGGATATGGGAGGTAGGACAAAAACGGAGGTGTAGGGAGGACAATTTGGTGATCGGAATCCCCCCTGATTTTATGTAAATATGTACCTAAAATATTATTGTCAACAATATGTAAGCCACTATGATCAAAATAAAAATTATATAAAAAACCCTCAATTCTTGAAATTCATTGATTCTGTCAGCTTTCTGTCATATACTTGCCTCTTCCTTATTCTGACAACTGTGTTCACTCATTTCTGGACTCTCTGCAGCTGTTCCAGTGCTTCCTGTAAAACACATCTTTATTTCTAAACAATCTCTAGCTTATCTATTTTGCAAATAAAATGTGTAAAAAGAGACCTTATGCCTCTTCCAAATAGAATTCTTTAGAAAAAAAGAAAAGCAATTGAGTTGGTATACAGAATAGAAAGCCTTCAAGCATAGGCCCATCTTACTGGAAATCTGTAGGCATCACTAACATTGTATAGGGCATCACTAATACTTCAATAGAGTTTAGTGTTCAGATACTGCTAAGGAAGGCAAGGAGGCATAACAGAGGGAGACCAGATTTATTTTCATTTTTGCTTAGCAAACTGCAGAATGCAGAATGTCTCTTATCCCCACATCCAAAACATTCAAACACAAACACACCCTATATATTTGGAAGATATCCTCATTCCACAAGAACAAGACATAAAGAGAAAGGGAATACAAGATTCAGGACCAAGTAACTAGACTCCAGTCAGTTACAGGCATAACTATGAGGAAGAAAGGTTAGATGCAGGTCTCATTCAAGTCATAATTCTCGGTACTACTGCCCTCTGCCCCGAGCAGCAATGTGGGGCTAGAACATGATCCTGGTATCTCGCAGTGGGAGTCGCTGGTTGAATGTTAATTAACTGCCCAAAAGTGATGGACATGGAATCGTTCAGTCCCTCTCCCTACCCAGATTTCCTTGGGATAAGGAAAATCAAAGCAATGTCTCCAACTCTATGATTTTACACTCTTTTCCTATTATAAAAATGATAGAAAGAATGGGCAGTGGGCACTCAGTAGGGGGCTGTTGTATCCTGGGTGCTATTTATTTTGAGGTACAGAAGCTTCAAAGTTTAATATATTCCCATCTGTTAATCTCTGCTTTCACTTGCTTGGATAGTACAGTTTCCTCTTTGAAGATGCCTGTAGTCTCAATGACCTGGAGTGTTTTACCTATGTGTTGTTCTATGTATCTTATGGTTTCGGGTCTGCTATTGAGGTCTTTCATCCATTTGGATTTAACCTTCGTACATGATATTAGCTGGGGGTCTAAGTTCAATTTTTTGCAAGTGACTAGCCAGTTTTGCCAACACCACTTGTTGAAGAGGCTTTCCCTGCTCCATTTAGGATTTCTTGCTCCATTATCAAATATTAGGTGATTGTATGTCTGGGGAACATTCTCTGAGTATTCAAGCCTATTCCACTGATCTGAGGGCCTGTCTTTATTCCAATACCATGCTATATTGATAACTATTGCTTTGTAAAAAAGTATAAAGTTGGGGAAAGTAATTCCTCCCATATTCTTTTTCCCAATGATTGCTTTAGCTATTCTAGGGTGTTTGTTGTTCCAAATGAATTTCAAAAGTGCCTGATCCACTTCTTTGAAGAATGTCATGGCTATCTTTAGAGGGATCGCATAAAATCTGTACAATGCTTTGGGGAGTCTTGCCATTTTGATGATGTTAATCCTGCCAATCCATAAGCAGGGTATGTGTTTCCATTTCCGCATGTCATCTCTTATTTCTTGAAGCAGAGTTTTATAGTTTTCTTTGTATAGGTCCTTCACATTTTTAGTCAAGTTGATTCCAAGATATTTGAGTTTGTGTGGCACAATTGTGAATGGGGTTATTTTCTTAATGTCCATTTCTTCCTTATTACTATTGGTGTATAGAAAGGCCATTGATTTTTGTGTGTTAATTTTGTAACCTGCCACCTTGCTATATGAGTCTATTGTTTCTAGAAGCTTTTTTAATATAATTTTTATTTTGATCATAGTGTCTTACATATTGTTGACAATAACATTTTAGGTACATATTTACATAAAATCAGGGGGGATTCCCATCCCCAAATTGCCCTCCCTACCCCTCCGTTTTTGTCCTACCTCCCATTTCCTCTTCCCTCACCCCCAGGGCGGCTAGAATATGTGGTCCCCTCTGTATCCAACCCACTACTTAGTAGTCTTGCACCTGTTTGGTCTTTATGCCTCCCTTATCTCCCCCTCTAACTGTAGGCAGGACTAGCTAGTTCAAGTTGCGTGGTTTTGCCTGAAAAGGAGGAGATAAATAAACTGGGGTAAGAGTCTAATACTCCCAAAATGGGTGGAATCCTTCTAGAGGCTCTCATCATCGATTTGGGAGATGAAGGAGAGAAAGAAGGTGAAACACTCCACCAGTACCAAAAAAAGTGTCAATTATCCAGTGAGGACTCCAGCTATATCGATAAGCACCACAAAAAACAGACGAAAAACAAAGCAAAACAAACAAACAAAAGACAAAACAAAAACAAACAGACAAACCAAAAGCACGCCATGGTCTTGAAATAAGAAACATGGCATAGCACATAATGAAGGAATCTAGAAGCTTTTTCATAGAGACTTCAGGGTTTTCTAGGTAGAGTATCATGTCACCTGCAAACAGCGAGAGCTTGATTCTTCATTTCCTATCTGGATTCCCTTGATATCTTATTCTTGCCTAATCACTATAGCAAATACTTCCAGAGCTATGTTGAATAGGAGTGGTGAGAGAGGAAAACCTTGTCTTGTGCCAGAATTTAGAGGAAAGGCTTTCAGTTTTTCTCCATTGAGGAAAATATTTGCCTCTGGCTTGTGGTAGATGGCCTTAAACACATTGAGAAAGGTTCCTTCCATCCCCGTCTTGCTGAGAGTTTTGATCAAGAATGGGTGTTGGACCTTATCAAATGCTTTCTCTGCATCTATTGATATGATCATTTGGTTTTTATTTTTCTTGTTGTTGATGTTGTGTATTATGTTGATAGATTTATGGATGTTAAACCACCCTTGCATTCCTGGGATAAAACCTAATTGATCGCAGTGGATAATCTTCTTAATGAGGCACTGAATCCCATTTGCCAGTATTTTGTTGAGGATCTTTGCATCTGCATTCATCAGCAATATTGGTCTGTAATTTTCTTTCTTCAAAGCATCTCTGTCTGGTTTAGGTATCAAGGTGATGTTGGCTTCATAAAAGCTATTTGGAAGTGTTTCCATTTGTTCAATTTCATGAAAGATTCTTGCCAGGATTGGTAGTATTTCCTCTTGGAAAGTTTGAAAGAATTCATTAGTCAATCCATCTGGGCCTGGGCTTTTGTTTTTGGGCAGACATTTGATTACCATTTTAATTTCATCAATAGTGATGAGGGTGTTTAGATATGCTACATCCTCTTCCTTCAACCGTGGAAGATTATAAGAGTCCAAGAATTTATCCATTTCTTCCAGGTTCTCATTTTTAATAGCGTAGAGTTTCTCAAAGTTGTTTCTAATTACCCTTTGATTCTCTGCCATATCAGTAGTGATCTCTCCTTTTTCATTCCTAATATGAGTTATCAAGTTTTTCTCTCTCTTTTTTTGTTAGTTTTGCCAGCGGTCTATCAATCTTTTTTATTTTTTTAAAGAACCAACTTCTGCTTTCGTTGATCTTTCAGATTGTTTTCTTGGGTTTCCACTTCGTTGATTTCTGCTCTAAGCTTAGTTATTTCCTTCTGTCTCCCTATTTTTGGGTCCTTTTGTTGAGCACTTTCTAGTTCTATTAGCTGTGTCATTAAACTACTCAGGTAAGCCCCTTCTTACTTCCCGATATGTTCTTGCAAAGCTATAAATTGTCCTCTCAGTACTGCTTATGCTGTGTCACATAAGTTCTGATAGTTTGTGTCTTTATTGTCACTTGTTTCCAGGAAACTTTTGATTTCCTCCTTGATTTCATCTCGAACCCACTGATTATTCAGTATGAGGTTGTTTAAGTTCCAGGTGTTAAAGTTTTTCTTCTGTGTCCCTTTGAAATTCACAAATAATTTTAGAGCCTTGTAGTCAGCGAAGGTAGTCTGCAAAATTTCTATCCTCTTGATATTATGGAGGTATGTTTTATGTGCCAGCATGTAGTCTATCCTGGAGAATGTCCCATGTACATTGGAGAAGAATGTGTATCCAGGTTTCTGGGGATAGAGTGTCCTATATATATCCACTAGGCCTCTTTCTTCCATTTATTTCCTCAGATCTAGTATATTCTTGTTGAGTTTCAGTCTGATTGACCTATCCAGTGTTGACAAAACTGTGTTGAGATCCCCCACAATTATTGTATTGTTATTAATTTTATTTTTCATATTTGTCAACAGATGTCTTAAATATTTTGCTGGCCCCTCATTCGGTGCATATATGTTTAGGAGAGTGATTTCTTTCTGCTCTACATACCCCTTGATTAAGATAAAATGTCCATCTTTGTCCCTTACAATCTTTCTGAGTATAAAGTTTGCATTATCTGATATTAGTATGACCACTCCAGCTTTTTTATGGGTATTGTTTTCTTGTATAATTTTTCTCCAGCCTTTTAATTTGAGTCTATGTTTGTTCTGTCTATTCAGGTGCGTTTCTTTTAGGCAGCAGAAGGTTGGATTGAGTTTTTTAATCCATTTAGCCTCTCTGTGTCTCTTTTTTTTAACTTTTTTGTTTTTATTTGTATATCTTGAATACATAAATGGATGTGATAAGGTTTCAGTCATATAAAGAACACCCCTCTTCACCAGTGCAACATTCCTGCCACCAATGTCCCAAATCTCCCTCCATCCCACCCCACCCCCACCTGTACTCCAGACAGGCTTTCCAGTTCCCTCATTCATTCACTTGATTATGGTAGTTCTCAGTGTAGTTATTTCTATAACTCTGCTCACCACGCTTTGTGGTGAGCTTCATGGAGTGAGCTGGTGTTCCAGCCCTCCTCTCATTGTCTCTGAGGATTGTTACAAAAATGACCTTTATTTTTCTTAAAACCCATAGATGAGTGAGACTATTCTGCATCTCTCTCTCTCCTTCTGACTTTTTTCACTGAGCATGATAGATTCCATGTACATCCATGTATAGGAAAATTTCATGACTTCACCTCTCCTGACGGCTGCATAATATTCCATGTGTATATGTACCAGTTTCTTTAGCCATTCGTCTGTTGAAGGGCATCTTGTTTGTTTCCAGAGCCTGGCTATTGTGAATAGTGCTGCAATAAATATAGGTGTGAGGAAGGGGTTTTTGTATTGTATTCTTGTGTTCCTAGGGTATATCCCTAGGAGTGGAATAGCTGAGTCGAATGGGAGCTCAATTTCCAGATTTTGAAGGAACCTCCATATCGCTTTCCATAGAGGCTGTACTAGGCGGCATTCCCACCAGCAGTGGATAAGAGTTCCTTTCTCTTCTCATCCCCGCCAGCACTGATTGTTCTCATTCTTTGTGATGTGTGCCAATCTCTGTGGTGTGAGGTGGTATCTCATCATTGTTTTGATTTGCATCTCTCTGATGATTAGTGAAGAGGAGCATTTTTTCATGTGTCTTTTGGCCATTTGTATTTCTTTTTTTATCAAAGTGTCTGTTCATTTCTTCTCCTCATTTTTTGATGGGATTAGATGTTTTGTTTTTTTTTTTTTTTGTAAAGCTCTGTCAGTGCCCTGTATATTTTGGATATTAGCCCCTTATCTGAAGGATGTTGGGTGAATAGTTTCTCCCACTCAGTGGGTGACTCTTGTATCCTGTGCACTATTTATTTTGAGGTGCAGAAGCTTCCTAGTTTAATGTATTCCCATCTGTTGATCTCTGCTTCCACTTTTTTGGAAAGTGCAGTTTCCTCCTTGAAGATACCTTTAGTCTCAATGTCATGGAGTGTTTTACTGACGTGTTGTTCTATATACCTTATGGTATCTGGTCTGATATCAAGGTCTTTAATCCTTTTGGATTTTACCTTAGTACATGATGTTAACTGGGGGTCTATGTTTGCTTTTTTGCAAGTGGCTAACCAGTTCTGCCAGCACCACTTGTTGAAGAGATTTTCCCTGCTCCACTTAGGATTTCTTGCTCCTTTGTCAAAATTAGGTAATTGTATGCCTGGGGAATATTCTCGTAGAACTCAAGCCTATTCCACTGATCTGAGGATCTGTCTTTATTCCAATACCATGCTGTTTTAATAACTATTGCTTTGTAGTACAGTTTAAAGTTGGGGAAAGTAATGCCTTCCATTTTCCTTTTCCCTAGAAGTGCTTTAGCTCTTCGAGGATGTTTATTGTTCCAGATGAACTTCATAAGTATTTGATCCACTTCTTTGAAGAATGTCATGGGTATTTTTAAGGGGATCACATTAAATCTGTATAATGCTTTGGGGAGTATTGCCATTTTACTGATGTTAATCCTGCCAAGCCATGAGCAGGGTAAGTGTTTCCATTTCCGTGTGTCCTCTCTTATTTCTTGGAGCAGAGTTTTATAGTTTTCTTTGTATAGGTCCTTCACAGTTTTAGTCAAGTTGATTCCAAGATATTTGAGTTTGTGTGGCACTATTGTGAATGGGGTTGTTTTCTTAATGTCCATTTCATCCTTATTACTATTGGTGTATAGAAAGGCCATTGATTTTTGTGTGTTAATTTTGTAGCCTGCCACCTTGCTATATGAGTCTATTGTTTCTATAAGCTTTTTGGTAGAGTCTTTAGGGTTTTCTAAGTAGAGTATCATGTCATCTGCAAACAGTGAGAGCTTGACTTCTTCCTTTCCTATCTAGATTCCCTTGATATCTTTTTCTTGCCTAATCTTCCATATTGCTAGTCTAAAGTCCTTATCTGAGAGGTTGATTAGTTGGTTGGTCATTATCTGGTTATCAGAATTGTCATCTTCATTCTCTATGTCTGATGCTGGCCTGCATTGTTTCCCCATTGTCACACTTGTATTGTGGGGTTTTCTACGTGTTGTGGTGGTATTCATTGGCTAAATGATGTACGCAGCCACACTCCTCTGGCTCCACCCTTTCTGGATGGGTTGACTTGCCTCCAAGGAATGGGAGTCCTCCGTGGATGAAGCCTCTCACAGGATCAAATCTTAGGCCTGAGCACGCAGCAAAGATGACAGTCTAGAAAGAAATGCTGGGCTTCAGCGATCCAGCATTAGTGTTATTAGTGTGATTTTTTTCTTCTTGTTGCAATGGTGTTCTTTCCTTAGAAAGAGCGCATGGCCACATAGTGAAATAGAGCGGCCGTGCTCTTCTGGAGCCTCTTTTCGGCCCACTCCCAAGAGGTTCACGCAGCAGGACAGGAGAGAGACACACACAGGCAGCCCTCACAATTTTTCACACTTGGGCCCCACTGGGCAGGCGTAGTTTTATAGATTTTCCCAGCCTGACATCCGGGACTCTTCTTTAATTGAACAAACAAGCACCCTAAAGCTCCCTGGCCACGAATCCTTTTACTGCTACCAGGGGCGGTATTGTCCACTCTAGGAACCAATGGTCATGATGACCTGGGCTGACAAGCTGTAGAAAAATAGGGGTTGCATGGCCTGGTCACCCTCACTCTGGCTGAGATCTTAGTACTGGAAATCCTTGAAGTCATTTGTACCTGCACTCTTCACAGTACTGGACATTTTGGCCCTTTCTGCTCCTGCACGTCCTTCATAGCCCCTCACCCCCACCCTGTCATTTCTCCTGATTCTGTCCTGCTGCATCCTGAAGCATCTAACTGCTCTGTTTCTGTTCTACTAACACCTGTAACATGAACCCTCCTGGACAATAGAAAAGGTGGCAATGCTCAGAAGGCTGGAGCACATTCTTGCATATGAGACCGTGAGTTCAATCCCTGTGATTATACAAAACATGGGGAGCCCTGAAAGCCCCAGTACTCTGGACAGAATATTTATTTATCTTACCTATACAGTAAAGCTTCCATTGATGGTCAACCCTATAATATGCTTTGAAGACCCTCCCAAGAAGAAAAGGACCTAAAACCAATGGGACAGCAGGCTTCATCACAGGCCACTGCCCAGGAACAGGAAAGTGTTTGTGGTCCCAGTCCCCCACCTTAAGAGATGCATAGGAGGCTTGAGACATACTTGTGGGGTCTCCAGGGAGTCGAAGCTTTGGTAAGTAACCTGGGGTTTCTGTTTGTGTGTGACAGGAAAGAAGTTGAAGCAGGTTAGAATGGGGAGAGGCTCAGTCGTGGCACAGCAGCTAGTGGAAAAAGCTCAGGAGAATCTCAGTGCCCTGTTATTATCTAGATTATTCTTCACAGGCCACAGCTAGGGCTGAGAGAGCTGGGGCACAGGTGTGCAATGAAACCCCCAGTTGCAACTCCTGGCACTGCATGGCCCAGGACAATGACAAGTGTCAAACAGGTGGCCCCGGTCACTGCACAGTGTGAGCCTATTGACTCCACGCATTAGCCCTCGGACATATTGAGCACCACTGGTGTGACCTGGAGGTCCTAATTTCACTGGCCTTAATTATTACATTTCATTGAGCATGAACCATTCTGTACAGCCATGAGAATATCACCTGTAAAGACCCCTATTTCCCTGAGTTAATTGATATTCCCCCAAAACAGTTGGGAGTTCCATCACCTCCCCCCAAATTATTATCCATTAAGTACTGAATTTACTTAATGCATGGCAAGAAAGGTCATTTTACAAAATCTCTCTCTCTCTCTCTCTCACACACACACACACACACACACACACACACACACAAATGCACCCAGAAGCACATGCCAGGGGTCCTAAATACTGTCCTTATCCACCAAGCCAGAAATAGATGGAGCAGAACCAAATGTGGAACTCAAAGCCCTGTCACTCAGCACAGGGCTGGCACCTGGCCCCAGTACTTCGGGATAACAGGATCACACTACTGGCCCTCACAAGCTCATGTCTTCAGGAAAGAAGACAGACCAAGAGGCATCTAGAAGATGCTGTCAGGAAGGAATAAAGCAGGATTGGGCAAAGATAAGTGGGGGTTCAGAGTAGGAGGAGGGAGGCCTCTCCACAGGGTTCTGAGAGGGGGGTAGATACTGGGAGATAAGAGGATAAAAAAGCAAGGTAGCAGCTACAGTGAGATTAGAGCTGCTGGTGACTTTTCAGTCACACACACACACATCTACACTCACAAAAGACTTGCTCAGTCTCTAAACTTCATGGTTGTTCCCAATCCACGTATCAAATAGTGTTCTCCTCCCTCTATTTTTCTTTAGTACTGATCCTAAATCATGCTACCATGTCCCAGTTTCTTTTGTCTCTATCATCAAATACTGCCAATTGCTCTTCTTCATGTCTAAATTCTACCAGAGACTCTTCTAGGTCAAGACATTTACCTGGGGCCTTCTTGAACAGGTTGATTAAAAAAAATACAGCCCTTGATCCACTGACCCACTCTATAGCCCCAGAACCTGCATGTCACAATGATGTACTTTACAATGAAGTAACAAGGAACCTCTCTCTTCACCATATGTCATCATTCCTTGACCTCTGACCAATAGTGGATGACTTTGACTTCATAGACAGAAAGGCACAAATTGTATCTCCATCACCCCCTGCCTTTGCCCACACACTGAGTTTAGCACACTTAAGACCATACACAGAGGAGACAGAAGTCTTAGGAATGTTAGCTCAGATTTTGATCCACTGTTCATGGTTCTGCTTAACTTTTAAGACTGTGACTGGCAGGAAGTGAGATGGAGTGGGTACTGGATTCTGTTAACGTGTGAACCCAGGACTCAGGACATGAGCTACCAGTGGCTCATCAACACTCTGCATGGCAAGGTCACATCTGACCTGCTCAAGTCTAGAGATGACAGTGAGTGGGCATTTGCCTTGCACACAGCTAACCCCAGTTTGATATCCAGCATCACATATGGTACTGAGAGATCACCAGGAGTGATTCCTGTGAGTTGAGCCAGGAGTAATCCCGAAACACCATTGGGTGTGGCCCAAAAGACATCTGACCCACTCAGACCCACTGAGACTCAGAATTGCCTCAACTCCATCCTGGAAAGTCCAGCAGGCCCCACACTAAAGGGGATGAGGAGGCTTAGCAGTCCTATGTCTCAGGAGGCTGGAGTCCATATCCATGATCAGAACAGGACCAAAATTCAGATTCAAGATGAGAGAACACAAGAGCAGGGGTGAACTTTACAATCAGGTTAGCCTTGGCTCAAAGAAACAATGAGGCTGCGACAAGTTGGGTCTTCCTTTTCCCCTTCACCCAGTACTTGATTCTGTGTGTTGCAGATTATGTGGTGTCTTGTATCCCTCACGATCTCCCCATGGGCCTATTCTACTGTCTAGGGGTGAACCTCATCCTCTCCTGCCACACAGCCTGTCACCTGCCTACAGTTTTCCTGTAGGCAACCTTGCACACAGAATCTCTCCATCCTCTCAGTAATAGTGGCTCCTCCAGCAGGACAACACACACAGTCTCTCAGTCTCACAAGTTATCTTGCTACTGAAAAGACCTCCGCCCCTGAGAAGTCCCTTGAGAATGTCCCTGAAGGTATTGGGCACATTCACTTTTACTTTCAGCAGAAAACATCAAGGACCTCCCTAGGGTACCATCACCTATGTCTTGACAGGAGACCTCCATCAATGTAATGCTGTCACTTGGCTGTAGCTTAGGCAGGATCTTGGTAGCGGGGACCCATAGTGACCAGAACCCGCAGTGCTGACGCTTTAACAGGAAAAAAAGGAGATCACCCATCCAGCGCTCAGGATCTGTACCTACCCTAACCTGGTCAGCAACTGTGTTAACTCACACAGGCCTGAGGACAGCTCTGCCACCAGGGGGCGACATCAGAACACGCAGGCTCAGCAAGTTAGCTTGTGTCTGTGCTTTCCCTCTGGAACCTACAGACCCTCTAGCACCTACAACCTACCTAATGGCCTGCTTTTCCCACCTTCCAAACCCTCCAGGACACCCTTCTCCAGGATCAATGTGAAGCCCCATGTTCCTGCTGTCACAGCCCAAGGTGAAGTGAGGTGAAATGGTTACAGGCAGAAAACAAAGGCCCCCAGAATGGTCAGCAAGCACAGAACAGGCTCTTGAGGCACAGGAGGTGCAGTGGTTGGTTTCTCTGGAATCTTCCTCCAGAGAGAAGCACTGTGACTCTCAGTACGAATCCTGCCCCAGGACACATTAGAAAAATCCTTGCTAGTGTGCGGCACCATGTAGATCAAGGGGGCCTTCCACATCATCACTCAGCAACCCAATACTCATTCTGAGTTAGTTCCTGGCACATGATCCAGCTCATACCCCTGCAGACTGAGGGAAGCCTTCCCCCATCATCACTCAGCTTCCCTGTCCCCAATCCCTGATAACCAAATATTTCTGGATCGCAAAATATCTGAAATTATGCCTCTTGTGTGGTACTACTGGCAGAATCAGCAGAGTCCAAGTCAGGGGATTTCTCCTGGAAACAGGATCCCCTTAGCTCTGCATGGAAAGTGGGTGCCAAAGCCAAGACAGATCTGCTGAGACCTGGTGGATGCTCATTCTCAGGGCCCCACTCCTGGTGAACAGAATCCCATTTCTCAGGGTCTCAGAATCCCTGACACAGGACAGAGTACCTCCCTGACACGGGACAGAGTACCTGCAAAGCATTCTCACCTGGAGTGGCCCCCATGACCTGCAACTGTGGCAGCAATTTCAGTGCCCCTTGCTACCAGCTCCTTATAATGTGCCAGAGGAGGCTTCTGGGCAAAAAGGGGCTTAGTCCCAAAATAGTAATTCGCGAGAGACCCTCAGTTTCTGCTCTAGAGGAGGAAGAAATCAGCGAGGGAGGGATCAATACACCCCACTAAGGCAAGAGTGTGTGTGTAAGAGAGAGAGAGAGAGAGAGAGAGAGAGAGTAATGTAGTGTAGTGTAGTGTAGTGTAGTGTAGTGTAGTGTAGTGTAGTGTAGTGTGGTGTGGTGTGGTGTGGTGTGGTGTGGTGTGTTCAATCCCTGGGAAACCCAGCAATGATGGCACCCCTCAAAAACTCTGCATACCCCTGAAGGCATGAACCAATATATGATCTGAGCCCAAGGAGAGTAGAACGGGGCCAGGCTAGGTGGGGTGGAACTCCAAGTAACAGATGCTAGACCCATAGACCCTGACACATGTCCTGGAAGATGGGAGGCCCATGGCACAGGTCTGGGAGGTACTTGAGCTTTCATGTCCAGCTTTGTGATGTACAAGGGACATTGTAACCACCAGCTTGTCGCCAGGAGGCTAATATGGGACTACATTTTCCTAGCAGGGCCCCTGATCCTTCCCTCTGATTTTCACCTTTTGTTCATTCAGAGCCCAGGGGAGAGTCTGCTCTCCTGCCCCTCCTCTGTCCCTGCCAGGGTTGTGCCTTCCCAGGCCCTGCAGGGCGCCCTCTGCTGGGCGCCCACTCCATCAGCACAAATGGGGCACAAAGGGGCAAATGGGGCCCATAAGAGCTGGGAAGTAAGACCCTCTCTGTCTGCTGCTGGACACAGTAGGGTCCATAGCTCTCACCAACAGCTGACTTTTTAGGAAACAAAGACATCATGACCACATAAACAGAAACCCCCCCATGAACTCCCCAGGTAGGTATCCACTGCCTGGAGGCTGAAGGAGGGTCAAGACCCATCACCCTCCTGCTACTCACCCAACCACTAGCTTGGCCTTGGGGTTCCTGAGGGCTCTAAAGAAACTCAGCAGAAGAAACCTCAATGTCATATATCTGACCATGGGTCTGGTCAGGAGTCATCCCATCACCTGTCAGACCCCACAGTGGTTAAAGGGTCTCCACAAAGGTTCCCCTTCTCCCTGCTGCTCTGCCACTGACTCATCCCTCAGGGGTTCTCCCTATCTGGTGCTCACTCCTGTTTCTGCTCCCAGGCCCTGGTGCACCCAGCAGCTCTGACACCCCGGTAAGCCCAAGAGTCTACAAAGTACTGGGGGACCCAAATCCTCATTACAAGAACAGGGAATGGTCTAAAAGGATTGAGTCAGGACCCTACATGGATGGGACCTCTCCATTTTCCCCTCTGAGCTTCTCCTGGTCCCATCAGTCTGGTAACCTGGAGACCAGCCAGGAGAAGGTGTCCTGGGTTGGGGGTATCCAGGGTCCCTCTAACATCTAATGGGGACAGACAGACACTCAATTCAGGTGTATATGAGAGTCATATCTCTGGAAATACAGAGCCCCCAGGACAGGAAGCCTCACTCTGTCTCATGACCCTCTCTTACCAAACCAGCCCCCACTGCCTGACCAGACACCTGCTGTCCATGTTTACAAGGTAAGTGTGTGGATGAGGATGTTTCCCCAGTCCAGGGTCCCAGGGTCTCCCAATGACCCACTTTGATATTGCTTCCAGGATCAGGAAAGGAAGGAAAAGAGGTATTGGTGGAAACATCAGGAGGGAGACCAACCCATATCAAGCAGACAGGCTCCCTAAGTCCATGCCAGGGGGGCCAAACTAGGGCACCACAGGAGAAAACCTGAAAAAGAAGACAGAATTCAGGCTTCTTCTTTCTTTGCAGACATTACTCACCCCAGACTCAAGCTTGTACAGCAGCTCCCCCCCAAAGGCTGATCCAGCTCCTTAGTATCCTCAAGGGACCATCATAATCATCTGGAAACCAACATGAAAACATGAAACATGAGCCCAAGGATCACCTCTGAGTCCTTCGAGGTTTGGAGTATGCACCTGAGGATCAGGACCACTGGATTTCTGGAAGCTCCCACAGACTTCCACATGGACTGGAAGAAAGGAACTAGCACCCTAACCTCCATCCAGGAGTTAAGTTACTCCCAGGACAATGTCTAGGCTGTGACCCCCTGGGCCCTAAGAGGGTCTGAAAACAGACCCAACCACATTCTGCCTCCTGCCCAGGACTCTGAACTCTGGGTGCACTGCTCCCGGTCTCAGTGCCCAGGGGCATCTCCAGGTGAGACCAAGGCCTATGTCTGTCCCTGAGATACAGGAGGGAAAGAGGTTTGTGTTCACAACCATCCTCCCTGATACCCACTTTCCATACCTGGGTACCTTGAACCTGCCACACCTTGAATGTGGCTTTTCTCTCCTCTCTCCCTCACTCTGACACCCTCACTTTTCTATAGATCTCCTTGGCTGCAGGGGTTCAGAAATGGTCATGATTCACCGGAGCTGCAGAGATTCACCCAACTGAAAGGGAAACATCCTGAGTCTGTCCTGGCCCAACTGGGCTTTTCCTTTCCCTTGGGCTCTCTGGGTTTTTACTTGTGCTTCAAGTGGTGATTTTCACCCTGCACAGGCCCTCTTTTTCAAGGGATTGCTGCTTAATGAGTCACATCAGGGACAGCCAAGCCTGACAAACAGTCCCCTTGGATGAGCTCCCCTATCCCCTCCACTCTCCTCTGTGATTTGGGGTGCAGAAAGAACACACCAAAATCTTATATCCTGCACTCATGAGAGCTCAGTAAGACACTGGTGGGACAAGGGGACACTACAGGATCCCAAGGTGTGTCTTTGGGGATGTTCTCAGACTTGAGAAACATCCCTGAGCACACCTCCCTTGCTCTCAATTGTCAGAGTTACCTGAAATCATATCAGAGAACCCCATGTTTTGGGAATGAGAGGTGAACAGTTGCTCACCCCTTAGTCTGAGGGAAAGTAGGGCCACGTCTTGGCTCATCTTGTGAGCAAAAGGGGAAATGCAAGACCAAACCCACAGGCCCAGACTATACAGACAGGCTGCACAATAAAAGTGATTGGGGCCCAGATACGACTAGCCCTTTTCTGAGCCTGCAAGGGAATACAGGACTAAGGAGCACTGGTTACCAGGAAACCATAGGGGATTCTTACTCTTGAGGGTATGGTCACAGGCATAATGAAAGGAGGAGCCCAAGGGTTAGATGAAAACTAAGCCCTGGTTCTAGGGAGATAAAAATGCCATAGAGTATACCCAATGCTCCATACACTGTGTGAAAGGCCCCCAGCCTTTCTCATGCTTCCTTCATAATACCCCTGAAATCCAAGGAACATCAGAGTCTGAGGCTTAGACTAGCACCTCTAGGGGAGGCAGCCAAAGCCTTGGTGAGTGGACAGGGAAGATGAGATCATGGGGGATAGGAGGACCCAAAGCACATACTCAGGTGCCTTTTCTGCCTTACCTGACTTATAGGAGACAGTGAGAATAAAGCATCCTCAGAAGGAAGATCACACAGGGGATCCTCAGTGGTGTCATTGGGCTAGTAGTGTCCCTGTCTCAGATGTGAGGGTGAAACCATTCCGGCCTCTCCTTCATGGGGCTTCTGAGCATTATGCTTGACTTAGTCTGGCCCCCTCTCCCTCCAGATCCCCCACTTATGTCAACTAGACATGAAGCCTAGTCATGTGGGATCCAGTGTGAAGTTCTTGGGAAACCCATCAACCAGTATCTCCTGGGAGTATAGGTGAGGCTCACTTCCTGGATGAAAAGGTTTCCAAGGTGCTTCACTCTGCTCAGGCTTTAGGCCTGTGTGAATAATTAAAGCAGAAAGTCCCTCTGCAGAGAGTTGGAGCACCCAGAGATAAGTGTGGGCTGTATCCTGTGGATACCCAGATCCAGTGAGAGCATCTTTGGGAGAATGCCAGGACCCAGGAGAAGAGGAGGTGATGGGGTAGGATTCACTGAAGAGATTCAGAGGGAGCAGTTTAGGTTTTTGGGAATTTACAGAAGAAATACGGGGCTCAGAACTCTCAAATGGAGAGAGCATATTGAGGATTCAAATGGGCTTCTCTTCCTCAGTTTTTTTTTTCCCTGTCTTCCATGTCCCAGTGAGACAAGAGGTTGAATGGCACTCCCATGGGATCCCTTCTAACTATGCATTTCATAAGGTCCCCAGACACCTGTAGGGGTTGATAAAGGCTTTTGGAAACTACATGCTTGAGAGTAGGCTTGGTCTCCAGGTGTAGTTGAAGTGCCCTGCAAAGACATTGGGGATCTGACAGGGCTCCTGCCCGCAATTAAGGTCCCGAAGGTACCAGATAACTGTTACTTCAAGCCATAGAGTGGATCTTAGTTATAGTACTGATGGAACCAGAGGGTCACTAGAGGGGGAGAGGACTGTCCCTGGACTATTGTTCTGTCTACCCAAAATGGAGATTTAAGGTAGTGGCATCTAATCAGAGTAATGGAATTGTCCCCTTTAAACCAGTTTACACAGAGACTACATTTGGTATAAAAATAGTGGAGCATATGGAACATACTGGCAACCCGACTTAGTAACACACATCACCCCCAGATCTGGAAGGTAAAACTGAAGAGAAAACTTTAAGGTGCATCCCGCAGCATCTCTATTCCATATGGTCACCAGTACAAGGTGTCCTGGGAAGCTTGAGGGGAGCTGATCTGAGGTCAAGCATCCACCTGGACAAGCCCTGTCCAGCTCTCGCTCCCCGCAGTGACAGGCGCTTGCCTCCAAAGAGAGCCACAGGCTCCAAGACCTCCCAGCTGACTTTTTCAGGTCTCTGCAAAACTCCCTTTGGGAGTCGCAGAGTTCACAAGGCACAGGAGCAGAATCCACACTGGGAACTCGGGGGCTTTCCCAGTCCACTGGGGCTCAAACAGGAGGAGAGGTCTGAGCTGAGTCATGGGACTCTATACTCCTGAAGAAAAGGGGACCAGAGGGAAATTGGCAGAGATGCAAGAGACAATCTGGATGGGACTGGAAAAGCTAGGGGTTGCTTAGTGGGAAATGCAAGGCCACAGATGATAGGGTAAGTGCTCAGGATTTGGAGAAAAAAATATAGAAATGGTTCTGCCAGGGCACTGTGAGGGAAGGAGGAAAACCGGAAAGGGAGCTTGAGGTTTGGAAGGAAAAATCCTGAAACCAGGAGGAGGTTAATGGGCTCCCTGCAGGGCAGGCCAAGGGATATAAAATGAGGTAGGGTGGAGCTCTGGAAGAGATTCTAAAATCTGGAGGGTGAAAAGGGAGGGGAGAGAACCAGGCTGCTGACAGCATAACTCAGGAGGCACCTGAGACGACCTGGTGGACATCAAGTGGGTTGAAATGACAGTGGGAGGGGTCAGCTATAGTGGGGACAGAGTCTGTCCCAGCAAAGCTCCTGCATGCTGTCAGGTAAAGGGGACAGAAAGGCTGCGGGAACGCAGTTTCCCAGGTTTGGGGCATTGCATGCGGCCAGCTGAGACTGACGGGAGAAGCAGACAGCGGTGTCGAGGTGAGGTCTATCTGGGTAGGACCATTTTGTCACCTCTGCCCTCAGTACGGTAAAGAGAAGGGCAGTCCCAATCCCACACACTTGTTCTCAGAATGTACCTGGACTGGTTTGCACTGGGCTCTGGGTGGACCCAAATGCTCAGTTGGTCACCCACAACATGCTCAGATGCTGAAAGATTGGGAGTCAGGTGGTAGCCAGGACACAGAGGAGGGAGTCGCAGTTTCTAGCATGTCAGGGAGACATGGTCAGAGCAATGACTCACAGAAACACTCCAAGTGCATTACCTGCGGCACTTTCTCTCTAGCCCCTGACACTCTATTTAATGTTTGATAGTAAAAAAGTAAGAGCAAGGAATTAAAGGAAATTAGAGTAAAGATATTTCAAAAAAATTAGAAGTATCATTTGTTTGCTTTTAATGATTTTTTGAATCTAAATTTTTTTAAATTTATATAAACACCTTGATTACATACATGATTGTGTTTGGGTTTCAGTCATGTAAAGAACACCACCCATCACCAGTGTAACATTCCCATCACCAATGTCCCAAGTCTCCCTCCTCCCCACCCGACCCCCGCCTGTACTCTAAACAGGCTCTCCATTTCCCTCATACATTCTCATTATTAGGAAAGTTCAAATTGTAGTTATTTCTCTAACTAAACTCATCACTCTTTGTGGTGAGATTCCTGAGGTGAGCTGGAACTTCCAGCTCTTTTCTCTTTTGTGTCTGAAAATTATTATTACAAAGAATGTCTTTCATTTTTCTTAAAATCCATAGATGAGTGAGACCATTCTGCGTTTTTCTCTCTCTCTCTGACTTATTTCCCTCAGAATAATAGATTCCGTGTACATCCATGTATAGGAAAATTCATGACTTCATCTCTCCTGACAGCTGCATAATATTCCATTGTGTATATGTACCACAGTTTCTTTAGCCATTCGTCTGTTGAAGGGCATCTTGGTTGTTTCCAGAGTCTTGCTATGATAAATAGTACTGCAATGAATATAGGTGTAAGGAAGGGGTTTTTGTATTGTATATTTGTGTTCCTAGGGTATATTCCTAGGAGTGGTATAGCTGGATCATGTGGGAGCTCAATTTCCAGTTTTTGGAGGAATCTCCATATCGCTTTCCATAAAGGTTGAACTAGACGACATTCCCACCAGCAGTGGATAAGAGTTCCTTTCTCTCCACATCCCCGCCAACACTGTTTATTCTCATTCTTTGTGATGTGTGCCATTCTCTGTGGTGTGAGGTGGTACCTCATCGTTGTTTTGATTTGCATCTCCCTGATGATTAGTGGTGTGGAGCATTTTTCATGTGTCTTTTGGCCATGTGTATTTCTTCTTTGTCAAAGTGTCTGTTCATTTCTTCTCCCCATTTTTTGATGGGGTTAGATGTTTTTTTCTTGTAAAGTTCTATCACTGCCTTGTATATTTTGGAGATTAGCCCCTTATCTGATGGGTATTGGGTGAATAGTTTCTCCCACTCAGTGGGTGGCTCTTGTATCCTGGGCACTATTTCCTTTGAGGTGCAGAAGCTTCTCAGCTTAATATATTCCCATCTGTTAATCTCTGCTTTCACTTGCTTGGAGAGTGGAGTTTCCTCCTTGAACATGCCTGTAATGTCCTGGAGTGTTTTGCCTATGTGCTGTTCTATATATCTTATGGTTTTGGGTCTGATATCGAGGTCTTTAATCCATTTGGATTTTACCTTCGTACATGATGTTAGCTGGGGTTATAAGTTCAATTTTTTGAAAGTGGCTATCCAATTGTGCCAACACCACTTGTTGAAGAGGCTTTCCCTGCTCCATTTAGGATTTCCTGCTCCTTTATCAAAAATTAGGTGATTGTATGTCTGGGGAACATTTTCTGAGTATTCAAGCCTATTCCACTGATCTGAGGGCCTGTCCTTATTCCAATACCATGCTGTTTTGATAACTATTGCTTTGTAGTACAGTTTAAAGTTGGGAAAAGTAATTCCTCCCATATTCTTTTTCCCAATGATTGCTTTAGCTATTCGAGTGTGTTTATTGTTCCAAATAAATTTCAAGAGTGCCTGATCCACTTCTTTGAAGAATATCATGGGTGTCTTTAGAGGGATGGCATTAAATCTGTATAATGCCTTGGGGAGTATTGCCATTTTGATGATGTTAATCCTGCCAATCCATGAGCAGGGTATGGGTTTCCATTTCCGTGTGTCCTCTCTTATTTCTTGGAGCAGAGTTTTATAGTTTTCTTTGTATAGGTCCTTCACATATTTAGTCAAGTAGATTCCAAGGTATTTGAGTTTGTGAGGCACTATTGTGAATGGGGTTGTTTTCTTAATGTCCATTTCATCCTTATTACTATTGGTGTATAGAAAGGCCATTGATTTTTGTGTGTTAATTTTGTAGCCTGCCATACTTCTAAATGAGTCTATAGTTTCTAAAGCTTTTTGGTAGAGTCTTTAGGGTTTTCTAAGTAGAGTATCATGTCATCTGCAAACAGTGCGAGCTTGACTTCTTCCTGTCCTATCTGATTTCCCTTGATATCTTTTCTTGCCTAATCGCTATAGCAAGTACTTCCAGTGCTATGTTGTATAGGAGTGGTGAGAGAGGACAGCCTAGTCTTTTGCCAGAATTTAGAGGGAAGGCTTTTAGTTTTTCACCATTGAGGATAATATTTGCCACTGGCTTGTTGTAGATGGCCTTCACTATATTGAGAAAGGTTCCTTCCATTCCCATCTTGCTGAGAGTTTTGATCAAGAATGAGTGTTGGACCTTATCAAATGCTTTCTCTGCATCTATTGATATGATCAAGTGGTTTTTATTTTTCTTGTTGTTGATGTTGTGTATTATGTTGATAGATTTAACAATGTTAAACCATCCTTGCATTCCTGGGATGAAACCTACTTGATCATAGTGGATGATCTTCTTAATGAGGCATTGAATCCTATTTGCCAGGATTTTCTTGAGTATCTTTGCATCTGCATTCATTAGCGATATTGGTCTGTAATTTTCTTTTTTGGTAGCATCTCTGTCTGGTTTAGGTATCAAGGTGATGTTGGCTTCATAAAAGCTATTTGGAAGTGTTTCCGTTTGTTCAATTTCATGAAAGAGTCTTGCCAGGATTGGTAGTATTTCCTCTTGGAACGTTTGATAGAATTCATTAGTGAATCCATCTGGACCTGGGCTTTTGTTTTTAGGCAGACATTTGATTACCGTTTTAATTTCATCAATGGTAATGGGGGTGTTTAGATATGCTACATCCTCTTCCTTCAACCGTGGAAGATTATAAGATTCCAAGAATTCATCCATTTATTCCAGGTTCTCATTTTTAGTCGCATAGAGTTTTTCAAAGTAGTTTCTGATTACCCTTTGAATCTCTTTCATATTAGTAGTGATCTCTCCTTTTTCATTCCTGAATCGAGTTATCAATTTTCTCTCTCTCTCTTTCTTTGTTTGGTTTGCCAGTGGTCTATCAATCTTGTTTATTTTTTCAAAGAACCAACTTCTGCTTTCGTTGATCTTTCGGATTGTTTTTTGGGTTTCCACTTCGTTGATTTCTGCTCTCAGCTTTGTTATTTCCTTCTGTCTTGCTATTCTTGGGTCCTTTTGTTGAGCACTTTCTAGTTCTATTAGCTGTGTCATTAAGCTACTCAGGTAAGCTCCTTCTTCCTTCCCGATGCGTTCTTGCAAACCTATAAATTTTCCTATCAATACTGCTTTTGCTGTGTCCCATAAGTTCTGATAGTTTGTATCTTTATTGTCATTTGTTTCCAGGAACCTTTTGATTTCCTCCTTGATTTCATCTCGGACCCACTGGTTATTGAGTATGAGGCTCTTTAACTTCCAGGTGTTAAAGTTTTTCTTCTGAGTCCCTTTGTAGTTCACAAATAATTTCAGAGCCTTGTGGTCAGCGAAGGTAGTCTGTAAAATTTCTATCCTCTTGTTCTTATGTAGGTATGTTTGATATGCCAGCATGTAGTCTATCCTGGAGAATATCCCATGTACATTGGAGAAGAATGTGTATCCAGGTTTCTGGGGATGGAGTGTCCTATATATATCCACTAGGCCTCTTTCTTCCATTTTTCTCCTCAGGTCTAGTATATTCTTGTTGGGTTTCAGTCTGGTTGACCTATCCAGTGTTGACAAAGCCGTGTTAAGATCCCCCACAATTATTCTGTTGTTATTGATATTATTTTTCAGGTTTGTCAACAGATGTCTTAAATATTTTGCTGGCCCCTCATTCAGTGCATATATGTTTAGGAGAGTTATTTCTTCCTGCTCTACATACCCCTTGATTAATATAAAATGTCCATCTTTGTCCCTTACAACCTTCCTGAGTATAATGTTTGCATTATCTGATATTAGTATGACCACTCCAGCTTTTTTTATGGGTGTTGTTTGCTTGGATAATTTTTCTCCAGCCTTTTATTTTGAGTCTATGTTTGTTCTGACTATTCAGGTGCGTTTCTTGTAGGCAGCAGAAGGTTGGATTGAGTTTTTTTGATCCATTTAGCCACTCTGTGTCTCTTGACTGGTGCATTTAGTCCATTGACGTTAAGAGAAAGAATTGTCCTGGGATTTAACACCATCTTTATATCAAAATTTGTTGTGTCTTTCGGGTAGCCTTGTCTTAGATTAGGTCTTTCAGTTTTTCTCTTAAGACTGGTTTTGAGCCTGTGAAGTTTCTGAGCTGTTTTTTGTCTGTGAAACCATGTATACTTCCGTCAAACAGGAAAGTGAGTTTTGCTGGGTACAGTATTCTAGTTGAAGCATTCATTTCATTCAGTCTTGTCACAATATCCCACCACTGCTTTCTGGCCTTGAGTGTTTCTGGTGACAGGTCTGCTGTAAATCTCAAGGATGCTTGCTTGAACATAATTTCCCCTTTTGATCTTGCTGTTTTCAGAATTCTGTCTCTATCTTTGGGATTTGTCATTGTGAGTATGATGTGTCTTGGGGTGGTTTTTCTGGGGTCTCTATTGGTTGGTACTCTTCGAGCATGCAGGATTTGATCACATATATTCTTTAGCTCTGGAAGTTTCCCTTTAATGATGTTCCTGGCTGTTGATTCTTCCTGGAAAATTTCTTCCTGGGTCTCTGGGACTCCAATGATTCTTAAGTTGTTTCTGTTGATCTTATCATAGACTTCTATTTTCATCTGTTCCCATTCTTTGACTAATTTTTCCATTGTCTGCTCATTTGCTTTAAGTTTTTTTCCAATCTCTCCTGTTGTATGGAATTGTTATGTATCTCATCTTCCACAGCACCAACTCTATTCTCAGCTTCTGATACCCTGTCCCAGAGCTTATCCATTTTGTCATTCAATTCGTTTACTGACTTTTTCAGGCCTGTTAATTGACATGTTATTTCAGTTTGGAGTTTTGTGATTTCTGTCTTCATATTTTCTTGGTTCTTATTAGTGTTCTGTTCAACTCTATCCATGGTTTCTTTGAGTTCTTTCAGCATCTTCCATATTGCTAGTCTAAAGTCCTTATCTGAGAGGTTGATTAGTTGGTTGGTCATTATCTGGTCCTCAGAATTGTCATCTTCATTCTCTATGTCTGATGCTGGCCTGCGTTGTTTCCCCATTGTCACAGTTGTATTGCGGGTTTTTCTACGTGTTGTGGTGGTATTCATTGGCTATATGATGCAGGCAGCACACTCCTCTGGTTCCACCCTTTCTGGATGGGCTGACTTGCCTCTAAAGGAGGGGAGTCCTCCATGGATGAAGCCTCACACTGTATCAAATCTTAGGCCCGAGCATGCAACAGAGAAGACAGTCCAGAGAGAAATGTTTGCTTCTGTGATATAGCACCGTTCTTGGTGTGATTTTTCCTTCTTGTTGCGATGGTGTTCTTTCCTTAGAAAGAGTGCATGGCCGCGTAGCAAAGCGGAGCGGCCATGCTCTGCTGGAGCCTCTTTTTGCCCCACTCACAAGAGTTTCACGCAAGAGGACAGTATACAGACATATACAGGTCACACTCACAGTTATTCACAGTTGGGCCCCACTGGGCATGCTTAGTTTCATGGATTTTCCCCACCTGATGTCACAAACAGGGACCTGACTTCTGCAAAGTCTTGCCGGTTTTCATGCTCTGGAGTCCCGCCTTGAAAATGGCCTCTGGGCAAGTGAGTTTTCTGGAGCCTCTTTTTGCCCCACTTGCAAGAGTTTCACGGAAGAGGACAGTAGACAGACATATACAGGTCGCACTCACAGTTTTTCACAGTTGGGCCCCACTGGGCAGGCGTAGTTTGTGGATTTTCCCCGCCTGATGTCACAAACAGGGACCCCAAGGCGTTTGTCTTTCATGCAGAAGGTTTTAATGATTTTTAACTAAGGCACTCTGATTTACAAAGTTATTCATAGTTTAATTTCAGCTCTAATCGCACCCTCAGTGTCCACTTCTCTCCACTAGTGTCCCTACATTTATTCTGAAGAAAGATGACGTGAGACATTGGCAGGAAAACTATAAATAAGCAGATTTTCCTTTTAAAGAAATAAGACAAGGGAGGAGAAAGTTAACA
Source organism: Suncus etruscus (assembly GCF_024139225.1). NCBI lineage: Eukaryota > Metazoa > Chordata > Mammalia > Eulipotyphla > Soricidae > Suncus > Suncus etruscus. The sequence continues at coordinate 87,100,292 of NC_064861.1, read as the reverse complement.
AAAGCTACAGGTCCCAATTTAAGAAAAGATTTTTTTTCTATTTAGTTTCTGCCATCATGTTTTTAGCAAAATAAATATCTGGTAGACTTTGGAAGCTACAGGAATAATACTATTCTGTTTAATATTTCCAGATAAAATAATGCAACATAGAGGGCCAGAAAGTTAGTATAATGGGTAGTGTGTTTTCCTTGCATTTTGCTGACTCAGCTTTGACTCAGCTTTTTGACTGAGCCCCAGCCAAGAGTAGACCCTGAGTATCCCTGGGTGTGTCCAAATAAGGAAAAACAAAAAGCAAAACAGCATCAAAAAACAACAGAGGAATGAGATGAGTTGTGTAAACAGGTGTGTTCATTTACATCCCAGAAAGTACTTACAGCACTAAGAGTCTCTCTGAAAAGAAATTGAGAACATGAGAACAAGCTCCCTATATGCACAGAGAGACAGGGACGAGAGAGAAAGCTGCCGTGTCTCTGGGAATGGAAAGTAGTGCTGTGTGGCTATTCTTGCAAATGGCTCTCAGGAAAACATCACTTCTTACATCGGGGAGGATTGGAGACAGACTTGAAAGAGACTTTTCTATTTGAATTTTGACATTCAATGGGAAAGAAGTTAAAAGTGACAAGAGTTGTTGAGTGCCCTGCTGAAATATCATACTGCCCACAATTACATTGAAAGAGGAAATGGCATCCTAAGAGTAAAACAAGATCTGGTTCTCTTAAGGAAACTAGACTCAGAGGAAAGCAAGATGAGCTCTGGTGGAGAGGAGAGATAAGATAGTGCAGCAAGTACTGGGGACCAGGGTTCAACCCCAGCACTGCCAGGTGTGATCCCTGAGCACAGAGCCAAAGTGAGATGGAACACTGCTGGGAAAGACCAAAAAGCAAGCAATAAAAGTAATAATGAAAAGACATGACCAGCTGCAGAGAGCAGATAAAGAGTGCCAGAGCTGCTGATGCCTCATAAACATGAAATGTCAAGATGTCACTGACTGTTTCCATGGGCCTTTCCCTCTATCCTACTGCTGAAAACAACCTCCTTCTTCACCTCCCACCTCTGGCCCTCTTTCCCCTAAGGTGATGTGCCTCCCCGTTCACTGACACACAAGACCCTGGTTGCTGGAGTAGAGGGTGCTGTCCTGAAGCAGGCCAGGCTGAGGGAGGAGAAGAAAGATGGCAGGGAAGAGGACCAGAGGCTGAGGACCATCAGGATCAGCCCGAAGATAGTCCATGGGAAACATGGGGGTGTTTCAGGAATCAAGCTAAATGGTAGAAGCCGGTATACATAACATTGCTAAAGGAAAACTCTATGAACTTTTCAAAATATGCTTTTGTATTCCAAAGTCTGCCAAAAAGAAATGTTTACTGAGAACAGCTAGTGTCACCCAAATACAAACAGTAAAAAAATAAATAAATAAATATGTCTGTGTTCCTCTTCTTCAGTCTTCTTGAAGCTTAAAAGGTTTTCAGGACACACCCAACAGTGCCCAAGGCTTTCTCATAACTCTGTGCTCAGGGATCACTTCTGGTGCGGTTGGAGAATCATGTGGGATACCAGGGATTGAACCCAGATTGGTCCCATGCAATGTAACTCCCACCTTTTTGTTGTACCATTGCTCAACCTCTCACCCCTATGTCCTTATGAAGAAGAAAAAACACCAGGACAGACTCCCCTTAATTCAAACCTCTATCACTATCTCATCATGGAAAACTCATTTACAAGCATGCATGTTACTACAACCAGGAATCCGGATGCATTTAATAGGGCCCAGTGACCACACAGGTGACTAGAGCAACAAGAAAGAAAATTTAATATGTAGAATGTGACCTTATTTGATAAAATGGGCACTAAGGAAACAGACTCCAGGACTGCAGCAACCATGTAAACCTTCGAGACACAAAAAAATCTCATGACCTCTGGGGTTGCAGGAAGGAGACTGGTAAGGAAGAACCAGTGAGAACAAGACAGAGTTCCTAGAAGCCAAAATGTATGAGGGGGGCTGAAAAAACTAAATCCTTCTCATTGCTGAAGAACTAGAGTGTGGCAGCTGAAAGAACAAGAATTTGGAAGATGCAACTGAGGATATCAGCCATGATAAAACAAAAGGGAATTTTGCATTGGACTAGAATCCAAGCCACACTCCTCTGGCCTTAGGCTGATATGAACAGAATAATTATCTCCATGGCCGAGAGACTGTACAGCAAGCATCAAGGTTGGGCACTTCCCTTGCACATAGGATAGAAGACCATGATAACCACACTCAATATATTGAAAACCAACATGATGGAAAACTTTGTGCATATTTAGGTCTCTCTTACCTCGGATGTCGAGCGGTGACTCAAGGACCCTCTTGCCCTCTTCATTCTATTTCCACTTTGGGGTCAATGGAAAATTGGCATGACAAATACTGTTCATCACATATATTACTTAGGCAAATATTTGGGAGACTTAAGCAGAAGAGATACAGAAATCAAGGTCACAAGGAGACTGAGTGGGCAGTAGGTGACAAGAATTTTATCTTGCTCTGCATTTGCTCCAGAGTGGGCAGCAACACATGCTCTGCTTGTTCTGTGAGCACTACTTCAGCTAACAGAATCAAGGAGAATTGGACGGTATTAGTTCATATAATTCTGCCATCTGTTTATGTCATCAAAATAGAAAACTCTACAAATGCAGAGCAACGTGAGCATAGCTCCCTCCAAAAGTCAAAAGCATCAATAAAATCAGAACTGGAGTCTTGGTTCAGTGTTCATGACAACATGAGTGGTCCTGTGTTTTCTCAATAGATGTCTGTGAGCAGTTGGCCACACCAGAGGGAGAAATTTTATTCTGAAGGTCAGCATGTACAGGATGATCTGCTTTGGGGAAGAAGCATGCAGGGCCAAGAATAGAAAATTAGGACCTATATTGTCCCAGAGGGAAAAAGTTGTGCTAATGATGAAAATATTTCAAGGAATAGAAAATAAAACCTAGACTGATAATGTTTCAGAGGAGAAACCTATTGGAGATGGAATTTAGAAAAAGAGAAAAAGAGAATGAGGATATTCCTAAAAAGCAAATCTCTTGAAAAAAGGACATAATTCAGCAGTTATTATCCACGACATGAAATGCCAGAAATTGGTTTGGCAAAGTGCAGTGAAAGTCAGGTTTTTTTCAATCAGAGAAACTTTGATAATTGGATTCAAAAGTGCCCTCATTGTAAAATTTCTAGAATATGTACAACAGAAAAAACAATAGGACTGAAATAATAGCACTGTGGTAGGGCATATGCCTTGCACGTGGCCAACCCAGGACGGAACTGGGTTCTATCCACAGCATCCCATATTATTCCCCAAACCTGCCAGGTGCAATTTCTGAGTGCAGAGTCAGGAGTAGCCCCTGAGTGCCACCAGGTGCGGCAAAAAAATTTTTTTTGAAAAAATAAAGGAAAAAGAAAACAACCACACCAACAACATGGTATCACTATTTGGAACCAGGGTGTGATACAGGTGAATATTTGACCAAGTGAAAAAGAGAAGAATTAAAAGCTAGATTTTCCTGATTCTGCTGATGTTTTCATTGATCAGTGTCAACAGAGGTCTGAGAAAATGAAAACTCATTGTGGTGATAATGAATATATGTTATATGTTAAGGACAGTATTCATAACTGATGATTCAAAGAAACTTTTTTGGTTGGTTTTTGGGCCATAGCTTGGTGGTGCTCAGGGGATACTCCTGGCTCTGTGCTAAGATATCACTCCTGGCAGTGTTTGGGGGAACATATGAGATGTCTGGATAGAACCAAGGTGGGCTACAACCAAGGTAAATGCCTTACCTGCTGTACTATTATCTCACCAGTCCTCAGAGAAACTTTTGATGAACAACTTGTATGACCTAAAAATGTCCTTTGACATTTGCAGTTGTCATTCATCTTTCATTACTCACATGAATCATGCGAACAGGCTGATTTGAAGCTCTGAAATATTTGTGAAAGACTTATCCCTGCCCCAAGCCGTCCTTGTCTTTTTCCCCTGATTCCAGGCCTTCCCTGGGTGCCAGCTCAGATGGCCAGAATTGGGTTCAGGTGGACTCTTAGTGGTCCTCAGGCTTCCCCCCTCCCTCCATACTCCAGAGGGGTGGTGCATGAGGAGGAGGGCGGGCAGACATCTGGCTTCCAGTTCCCTCTTTGATTCTGGAGACCAGCTCTTGCCAGGTATGGGGTTTGGGGACACCCCATACCGGAGCCCTTCTCCCTGGCCTGGGGAGTGCTGGGAGGCTTGGCAGGCCCCAGCCGTCCTTGTCTTTTTCCCCTGACTCCAGGCCTTTCCTGGGTGCCAGCTCAGATGGCCAGAATTGGGTTCAGGTGGACTCTTAGTGGTTCTCAGGCTTCCCCCTTCCCTCCATACTCCAGGGGGGGAGATGCATGGAAAGGAGGGCGGGCAGACATCTGGCCTCCGGTTTCTTCTTTGATTCTGGAGACCAGCTATTGCCAGGTATGGGGTTTGGGGACACCCCATACCGGAGCCCTTCTCCCTGGCCTGGGGAGTGCTGGGAGGCTTGGCAGGCCCCCAGCCATCCTTATCTTTTTCCCCTGACCCCAGGCCTTCCCTGGGTGCCAGCTCAGATGGCCAGAATTGGGTTTAGGTGGACTCTTAGTGGTCCTCAGGCTTCCCCCCTACCTCTCCCTACACTAATGGAAATGTGCTTTGGGAGGAGGGTGAGCCCTTTTAGTACTGGTTTATGTTGGGACAGTCATTGAAAATATTTTCTCCTTGTTTTCCTATTGATATCCATAACATCCACCTTGTATTGTGACCTTGATACCACCCTATAAATCTCATTTCTAATATTTTACTGCCTCAGTCCCAAACCTTATTTCCCCCCATCTTCCCATGTAAGTGCAGCTCATGACATGAAGCTCACCACATAGAGTGATAAATGCAGTTAGAGAAATAACTACACTGAAAAATATCATAACAATGTGAATGAATGAGGAAAAAGAAAGCCTGTCTCGAGTACAGGTGTGGGTGGGGTGGGGAGTAGATAGATCTGGGAAATTGGTGGTGGGAATCCTGCACTGGTGAAGGGGGGTGTTTTTTACATGACTGTAATCATACAACTACAATTATATTTGTAATCACGATGTTTAAATAAAGATAATTTATTTAAAAAACGTAAAAGAAAGACTTATCCCTGCAGGATATTTTATTGTTATACACTCAGAAGCTTTGAACTGGCAAAGCATCTTTAAGCTTCACATAGTCTTTAGGAAATGAAATAATATATTCTAGTTGAGAAGGGGCTTATCCTTTATTTAGCTGTGACTGTGAATTCCACGTACATGGTGATGTTCAGACTCTATTCCTGCTCTATTTTTCCATTGCTAATTGAAATGGCAAAGAAATATTAATCAGTTCACAAGAAAATATTTTCAGAATTCTATGAATAAGAGATTAAGAAAAATAAATACAAATGCTATTAAAATGAATGCAGGCGCTGGAACCATATTCTTCAAACGAATATTCTATACAGATCTCCGAGAAGATAGATGACTCTCAGCGTGCAAATCCCACATGCAAATCAGTCAACCAAGGAAACCTCTAGAATGTTGAATAAATTGAGAAGTTCCAGTAACCCCCACCTAAAGAGTGTGAAAAGGGTTAGAACTACCATGTCTTGGGATGCCTGAGTCTATACTCAGGATCAGAACAGGCTCAAAACTCTAATTCAAGATTTGAGAACACAAGGGCATGGGTGAACTTTACACCCGGGTGAGCCCCGACTCAGAGGGACATTGAGGCTGGGACAAGTTGGGACTTTCCTTTCCTCTTCACCCGGAACTTAATTCTGTGTGTTGCAGATTGCGTGGGGCCCAGTTACCATGCACCATCTCCCCCTTGGACTTCAACAACCCTCAAGGGGTGTATTTTATTTCCTGCTGCTACACAGCTTTTCACGCCCTGTAGTTTTTCTAGTTTATGGGTGAAAAGTTCCTGTCTTGCACACAAATTCACTCTATCTCATGCTCTCCATGAGTGACAGTGGCTCCTCCAGCAGAGAACAACATGAGGATAACACAGTCTCACAAGGTTCTCTAGTTAACTGACAAGTTACCCCTGAGTAGTCCTTCATGACTATCCCTGGGGGTATTAGGGCATTTTCACTTCACTTTCAGCAGAGAACATCAAGGACCTCCCTAAGGGACCATCACTGGTGTCATGACTAGGGACCTCATCAGAGTGATGATGGCACTGGGCTGGAGCTGGGTAGCTGGGACCCACAGTGACAAGTATACAAGTTTTTGATCCTCCAGTCAAAAGCCAGCACCCAGGGCCCGCTATTACTCCAGCCTTGACAGCACCTGTGCAGAGGACATGGACCTGAGGTCCAGGGGATGACATCAGAACATGCAGGCCCAGCACTTGAATAGGGGCATGGGCTTTCCCTCAGAAACCTACAGACAATCTGGCACCCCCAGCCCACCCTATAGCCTGCCCTTCCCACCTCCTTTCAGAACTTTAGAGACACCCACCTCCAGCATCCCTGTGCAGCCCCATGTCCTACTGCACAGCCAAAAGTGAGTCCAGTCCAGTGAACTTGGGGAGTTAAAGGCTGAAAATAAAGGTCCCCAGCGCACAAGGGCAGGCTCTGGGTCAGGAGGTAGGTTTCTCTGAAATCTTCCACCAGAGGCACTGTGATTCTCAGTACTGTTCCTGTACCACGGCATGCAGGGAAATTACTCTACAGAGTCTGTGGTACCCTTCAGATCAAGATGGGGGGGGCCTCCCCATCATCACTCAGCAACCCCTGATATTCAGAGTTAGGTCCTGGCACATGAGCCAGCTCATACCCCTGCAGACTGAGGGAGACCTTCCCCATCATCACTCAGCTTCCCTGTGTTCCATATCCCTGACAAACAAATATTTCTGAATCACAAAATTTCTGAAATTGGGCCTCTTGTGTGGTACTGGCAGACCCTGGTTGGACTCAGAAGAGTCCAAGTCAGGGGTTTCCTCCTGGGAACAAGGTCCCCTTAGCCCTGCATGGAAAGTGGATGCCAAGGCCAAGCACAGATCTGCTGAGACCTGGTGAATGCTCACTCTCAGGGCCCCACTCCTGGTGAACAGAATCCATTTCTCAAGGTCTCAAAACCCCTGACACATGACAGGGTACCTGAAAAACATTCTCATCTGGTGTGACCCCTGGTGGCTTGAAGCTTGGCAGTATTTTCAGCCTTCCCTAGGCACCAGCACCTTATAAAGTGCCAGAGGTGGCTCCTGGATGCTTAAAGGCCTTAGCTCCAGGAGATTAACTCTTAAGGGACCCTCAGCTTCTTCTCTGGAGGGTGAAGAAATCAGGAAGTAAGAGACCAATACACCCCAACTAAAACTCTTGGAAAATATTGATCACAGTCACCCCAGGACTGAGTCTCACAAACAAGGACAAAAGTGGGTGTACATGTGTGTATGCAGTATGTGTGTGTATATATACATGTGGTGTTTCAATCCCAGTTGAAGAGTAGATAGAGTGTTCAGCCCATCTAAGGAAGCAAAGTGTAGACAGGAAAGAAGGGGAAGGGCTTGGAGGTGGAGGAAGGATATGACCCACCCCAGCATGTGACTGTAACTGGCCCAACCTCCTCCCTCAGAGCAGTTCAGCTCAGCAGGAAGAAACTCCAGGAATAACACTTATGTCTGCCCATCTGTCTGTCTGTCAGGGCAGCATTGGAGCCTGGGAGACTTCCGGGGTTCCGGTTCTTCTTTAAGTGGAGAGTCCAGGTGTCAGCGGCACATGGAGTCCCCCTCAGCCCCATCGCACAGAGGGGCCCTGCTCTGGCAGGGGTTCCTGCTCATAGGTAAGGAGGAACATTCCTGGGTATTGGCAGGAGACACAGGCTGGGAGTTTCTAGGATCAAAGAGTTCTGAGAGGGGCACAATATTCTCTCCACTTTGGGGAGAGCACAGGGGAACAGGGAGAGGTCGAAAAGTGTTCAGGGGCACAGTTCTAAGTGCTGAGCCCCACGCTCTGCATGTGTTGGATCCCTGCACTGCCAGGTCCCCAAGTCTGTGTGCCAGGAGGCAGCACTGAGGGCCCTGTGTCTGACTCAGACACCAAATAGGAGAGTTTGGGGGCTCAGCAGGGAGATTTTCGTGGAGAAAGGAATGGGTGGAAAACTCCCAACTGTCCTATATGAAGGACGAGGTGTGGTTCCATCAGGGCTCTGAGGAAAATACTAGAAGGGACCCAAATCCTTCCTCTCTACCAGACACAGGACATAGAAACACAAGGGGACCTGGAGCCCAATCGCACAGCACTAGGCTGGTAGCTGTTTGCAGCACTGCAGGGACAACAGGGTCACTCAGCCTTTCCTCATGTTCTCAGTCCTTGGGGCAGGAAGACAGACCATGAGGCATCTAGAAGGTGCTATCAAGGACAATGTGCTGTCAAGGTGCTGTCAGGAAGGAACAGGCCAGGTTAAGTTCGGGGGTTCAGAGCAAGAGGAGGGAAGAATCTCACCAAGGCTCTAAGAGGGAGGAAAGCTCAGACACTGGGGAGAAGGGGTCAGAGAACAAGATCAGAGCTGAGCTAAGGGTGGTCCTGCAGTTGCCTTGAGGGCAACTATGGGGTACACAAACACACAAGCACAAACACATCTACACAAACCAAACCAAATCCACAGGACTAAGATTTGCTCCATCTCTAGGACACAACTTTCCTTTCTTTTTCTTTATTAGCTGGGGCGTGGGGCTGATGGGAGTTGAAGGATTGGACCATACCTGCAGTGCTCAGGGCTGACTACTGGCTCTGTTTTCAGGGAGATTCCTGGGTGAGCGCTCAAGCTGGGTTGGCCATGAGATGACTACTATTACCCTTGTACTAACTTCCAATCCCTCCAAGATATAATTTTCAACCCCAAATAACAGACTATCTATTTCAGCCTCACTCTTAACCTTCTGGAGCCCACCTACTACTGCCCAGATCACTGTGGAGTTGGTGCCGCCCATTGTTGCTGAAGGGAAGGAAGTTTTTCTACTTGCCAGCCAATTGCCAGAAAAGATTTTAAGTTTAAAATGGTTCAGAAGGGAAATCCAACTTGAGAACATGATTGCATCATTGAAAACAAACCCAGAAAAGATTATTATCGGGCCTGCACACAGCGGCAGAGAGACACTTAACTCCAATGGGTCCCTGCTGATCCAGAGTCTAACCAAAGAAGATACAGAAACCTATCATGTACAAGTCTTTACAGTGAGCGGTGACGCTAAATATGGAAAAGGAGAGCTTCGTGTCTACGGTGAGTGATCCCCTCCTTGATCTCAGGTGCTAGAGTGAGGGGAAGTGAATTCACTTAGTACATGAGATTCTATCCTGAATGGGTTGCCCCCCCGCATGAATTTCCCCTTTGGTTTATTTTAGGATCTGTGGAGGACCCACAGGGGAAGAAGAAGATCAGGGTCCTTCGAAGAGTTGGACCCTGAAGGCTCCCCTCTCAGAGAGAAAGGTCAGTCTGGGGAATAATCCAACATAGGGAGAGAAGACCCGGTCCAGATACTGAGCCCCAAGAGCAGGAGCCTGAGAAATAGTCCATGTGCTTTAGTAAGACACAGGCCCAAGAGCATCCAGGGGAGAAGGGGGCACTTGAGCTATAGTACAGAGGGAGGGCCTTAGTTTTGCATGCAGCCAAACCAGGTTTAATCCCTGGGGGTCTTATGATTTCTTGGGCAGCACCAAGTGATTCCTGAATGCAGAGCCAGAAGTAGCCCCTGAATATTGACAGGCCTAATCCCCCAAAAAGGAGCCCTGTGAGGAACCTACAAAGATCCAGTCTTGGAAGCCCCCACAGGCCCTGAGTCCATGACCCAGGGGAGCCCACCAGAGCTGTGGTGGCTCCTGGAGGACTGTCAGGAAACAAAGATTCCTGCAGCTAGCATATCAAGTCCCCTACCCTAGCTGGTTTCAGCAAAGGCTCAGCCAGAGCCACATGCAACAATGACACAAATCCTTTCCTTCAGAGACAAAGCTGAGCCAGAAATGAAGCTCCCCCCAGCCACTAGCCTGGACTCTGTGGGACTCAGGAGCCTCAAAAGGAAGGTCAATGACATCAGAGAGGCAGGGGGAAAGATGCTTCTGGCAGTCCCCCCAGAACCCCGGGGGCCTCCCAGAAAACAGTGACAGCAGAGGCCACTCCTGGGCACAGCTTCACCCTTTTGAACTTTCACATCAGCAGCCAACCCAGGAAGGTTTCCTCACAGATACTGCCTGGTTCCACAGAGAGAAACTGAGGCACAGAGCAATAGTCACTGAGTCAGTCACCCTCAATATGACCTGGCAATCAGTCAGGACAGTCCCCTGCAATCACCACCCAGTCCTGCAGCCCAGGGGCCTCACAGTACTTTTGTGGCTCTGACACCAACCTGGTATCATGTTCCAAAGATCTCTGTGGGCTAGACCATGAGCATTGCATGAGCGATCTACATGAGAGGACTGAGAATCATAGCCCTTCAAGTTCTAACCTGAACTGAAGTGACCTGAGTACTGAGGCCAGAGTTCCCCAGAACACAACAAGGTTTGACCCCAAAACAAGCAATAAAGTTGTTTTCTTCATAGGGATCTCTCATATCCTGGGGAGTGAGCATAAAAAGAGAATTAATATTTTCTTTGTTAGGGGGTCACACTCAGTAGCACTTAGGGGTTATTCCTAGTTCAGTGGTCGCTTACTATTCCTCCAAGCTCGGGGGATAGTATGGGATGCTAGGGATGAAACCTGGGTCAACTGCATGCAAGACAAACACCCTACATGCTATGCTATTGCTCTGACCCCAGGGAGAATAAAAGTTTCACTCTAGAGGTAAATTACCTTCATCATAACCTGACTTATACTGAGCCAGAAGGCAATATCCAGGCCTGCTGCAGAGGGGGACTGATCTCCGTGTCCAGGGCTAGCAGCCATTTATTTACTTGTGGGTCCCTCTCCTGGAGAATCAAAGAAAGGTCTTTGACCCCAGCCCAATCCCTGCATTAGCACAGGGCCCACCAACACAGGGTCCACAGACTTTGAGATGATGAGAGAATGAGGTGATGGTGAATGAGGGTCTATAAAACTTCACAGAGCAATCCCAGGCAGTTCTCAGGATAACAGATACCTTTGTCTCAGAGTAGGATTCCCTGTTCCTCCTCTGACCACTGCCCATAATGCACCAGAAACCATAACCCTAGACTAGAAGGCATTGAATTTTTGGGTATACTAGTCCTGGTTCCTGGTACTGGGAATCTCTAACCTTTAGGTGTCAGAGGTCATGTGAATCTGCACTCATGTGGACTCTTCTGTTTTGTTGCTTCCACATCCCTCCTCCTGCAACACAGTTTCCCATAGTTTCCCTCACCCTGAACCTCCCTAGAAACTTCCACTTTGACTGACTATGCACCCCCTCTAGTTTGGTGCCCTGGTACAGCTCCAAGCAGTGGCAAAGACCCAAAGCCACTAGGTGTGGCAGATGCATGTCAGGTCCCCAGATCCATCTGGAAGGGTCTTCCTGCTGGACCTCAAGTTTTCCTCCTCCTGTTGACAACAAGAAAAGTCACCAAACAAGAAGCAAGACCCTAAGTTTCCTCCCACCCTTACCACACAGACTGAGCATGATGACAGTTTTCATTTTCGGATGTCCCTCCCAGCTTGTGAAGTCAGAGCAATAGTATGGGGGTAGGGCACGTGTCTTCCACATGGCAGATCCAGGTTTAATTTCTCAGAACCACATATGGTTCCTGATCCCCATTAGAATTAATCCTTGAGTGCTGAGCCAGAAAGAAGTCCTGAGCACCACCAGGTGTAGGCGCCTTCAAAAAATATCCCAGTCACACTTGAATCCAGAACCACAGACACCCCTCATCTCTCTCCCAATCTCTTGCTTCTGGGGTGAGACTCCTCCTCCTCCCAGGAATATTGAGACCCTTCCCTGAGCTGTCTGTTCCCTACACACTCTGACTGGCTCACTATTTCACAGAACTGTACTGTCATGGTGACACAGGTTCATAAGGCAGGGGTTCGGCTGTCGAGACCCAGTTGGAAAAATTAACTCCAACCTGAGTTTTGTTTTCTGAGCTGCAGGGAAAAAGCCACAGCCTGCATTTGGTCTCTTCCCTGTTGCCTCAGTGATAAGAGTCAGGTGACAGGTTAAACTTTTCTAAACTTGTCATGCCACTCCTGCTAGTTTGGAATCTCTCTACTTTCCATAGCTCCTCTTCCTCCTTGTCTCTAAGAGCGCACCCTTCTCACCAAGGAAATGCTGACCTCAAGACCATAATGGCATCTACCAAAGATCATCCTGGTCCTGGTGGGTAACAGAACTTGGTCTAAGAGTCAGAATGTGATCCTAGGAGAATGGCCTCAGAAATGGTCTTGTAGGGGCCAGAGTGATAGCACAGCAGTAGAGTGTTTTGCCTTGCATGCAGCTGACCCAGGACAGATCTGGGTTTGATCCCCGATGTTCATATGGTCCCCCAAGCCAGGAGCAATTTCTGAGTGCATAGCCAGGAGGAACTCCTGAGTATCATTGGGTGTGGCCCAAACACCAAAAAGAAGAAAAAAGAAATGGTCTTGTAGGTTTGGGCCATGAATAAGGATGTTCACACATTCTCTCACATTTGGATTTCTCCAGTCTCTGCCTCATAATTGAAAAACAGATACAGTCCAAGAGACCAGGTTTTTGGCAACTTCTGCTTTCTCAGTTCCCACAGTCACTCTCTGAACCTGCTGTGGTCTATGAGATTCAAGGAGGACTGACATGACCTCAGCAGCAGACACTGAGAACACAGAGAGAGAGCCTGATTCTGGGGACAAACCAACCAGCTCTCACATGTCCTCTCATGTTTCTAGTCTTTCCATGAACTTTTTTCTATATCTCCAGGGTGCTATCTCTCAGTCATGATGAGCAGCTGGACAAGCAAACCCCTCCTGAGCCTGATGTTGGACAGACAGAGCCCGGCCTGCCTTGGCATCCCCTTGTCCTTTATGCTCAGTGACCATGTTCCAGACTGAAACACAGGTTCTCAGGGCTGGGCCCACCATCACCTCTAGAAAACTGTCATTGGGACCCCACTAATCACACACAAGTGTTAATAATGCAGGTGTAATCAGGAGAAGAGACCCACAATTCCTGGGGAGCACTGTGAAAGGAACCAGGCCTTCCTGGAGAGAGAACAGGAGAGACTCTGAATCTACCAATGCCCATTCCATGTCCTCCCACACTCACACTGTGGAACTTTCTTAAACCTGAATCTGAGCCCCTTTCTGGACAGACCAGAGCCTTCTGGTCCCTGAACTTGATCCTCATTCCTTTCTCTCCAGATCCCTCACCATCTAAGGGCTAAGAGTGGGGACACTTGAACTGTGATAACAGATACTTCTGTAGGGATCAGGATACCACAGCAACATGTTCTCTGTTCCCTTCAGAACTGTTATCTAAACCCAACATCATAGCCAATAACTCCAGCCCTGTGGAGCAAGAAGAGTCTGTGGAGCTGACCTGTGAAACCAAGAGTACAGGCATGACTTACCACTGGTTCATCAACACTCGGCCTGTCAAGCCCAGCACCAGGCTACAGCTGTCCCAAGATAGTCGAACTCTGACTGTGCTCCACATAACAAGGAAAGACATGGGACCCTATGAGTGTGAGACCTCAAACCCAGTGAGTGTCAACCGAAGTGACCCAGTCATCCTACCGATTTTCTGTAAGTAACTCCTGTACCTACCTGGGAGGCTGTTCCCATCCACACTGACAAGGAAGGACCAGGTCACATCTGACCACTCAGGTCAACTATACATACCTACCCCTGACACTGATATTGGTCACAATGCCATCCCTGCAAGCCCAGCAATTACAACCCTGAGTAGACAAGAAGGGTTGGATCTACCATGTCTTTGGCAGCTCAAGTCAGTGAACTGTGATCTGAACTGGATCCCAACTCAGACTCAGAATGAGAGAATACTAGAGGCTGGGGGCAGTTTAGAACCAGGTGAGACCTGGCTCAGAGGGTCACTGAGACTAGGACAGGCTGGGGCTTCCCTTCCCCAACCCAATAATCCTGGTACTTGTGTTGCAGATGGCCCAGACGTTCCCACCATCTCCACCTCAAAACATAACTATCTTCGAGGAGAAAACCTCAGCCTCTTCTGCCTCACAGCCTCTAACCCACCTGCGCAGTTTTCCTGGTTTGTGGACAAGAAGCCCCTGGGGTCCACACAAAATCTCTCCATCTTCAACCTCTCTCTGAATGACAGTGGGTCCTATTCATGCCATGTCAGTAACTTGGTCACACACCTCAATAGGACCAGGGCGATCAATATCGCAGTCTGGGGTAAGTGCTTCCCTGGAACATGACATTAAGCTTGGCTGGATGTTGTTTTTCCAAATACAAATTTAGACCAGAATTCATTCTTTGTAAATGAAGTCCTGGGTTCAAGGGCCTGTGTTGCTTGTTATCTTGAGCACCAACCCCCTAGCACAGGCAATTTTCACCTAAAGAAAAGAAAGAAAAACGACTAAAAGAGGCCATTTTCCTATGTCCAAGGAGATAAATTAATCTTGAATTCTCCCCCCAGGCCTCCTTTCTACGAGATCTCTACAATCTTCCCCACATGTTTCAGATTTCTCTTGGCTGATGTGGCTGATACTGAAACATGCTGAAGGACTTCCTCTCAGACCAGAGGCCCCTACAGGGTAGTAGATTATAGAGAACACTGGTGTCCAGGTATTCTTTCTGTCTTAACAAATATCCCTGACTCCATTTTCTGCTACTTCCTCCCTTTGGGAAATAGGAAACTTTGACTCTTTCCCCAAAGAAGAGGATAAGATCACCTCTCAGGGCCCTTGAGCAGGAAAGAGCTTGCATTCTGCACTGCCCAGACACTGCTCTGATGACCTCAGAGGTAGGATTAGTACCACAGAGAAGGGGCTCACTCTGTGTCTATTTTGAGTCTAGAATCATGCCACTAACTCAGACTGAAACTTTCCTCAGGCCAAACTGCCTGGATGGGGATGAGGGCTTGAGACTCTTCTGAGCAGGGGCCAGGACTCAGCTTTATGACATTTTGTGGCACTAGCCCAGGTGACTAAAGAATTGAAGAACAGACCCTCAAAAGGGACGTCACTGGAATGATAGTACAGAAGGTAGGGCACTCGCTGTGCATGCAGTCAACCAAGGTTCAATTCTCAACACTCCATATAGTCCCCTGAGCACTGCCAGCAGTGGCCCCTGAGCACAGAGTCAGGATAAGCACTGAGCATTGTCAGATATGACCAAAAACAAAGAAACAAACAAGAAGAACAGGCCCATGGAGTTCAATCCGGAGATGGAAGGAGCAGAGTCATAGATATGGTTAAGTAGGTTAAAAGTACGTCTTTGGTGCAATGTGATCATTTTCCGAGAGATTCCTTCAATGAGAGATCAGAGACAAGGACTGGGAAGTAAATTCCCTCTCCAGATTGAGAAATTCCTGAGTTGGGAATAATACAGTGCCTGAGGTAAAAGGACTGGATGGGCCTTCCTACTTTATGCGAAAATATTAACAAAGAAACCTCTCCCCTTCTTCCTATAAAGCCACGGTCTAAGATAGAGGGGTTTGACCTTTATGAAGATTCAGAAGTTGTAAGAAGGGAGAGACAGTGAGAGAATAATCCCACTACTGAGATGCTGAACACACTCTGAAAGGAGACTCCAGAAGTTAATGAAACAGAAATGGGCAATAGATGCAGTTGGGGGTAAGGGGAGTTGTAGAGAAGCTGCCTATTCCTTAGAGTTTTTCACAAAAACAAACATCCTCAGTGTGGCCGAATCCGTCTAGTGCCCTCCACAGAATGCTGTGGCCGAGGGGGTCTGAGGTGTCTGTAAAAAGAGCAAGCCCAGGCCCCAGCCCCTCTGGTCACCCCCTTCAGTTTCCCCAACAGAGTTATTGGCCCTGCCCACTCTTCAAGAGTCCAATACCACAGTGACAGAGGGTGCCGGCCCTGTGGTCCTGACCTGCCTCACGAATGACATTGGGGTTGCCACCCTGTGGCACCTCAGTGATATGGAACTGCAGCCCACAAAGAAAAGGAGGCTGTCTGCAGACAGCAGAACCCTCACCCTCCAGCTGGTAGGGTGGCCGATGATGGGGTGGGGGACTATCAATGTGAGGCTTCCAACCCTGTCAGTTCCTGAAGAAGTACCCATGTCAGGCTGCAGGTGACATGTAAGTGACCAGGAGAGACACTCTACAGTAGAAAATAATATGAGGGAAATCACCGGAGGAGACTATCGATCAGTAGACCATGAAAGTTACCAAAAGGGCAAAATGTCAAGAATTTGGTCTTGAAATCAAAATATTTAGTTTCTTATTCTGAGTCTCACATTTACTCTGTGGACTTGTTAAATACATAGATTTTCTCCATATAACCAGTTTAAGTAGTAAAATGTTACCATTTTAAATGTACAGTTCAGGTGACAATGGTTATTCATATTATTGTGCAACAATGGCCACTATTCTTTCCAGAGCTTTGTCATCATATCATACTAAAATTATCATTTCATAGTAACTGTCCACTTCCTACTTCAGTAGAAAACACTTCCTATTTCTATGAAGTCGAACATTCTGAAGATCTCATTATCTGCCCTTCTGTGTGTGACTATTTCACTTAGCATCATGCCTGCAAAGTTCACTCATGTTATAGCCTATATAAAAAGTTCGCTATTTTTTAAATATTTTATTTAAATACCTTAATTACAAACATGATTGTGTTTGGGTTTCAGTCAAGAAAAGAACACCACCCATCACCAGTGAAATATTTCCATCACCAGTGAACCAAATCTTCCTCCTCCCCACACCATCCTTGCCTGTACTCTAGAAGGCTTTCTATTTCCCTCATATATTCTCATTGTTAGGATAGTTCATAACGTATTTATTTCTCTAATTAAACTCATCACTCTTTTTGGTGAGCTTCATGAGGTGAGCTGTAATTTCCAGCCCTCCTCTCTTTATTCTCTGAAAATTATTATTGCAAGAATGTCTTTTATTTTTCTTAAAACCCATAGATGAGTGAGACCATTCTGCATCTATCTATCTCTCTCTGACTTATTTCACTCAGCATAATAGATTCCATGTACATCTATGTATAGGAAAATTTCATGACTTTATCTCTCTTGAAAGCTGCATAATATTCCATTCTGTATATGTACCATAGTTTCTTTAGCCATTCATCTTTTCAAGGGTATCTTGGTTGTTTCCAGTGTCTTCCTATGGTATATAGTGCTGCAATGATTATAGGTGTAAGGAAGAGATTTTTGCATTGTGTTTTAATGTTCCTAGTGTATATTCCTAGGAGTGATATAGCTGGATTGTATGGGAGCTCAATTTTCAAGCTTTTGAAGGAATCTCCAGATCGCTTTCTATAAAGGTTGGAATAGATGGCATTCCCACCAGCAGTGGATAAGAGTTCCTTTCTCTCCACATCCCTGCCAACACTGCTTGCTCTCATTCTTTGTGATGTGTGCCAATCTCTGTGGTGTGAGGTGGTACCTCATAGTTGTTTTGATTTGCATCTCCCTGATGATTAGTGATGTGGAGCATTTTTTCATATGTCTTTTGGCCATTTGTTTTTCTTCTTTGTTTAAGTGTCTGTCCATTTCTTCTCCACATTTTTGATAGGAATAAATGTTTTTTTCTTGTAAAGTTATGTCAGTGCTTTGTATATTTTGGAGATTAGCCCCTTATCTGATGGGTATTGAGTGAATAGTTTCTCCCACTCAGTGGGGGGCTCTTGGATCCTGGGCACTATTTCCTTCAAGGTTCAGAAGCTTCTCAGCTTAATATATTCCCATCTGTTAATCTCTGCTTTCACTTGCTTGGAGAGTGTAGTTTCCTCCTTGAAGATGCCTTTAGTCTCCATGTCATGGAGTGTTTTGCCTACTTGTTGTTCTATATATCTTATGGTATCGGGTCTGATATTGAGGTCTTTAATCTATTTGGATTTTACCTTCAAACATGATGTTAGCTGGGGATCTAAGTGCAATTTTTTGCTAGTGGCTAGCCAGTTGTGCCAAAACCACTTGTTGAAGAGGCTTTCTTTGCTCCGTTTAGGATTTCTTGCTCCTTTATCAAAAATTAGGTGATTGTATTTCTGGGGAACATTCTCTGAATATTCAAGCCTATTCCGTTGATCTGAGGGCCTATCAATATTCCAATACCATGCTGTTTTGATAACTATTGCTTTGTAGTACAGTTTAAAGGTGGGGAAAGTAATTCCTCCCATATTCTTTTTCCCAGTGATTGCTTTAACCCTCCGAGGGTGTTTATTGTGCCAAATGAATTTAAGAAGTGATCTATCTACTTCTTTGAAGAATGTCATGGGTATTAGAGGGATCACATTAAATCTGTACAGTGTTTTGAGGCATATTGCCATTTTAATGATGTTAATCCTGCCAATCCATGAGCAGGGTATGTGTTTCCATTTCCATATGTCTTCTCTTATTTCTTGGAGCAGAGCTTTATAGTTTTCTTTGTATAGGTCCTTCACATTTTTAGTCAAGTTCATTCCAAGATATTTGAGTTTGTGTGGCACTGTTGTGAATGGGGTTGTTTTCTTAATGTCCATTTTTTCCCTATTATTATTGGTGTATATAAATGCCATTGATTTTTTGTATTAATTTTGTAACCTGCAACATTGCTGTATCAGTTTATTGTTCCTAGAAGCTTTTTTATAGAGTCTTTAGGGTTTTCTAAGTAGAGTATCATGTCATTTGCAAACAGTAAGAGCTTGACTCCTTCTTCCTTTCTTATCTGGATTCCCTTGATATCTTTTTCTTGCTTAATCACTATAGCAAGTACTTCCAGTGCTATGATGAATAGGAGTGGTGAGAGAAGGCAGCCTTAAGAGAAAAGTGTTTAAGTTTTTCTCCATTGAGAATAATATTTGTCACTGGCTTTTGGTAGATGGCCTTAACCACATTGAGAAAGGTTCCTTCCATTCCCATATTGCTGAGTGTTTTGATCAAGAATGGGTGTTGGACCTTATCAAATGCTTTCTCTGCGTGTATTGATATAATCATGTCATTTTTATTTTTCTTGTTGTTGATGTTGTGTATTATGTTGATAGATTTAAGGATATTAAACCATCCTTACATTCCTGGGATGAAACCTACTTGATCATAATGAATGATCTTCTTGATGAGACCTTGAATCCTATTTCTCAGGATTTTGTTGAGGATCTTCGCATCTGTGTTCATCAGGAATATTTTTCTATAATTTTTTGGTAGCATCTCTGTCTGGTTTGGAGATCAAGGTGATGTTGGCTTCATAAAAGCTATAGAAGTGTTCTCATTTTTTCAATTTCATGAAAGAGTCTTTCCAGGATTGGTAATATTTCCTCTTGAAAGGTTTGGAAAAATGCATTAGTGAATCCATCTGGGCCTGGGCTTTTGTTTTTAGGCAGATATTTGATTACCGTTTTAATTTTCTCAATAGTGAGGGGGGGTTTAGATATGCTACATCCTCTTCATTCAACCATGGAAGGTTATAAGAGTCCAAAAATTTATCCATTTTCTCCAGGTTCTCATTTTTAGTGCCATAGAGTTTCTCAAAGCAGTTTCTGATTACCCTTTGAATCTCTGCAATATCGGTATTGATTTCCCTTTTCATTTCTAATACGAGTTATCAAGTTTCTCTCTCTTTCTTTGTTAGTTTTGCCAGTGGTCTATCATTCTTGTTTATTTTTTCAAAGAACCAACTTCTGCTTTTGTTAATCTTTCAGATTGATTTTTGTGTTTCTACTTCATTAATTTCTGCTCTCAGCTTTGTTATTTTCTTCTGTATCCCTATTTTTGGTTGCTTTTGAGCACTTTCTAATTGTATGAGCTGCATCATTAAGCTATTCAGGTATGCCCCTTCTTCTTTCCTGATGTGTCCTTGCAAAGCTATAAAGTATCCTCTCAGTACCTCTTTTGCTGTGTCCCATAGGTTCTGATAGTTTGTGTCTCCATTATCATTTGTTTTCAAGAAAATTTTGATTTCCAGGTATTAAAGTTTTTCTTCTGTGTAGTTTTTCTTCTATGCAGTTCACATATAATTTCAGGGCCTTGTGGTCAGCAAAGGTAGACTGCAAAATTTCTATCCTCTTGATATTATGGAGGTATGTTTTAGGTGTTAGCATGTAGTCTATCCTGAAGAATGTCCCATGTACATTAGAGAAGAATGTATATCCAGGTTTCTGGGGGTGGCATGTCATATATTTATCTACTAGGCCTCTTTCTTCCATTTCTCTTTTCAGTCTAGTATATTCTTGTTGGGTTTCAGTCTGGTTGACCTATCAAGTGTGGACAATACCATGTTGAGGTTTCCAACAATTATTGTGTTGTTATTGATATTCTTTTTCAGATTTGTCAAAAACTGTCTTAAATATTTTGCTGGCCCCTCATTCAGTTGCATATATGTTTAGGAGAGTGATTTCTTCGTGCTGTACATAAACCTTGATTAATTAAAAAAATGTCCATCTTTGTCCCTTACAACTTTTCTGAGTTTTAAGAATTGAGTTTCTGTGTGTGTGTTTTGGATTGAGTTTTTTGATCCATTTAGCCACTCTGTGTCTCTTAACTGGTGCATTTAGTCCATTGACATTGAGAGAAAGAGTTGTCATGGGATTTAGTGCTATCTTTGTGTCGAAGTTTGTTGTGTCCATTGGTCAGTCTTGTCTTAAAGTAGATCTTTCACGTTTTTTTTTGACTGGTTTTTAGTCTGTAGAGTTTCTGAGCTGTTGTTTATCTGTGAAGCCATGTATTCTTCCTTCAAATCTGAAAGTGAATTTTGCTGGGTGCAGTATTCTAGGCAAAGCATTTATTTCATTGAGTTTTGTCACTATGTCCCACCACTGCCTTCTGGCCTTGAGTGTTTCTTGCGACAGGTCTGCTGCAAATCTCAAGGATGCTCCCTTGAATGTAATTTCCCTTTTTGATCTTGCTGCTTTCAGAATTCTGTCTCTATCTGTGGGATTTGTCATTGTGATTAAGATGAGTCTTGGGGTGTTTTTCCTGGGGTCTTTTTTAGTTGGTACTCTTCGGGCATGCAGGATTTTGTTGCATGTATTCTTTAGCTTAGGTAGTTTCTCTTTAATGCTGTCTTGACTGTTGATTCTTCCTGGAGATTTTCTTCCTGGGTCTCTGGGACTCTAATGATTCTTAAGTTGTTTCTGTTGAGCTTATCATAGACTTCTTTTTTCTTCTGTTCACATTCTTTGACTAATTTTTTTTATTGTTTGATCATTTGCTTTAAGGCTTTTTTCCAATCTCTTCTGCTGTATGGAGTTGTTATGCATCTCATCTTCCAGTGCACTAATTCATCCTCAGCTGCTGTTACCCTGATGGAGAAATTATCTATTTTGCATTCAATTTGTTTACTGAGTTTTTCAGACCTGTTATTTGACCTGTTATTTCAGTTTGGAGTTTTCTGGTTTCTGTCTTGATATTCTCTTGGTTCTTATTAGTGTTCTGTTCAAATTGATCTATGCTTTCTTTGAGTTCTGAGAACATCTTGCATATTTCTTCTCTAAACTCCATATCTGAGGGACTGACTAGTTGGTTGGCCATTTTCCAGTCCTCAGATTTGCCATCTTCATTCTCTATGCCTGGTGCTGGCCTGCGTGGTTTCCCCATTGTCACATTTGTATTGTGGGTTTTTCTACGTGTTGTGGTAGTTTTTATTGGTTAATGATTTGCCCGGCTGCGTAGCAATGTGGAGCAGCCATGCTCATCTGAATCATTCATTTCTGGGCAGATCAACTCGCCTCCAAGGAATTCTAGCCGACCGCAGATGAAGCCACACACACAGGATGAAATCAAGCGGAGGACGCAGCACAGCACAGAAAAACTTCATTCTTTTTAACATACTGAATAAAATTACTTACATGTGGGGCCAGAGCAATAGCACAGTGGATAGGATGTTTGCCTTGCATGCAGTTGAGCCAGGTTTGATATATGCATAGGATATATGGCTCACTACATAATTGCAGTGATTCCTGCATACAGAGTGAGGAGTAACTCGAGCATAGCCAGGTATGGCCTGAAAACAGAAACAAAACAAAAACAAAAGTTCTTTTGGTTGCACATAATTATTTGTTGCTTCATGACAATTCACAATAGACTACATGACAGTGGTCCCAATAGGTCACCAGAGAGTTTAAGAGTATAGTTTATGTGATCTAGATTTGTGTAAGGGCATAATTTGTACAGTCACAAATATCACTTAACACATTTCTCAGAATATATCTTGTCATTAAGCAAAGCATACGTAGCGTTATTTTATTTTGCTTATCACTTATTATCAATAAAGTTTTAGGCTTTCTGTATTGTTATGAATAATGCGTACATAAAATTTGGTATATACCTTCCCGTGAGCCTTCCGTGGAGGTGAGTCGACACACCCAGAAAGGGAGGAGCCACTGAACTCCGCTGGTTCTCAGATGCCAGCACCCTTCTGCCTCTCTACTCTGCTGTCCTTTTTTTTCGGCCTGATTTCATACTGGGTGCAGCTCATCTGCCAGCCTGCCTTCCCGTGAGCCTTTCGTGAAGGTGAGTCCACATGCCCAGAAAGGGAGGAGCCAGAGGAGCACGGTTGCTCCGCTCCCCTTCGTGACAGTGCTCATCATTTAGCCGATGAATACAACCACAACACGTAGAAAAACCCACAATACTAGTGTGACAATGGGGAAACAACGCGGGCCAGTGCCAGACATAGAGAATGAAGATGGCAACTCTGATGACTTGAGCCTGACCAACCACCTACTCAGTCTCTCAGATAAGGAGTTTAGAGTTGCAATATGGAAGATGTTCAAAGAACTCAAACTAAGTATAGAAGAGAACACTAATAAAAATCAGGAGAATATGAAGATAGAAATGAAAAAACTCCAAACTGAAATTTCAGATCAAATAACAGGTCTGAAAAACTCAGTAGATGAATTGAAGAAAAACATGGTTGAGATTTCCCACAGGTTAACAGCAGCTGAGAATAGAATCAGTACACTGGAAGATGAGATGCATAACAATTACATACAGCAGAAGAAATTGGAAAAATGCCTCAAAGCAAATGATCAAACAATGGAAAAATTACTCAAAGAATGGGAACAAATGAAAATAGAAGTCTATGATAAGCTCAACAGAAACAATTTAAGAATCATTGGAGTCCCAGAGACTCAGGAAGAAAATCTCCAGGAAGAATCAACGGTCAAGAACATCATTAAAGAGAAACTACCAGAGCTAATGAATGCATGCGATCAAATCCTGCATGCCCGAAGAGTGCCAACTAAAAAAGACCCCAGAAAAAACACCCCAAGGCACATCCTAGTCACAATGACTAATCCCACAGATAGAGAGAGAATTCTGAAAGCAGCAAGATCGAAAAGAGAAATTACATTCAAGGGAACATCCTTGAGATTTACTGCAGACCTGTCACCAGAAACACTCAAGGCCAGAAGGCAGTGGTGGGACATAGTGACAAAACTCAATGAAATAAATGCTTCGCCTAGAATACTGCACCCAGCAAAACTCACTTTCAGGTTTGAAGGAACAATACATAGTTTCACAGACAAACAACAGCTCAAAAACTTTACAGACACAAAACCATTCTTAAAAGAAAAACTGAACGGCATACTTTAAGACAAGGCTTACCAACAAACACACCAAACTTTAATATAAAGATGGCACTAACTCCTAGGACAATTCTTTCTCTCAATGTCAATGGACTAAATGCACCAGTTTAGAGACACAGAGTGGCTAAATGGATCAAAAAACTCAATCCAACCTTCTGCTGCCTACAAGAAACGCACCTGAATAGTCAGAACAAACATAGACTCAAAATAAAAGGCTGGAGGAAAATCATCCAAGCAAACAACACCCAAAAAAAAGCAGGAGTGGCCATACTAATATCAGATGATGCAAACTTTATACTTAGGAAAGTTGTAAGGGACAAAGATGGACATTTTGTATTAATCAAGGGATATGTACAGCAGGAAGAAATGACCCTCCTAAACATATATGCACCGAATGAGGGGCCAGCAAAATATTTAATACAACTGTTGACAAATCTGAAAAATAATATCAATAATAACACAATAATTGTGGGAGACCTCAACACGGCATTGTCAACACTAGACAGGTCAACCAGACTGAAACCCAACAAGAATATACTAGACCTGAGGAGAGAAATGGAAGAAAGAGGCCTAGTAGATATATACAGGACACTCCACCCCCAGAAGCCTGGATACATATTTTTCTCTAATGTACATGGGACATTCTCCAGGATAGACTACATGTTAGCACATAAAACATACCTCCATAATATCAAGAGGATACAAATTTTGCAGGCTGCCTTTTCTGACCACAAAGCCCTGAAATTATATCTGAAATATAAAGGGAGAAAGAAGAAAAATTTTAACACCTGGAAGTTAAATAGCCTCATACTGAATAATCAGTGGGTCTGAGATGAAATCAAAGAGGAAATCAAAACCTTCCTGAAAACAAATGACAATGGAGACACAAACTATCAGAACCTATGAGACACAGAAAAAGCAGTACTGAGAGGAAAATTTATAGCTTTGCAAGCACACAACAGGAAAGAAGAAGGGGCATACCTGAATAGCTTAATGACACAGCTCATAGAATTAGAAAGTGCTCAACAAAAGGATCCAAAAATAGGGAGGCAGAAGGAAATAACAAAGCTGAGAGCAGAAATCAATTAAGTGGAAACCCGAAAAACCATCCAAATGATCAACGAAAGCAGAAGTTGGTTCTTTGAAAAAATAAACAAGATTGATAGACCACTGGCAAAACTAACAAAGAAAGAAAGAGAGAGAAACTTGATAACTCGTATTAGGAATGAAAAAGGAGAGATCACTACTGATATGACAGAGATTCAAAGGGTAATCAGAAACTACTTTGAGAAACTCTGTGCGACTAAAAATGAAAACCTGGAAGAAATGAATAAATTCTTGGAATCTTATAATCTCCCAATATTGAATGAAGAGGATGTAGCATATCTAAACACACCCATTACTATTGAGGAAATTAAGAAAGTAATAAAATGTCTGCCCAAAAACAAAAGCCCAGACCCAGATGGATTTAATAACGAATTATTTCAAACCTTTCAAGAGGAACTACTACCAATCCTGGCAAGACTCTTTCATGAAATTGAAAAAAACAGGAAAACTTCCAAATAGCTTTTATGAAGCCAACATCACCTTGATACCTAAACCAGACAGAGATGCTATGAAAAAAGAAAATTACAGACCAATATCGCTGATGAATGCAGATGCAAAGATCCTCAACAAAATCCTGGCAAATAGGATTCAATGCCTCATTAAGAAGATCATCCACTACGATCAAGTAGGTTTCATTCCAGGAATGCAAGGCTGGTTTAACATCCGTAAATCTATCAACATAACACACAACATCAACAGTAAGAAAAATAAAAATCACATTATCATATCAATCAACGCAGAGAAAGCATTTGACAAGGTCCAACACCCATTCTTGATCAAAACTCTCAGCAAGATGAGAATGGAAGGAACCTTTCTCAATATAGTTAAGGCCATCTACCACAAGCCAGAGGCAAATATTGTCCTCAATGGAAAAAAACTGAAAGCGTTTCCTCTAAATTCTGGCACAAGACAAGGCTGTCCTCTCTCACCACTCCTATTCAACATAGCACTGGAAGTACTCGCTATAGCGATTAGGAAAGAAAAAGATATCAAGGGAATCCAGATAGGAAAGGAAAAAGTCAAGCTCTCACTGTTTGCAGATGACATGATACTCTACTTAGAAAACCCCAAAGACTCTACCAAAAAGCTTCTAGAAACAATAGACTAATATAGCAAGGTGGCAGGTTACAAAATTAACACACAAAAATCAATGGCCTTTCTATACACCAATACTAATAAGTAAGAAATGGACATTAAGAAAACAACCCCATTCATTATAGTGTCACAAAAACTCAAATATCTTGGAATCAACTTGACTAAAAATGTGAAGGACCTATACAAAGAAAACTATAAAACTCTGCTCCAAGAAATAAGAGAGGACACGCGG
Organism: Suncus etruscus; assembly: GCF_024139225.1. NCBI lineage: Eukaryota > Metazoa > Chordata > Mammalia > Eulipotyphla > Soricidae > Suncus > Suncus etruscus. Next base: position 87,074,215 of record NC_064861.1, on the reverse strand, counting down.
AAATGGAAGCACATACCCTGCTCATGGATTGGCAGGATTAACATCATTAAAATGGCAATACTCCCCAAAGCACTGTACAGATTTAATGCGATCCCCCTAAAGATACCCATGACATTCTTCAAAGAAGTGGATCAGGCACTTTTGAAATTCATTTGGAACAATAAACACCCTCGAATAGCTAAAGCAATCATTGGGAAAAAGAATATGGGAGGAATTACTTTCCCCAACTTTAAACTTTACTACAAAGCAATAGTTATCAAAACAGCATGGTATTGGAATAAGGACAGGCCCTCAGATCAGAGGAATAGACTTCAATACTCAGAAAATGTTCCCGAGACATACAATCACCTAATTTTTGATAAAGGAGCAAAAAATCCTAAATGGAACAAAGAAAGCCTCTATAACAAGTGGTGTTGGCACAACTGGATAGCCACTTGCAAAAAATTGAACTTAGACCCCCAGCTAACATCATGTACGAAGGTAAAATCAAAATGGATTAAAGACTTCGATATTAGACCCAAAACCATAAGATATATAGAACAACACATAGGTAAAACACTCCAGGACATTGAGACTAAAGGCATCTTCAAGGAAGAAATTGCACTCTCCAAGCAAGTGAAAGCAGAAATTAAAAGATGGGAATATATTAAGCTGAGAAGCTTCTGCACCTCAAAGGAAATAGTGCCCAAGATACAAGAGCCACCCACTGAGTGGGAGAAACTATTCATCCAATACCCATCAGATAAGGGGCTAATCTCCAAAATATGCAAGGCACTGACAGAACTTTACAAGAAAAAAACATCTAATCCCATCAAAAAATGGGGAGAAGAAATGAACAGACACTTTGACAAAGAAGAAATACAAATGGCCAAAAGACACATGAAAAATGCTCCACACCACTAATCATCAGGGAGATGCAAATCAAAACAACGATGGGATGCCACCTCACACCACAGAGAATGGCACACATCACAAAGAATGGGAATAAACAGTGTTGGCGGGGATGTGGGGAGAAAGGAACTCTTATCCACTGCTGGTGGGAATGCCATCTAATTCAACCTTTATGGAAAGCGATATGGAGATTCCTCCAAAAACTGGAAATTGGGCACCCATACGATCCAACTATACCACTCCTAGGAATATACCCTAGGAACACAAAAATACAATACAAAAATCCCTTCCTTACACCTATATTCATTGCAGCACTATTTACCATAGCAAGACTCTGGAAACAACCAAGATGCCCTTCAACAGAGGAATGGCTAAAGAAACTGTGGTACATATACACAATGGAATATTATGCAGCTGTCAGGAGAGATGAAGTCATGAAATTTTCCTATACATGGATGTACACGGAATCTATTATGCTGAGTGAAATAAGTCAGAGAGAGAGAGAAAAACGCAGAATGGTCTCACTCATCTATGGGTTTTAAGAAAAATGAAAGACATTCTTGCAATAATAATTTTCAGCACAAAAGAGAAAAGAGCTGGAAGTTCCAGCTCACCTCAGGAAGCTCACCACAAAGAGTGATGAGTTTAGTTAGAGAAATAACTACATTTTGAACTGTCCTAATAATGAGAATGTATGAGGGAAATGGAGAGCCTGTTTAGAGTACAGGCGGGGGTCGGGTGGGGAGGAGGGAGACTTGGGACATTGGTGATGGGAATGTTGCACTGGTGATGGGTGGTGTTCTTTATATGACTGAAACCCAAACACAATCATGTATGTAATCAAGGTGTTTAAATAAAAAATATATATATAAAATGATTAATTTGTTTCTCCTGCTATCAACCTCTATTATATCACAGTTTATCTTTTATATATTATATATACTTTTATATTGTATACCTTTAAACACAGTACATAGTTTATTTTTAATTTTTTCTTTTAATTTATGTATAATAATTAAAGGAATCATGCAAAAAAAATTTGGTATATACATATCCTTACAAACATCTCCCCAGGGGCTGGAGATAAGACTGAACTCAAAAAATGGGTGAGGCCCTAAGTTTAATCTTTAGCACTGAAAAAAAAATATCTGTTCAAATTCCTGCTTTCAATATTTGGGGTTATATATTCAGAAGTAGAATTATTGGTGATTTCTTATTCAATTTTAGGTGCCATACCTGGCAGAGCTTGAGGGACCAGTAGGGCTAAACCCAGAGGTGTGGGAAGGGGAGGGCAATCATGTGATACCAAAAATTAAACTCAAGACCATTGATATGCTAGTTATGTGCCCTACCACTATGCCACATTCACAGCCTTTTGCTCAAAAAATTTTTTATGAAGTTCAATACCATGTTTCATTGGCTGCACTTCACTTTCACACCAGCAATTCATAGATGTTCTCCATATTTCTTCTAAAACTTGTTTTCTGCTTTTGTTTTGAAAAACTTTTGTAAAATAGTCTTCTTAATAAATATACAGGGATTTCTCATTGTGAGTTTGATTTATGCAAATGTCCTACCACTGCACCACCACTCCAGTCCTCTTTTTTGATGGGTTTAGATTTTTTTCTCATTAAGTTCTGTCAGTACCCTGTATGTAATAGATATAAACCCCTTATCTGATAGTTATTGAGTAAATAGTTTCTCCCCTCTATGGGTGGCTTTTGTATCCTAGTCACTATTTTCTTTGAAGTGCAGGAGCGTCTTAGCTTAATATAGTTCCATCCATTTATCTTCGCTTTTACTTGTTTGAATAGTACTATTTCCTCCTTTATAAAAAATAAAAATTCTTGGGGCCGGAGAGAGAGCATGGAGGTAGGGTACATGTAGAAGGATGTTGGCATCCCATATGGTGCCCCGAGCCTGCAAGGAGCAATTTCTGAGCATAGAGACAGGAATAACCTGTCATATCTGAGCACTGCCAGATATGGCATCAAAACTAAAAAATATTTTAAATTTTTAAAAAGTTAAAAAATTAAAATTCTTAATTTCTCTAAGATTCATATTCCTGAACTCCTTCATGAACTTTTTAATTTTCTTTTTGGTCCACAACCAGCAATGCTCAGGGGTTATTTTCTGGGTCTTCACCAGGGGTCTCAAACTCGTGGCCCGCGTGCCGTTTGCAGCCCTCCATACAATATTTTGTGGCCTGCGACCGACCTTTAAATATCACAGTATTCACGATTATTTGCTTACCGAATAATCGCAATAAAAATCGCATTAGTAAGAAAAAAATCACATTCAACATTCGCATTCCTCAAGCAGTTCCGTTTGGGGTATGCAAATGTTGAATGCGATTTTTTGTGATTTTTTTTCTTACTAATGAGATTTTTTTCTTGTGAATATTCGGTAAGCGAATAATCGCAAATAATTTGCGTCTAGCGCAGACTTTTTTTGATTTGTTTTGTTTTGTTTTCTGTGAAATCCCTTATGCGTCCCTGCCTCACCTCTACTTTGCCTCCTGCGACCCCCAGGTATATTGAGGAATTCCTTATGGAACCCTACCTCATCCCGACTTTGCCTCCTGCGGCTCCCCGGTAAATTGAGTTTGAGACACCTGGTCTACACCAAAGACTTATTCTTTACATGGCAGGACCATATTAAAAGCCGGGACTGACTTGGGTTGACCCTGTGCAAAGCTACTACATTACCCACTGTACTATCACTCTGTCTGATTAACTTTTATAATGCTTTAAACTTTAATGTTTTAATGATCTAAACTATGGAATTAGAGAGATATTATAGTGGGTAGGAAATTTACCTTATTTGTAGCTGACCAGATTCAATCTCCAGCATCCCCTATAGTCTCCTGAGCACCACCAAAAATAATTCAGAGTGCAGAACAAGGAGTAACTTCTAAAATTTTTGACCCCAAAATCTAATCTAATAAAATATTGGCCTTAGTACATAGAGGAAATTTTGATACTTATTATCTAATATGATCATCAGATAACATAGTATCTGATTATTATCATTAACCTCCATGAACTTGGGTGGTCAGAGAGTCACATGTTAAAGTTACCTCTTACTAGCCATGTGACACAGTAAACATTTAATCCTCAAAGCTTTTATAGTCAATGTGCAAATCTGTATCAATGTTTACCTAATAAGATTATATCAATCAAATGAGATATATACAATTAGTTTAGTATGGAAAACTGGTACATACTAGCACCCTATAATAGTAATAGCATTCTTAATCATTTTAGATACAACAGAAACAAATATTAAGAAACACATAATGAATATATGGTGGGCAACATACAAAAACCCAAACACTGAAACATTACTATTAAGTAAATATGAAAGAGTTGGGGAAGGGAAGGAACTAAGTGCTATATTTAATGACTGGTATGTTGATTTGTATCCCATAAAATGCAATGAAAAGGAGATGAAACATTAAATACAGGGGGAAATCTGTTGAGAGTAAGTGGAGCACAAATGGAAAGATTTGGGAAGAGTCCTCAGATCATGGTGCACAGTCACTGTGAAAGAGAAAGACAAGAGGATTTAACTGCAGCATAGTTCTAAGTGTTAACAAGACTGACAAGGAGGCTTAAACCAAAGCTGCTCCCCCCACAACTGCTTATACATCCCAACTAGGAACCTGTGGTAAGTATGATCTCTGTGCAGAAGAGGTGATGAATTTTGAGTACAAAGCCTTTATCCTCCCACAGGAGCACTGAGAGGCTCATGTTCATGGCTGCTACACCAGGTACCCAGAAAATAAATGCAGCCATGAAAACAAGGGAAGATGAAAATTCAGAATTAGTCCATCAGCCTTCTTCACATTTCTAAAGCCTTCAAAATTACCTAAGTGCAGAAAGCCAAGTGTGATCACCAGCCTAAACAGTAAGAGAAATAGGAAAAAAGGAAAAGAAACATTTAAAAATACATTAGAAAAAAAGTACCTCATCACAAACTTTCACAAAAAAATGAATTCTTCCAAGGAACTATTAGATATTGCTTCAGGTTGAGGGGCATTTCCAGGGCACAACCACTGAAAAATAATGAGCCCACCACTCATTCTTCCTTCTCTTTCCATAACAGCTAGTCCTGGCCTCTCCAATGGAGCAATTGCTGGCATCGTGATTGGAGTCCTGGCTGGAGTAGCTCTGATAGCAGCGCTGGTGTACTTTCTTTATGTCAGAAAGACCAGAGGGTATGATGGCCTGTCCTCTAGTTGCCCTTGTCTCTATTCTAGCCACCATGCTTGGGAGAAGGAAAGAGTCTGTCCCTCTGCTTCTGGGCCTGGATCTACTCTTTGCTGAATCCCTGCTTCTCAGCATGAACTGCCACTGGGGCTTTTCTTCCCTAACCCAAGCTTCCTGTGCCCCACTATATCATATGGTTATTCCCTTTCCATATGGTTTAAAGAGAGTAGATTTAAATGTGTGCCTCTGTCCCTATTGAGAGAAGCCAAAGTTCGAGAAAGAAACAAAGGAAAGCTAAGAAAAAGCAAGAGATAGTAAGTTATGTGGCTATGTGCCCTGTTGACTATAGTAGCAGGAGGAAGAAGGGAAAAGACAGAAAGAAAACCAAAGAAAAAGTAAAAATGACCCCAGACCTATTGAGTCTTGAATAGAGTAAGGGGAAGATGGAAGCATCTATCTTCAAAAAGGTAAAGATTGAAGGACAGAGTGATAACACAGCAGTAGGGCAGTTACATTGCAAGTGGCTGACCCAGAATGGATTTGGGTTCAATCCTTGGCATTCCCTGTGGTCCCCTGAGTCAGGAGCCAGGGTTGACCCAAGGACAAAAAAAAAAAAAGGTAAAGATTGGAGACAGAAATTACCTTAGAAACAACTAATACAAAATAAAAACACTAAAAGGGATCATGGACAGCTGGAAGAAGATCACTAAAAGCCACCATCAGTCAGGGTTAAATGAACACAAAGGAGCCCCAGGGAAATTGCTGCTGACAGTGTCATTTCTAATTCAAAGAGCAAAGGTTCTATAATTGGGAATAGCAGTCACAGTATCTGATATTTGTTTAGGGCAGATGACCAGCGCCTCCACACAGAAAACAAACCCTCAGCCTCCAACCACAGTAAGTATAACATTCACCCTATGGTGTGTCCCGATTTGCATTGCCCTAGCAGGGAATCCTAGATACCGCACCACTTTCAGAAGTTTCATATAACAAAAAGATTGCTTTGTGTTAGCTCCCAGAAGACACTAGGGGCCAGGAAGGCTGAAGTAACATGGGATGTTTCCAGGAACCATCTCCTCATCCTTACTTCTCCCCTCCTGCCTCTTTTACTGAGATGGGCATTCTCACTGGGTAAGACTTTTCCTGTCCTATGGTGTTCTGGGTGCTGGAGGCCACTGTGCCTCTCTTGACATTAGAGCTTCGTTGCTCAGAAACATACTTGGATAAAAATCAAAGCCTTGGAACTGAAGGAATCAAACAGGGAGTGGCCTTCTCAGTTCTATGCCTTTGGTACTAACACCTGAAGATGCATCAAAGATTTAAGAAAATCCCTTACTAGATTTTAAGTTACCACCTCACCTGCCACCTCCTTGAGATAGAAAGGCCATAGACAGATTAATATTCCATAATTAGTGAATTTTCCTTTTCCTCCCCAGGTAAAGACCAGTCTGAAAACTCATCAAACAAGGTAAGCACAGCAGTTCTATGACTCTGTTCATCAAGAAAATACCTAGGTAGAATGGGTCATCATTCTGGTAAGCACTAAAGTAAGAATCAAATCTGGGTCAAAGTTTCTTGAAGCAGCAACAGTGTAGTGGTAGCAAATTATTCTAATGAATCTACCTCAGACCTGGGATACAAACTGTGAATTATCCTGGCTATGACTCTTATAGCTCTGAAGTTGGGCAACAATATAATCTCTTTGGTCTTTAGCTGTGTCATCTGTAAATTTTGCACGCTGCCTATTTCAAACAGGATTCAAACAAATGCAAGGAAGATACTAGATCTTTCTTCTTTCTCAACCCTTAATCTGATGTGCTCTTACTGCCAAAGAATCTCTCATTCTAAGGGTCTAAGACTGTATTACTTTAAAATGAGATTAGAGAATGTTTCTGATCTTCATCTTCCAACAATAAAGTATATATATATATGTATATATATATATATGCTTGGAAGTGCTTAAATTATATGAATAAGCAACAATGAATAAAATTTCAGTAATGAGCATACACATATAAAAAAACATCTAAATCAAGATGTAAAAATATGGGTATATAAAATCTACCCTCCCACCCAAAAAGCCTACAGTCATTTCCATCCAGCTATTATTTACTTTATTTTTTAACACAAAGGAAAAGTGCAGAATATACATATAAATGTCTAATTTCATTGATTCAAATTGTTGATGATTCATTCATATTTGCATGCATTTATAGTATTTTTTATTTTTTATTCTCAATGATGAACCCTCAAATTTCATTACACAAAAAAAATCTTTACTAATGATTATTCATCAATGTTACAAAATATAATGGATAACAAAACTCTTCTTCAAAGCTACAAGTTTCAAAGGGTGAAAACATGTGGTACTGAATCACACTTGATTAAGAGAGGGCCTGACCTAAACACTGATTTAATTGGCTACTACTCATGCTTTACAGATTGAAGAAGTTGTATATTCTTACCTGGATTTTGATGACCAGAAACACAGAGAGAAACAAATTGCAGTGTCTCCAGGCACAACAGCTACAGGAGTCATTTATTCAATTGTGAAAAATAATTAATTCAACTCAACATGGTAGTGCCTCAAGATTCTCCTCCCCATTACTGGGAGATACTTTCACCTTCAGGGGAATGGGGAAGTAATTTGTTCCCTTTCACTTTCCACTCTTTCCTAGGTACCTCAAAACTCTCTGGCTAAACCCCTCCCTTCAGTGTCAACAGATGAAAAGAATTTTCCTGGAGCCTGCTGAAAAACCAACTTTCTTTCACTGAAATTTGGCAAAGCAATCTTTTGAGGAAAGTTGGCAAAATCTAAAATCTCTCCCCCTTTCTAAACTCTGTGTGTCTGTGTGTGTCTGTGTGTGCGTGTGCGTGTGCGTGTGTGTGTGTGTTGACCACACCTGTGGTTGGTGCTCAGAGATCATTCATGCTGGAATTAAATTCATATGCAAATCACATATTCCTGTGGTTGGTGCTCAGAGATCATTCATGCTGGAATTAAATTCATATGCAAATCACATATTCCAAACTTTTCTCCTTTGCTATTTTCTTTGCCTAGCGCCTCCCCCCAGATTAGTTTTATATCTTACTTTTTTTTTTTTTTTTTTTTTTTTTGGTTTTTTAGGTCACACCCGGCTGTGCTCAGGGATTACTCCTGGCTGTCTGCTCAGAAATAGCTCCTGGCAGGCACGGGGGACCATATGGGACACCGGGATTTGAACCAACCACCTTTGGTCCTGGATCGGCTGCTTGCAAGGCAAACACCGCTGTGCTATCTCTCCGGGCCCATATCTTACTATTTAGAGCATCTTAATTCCTTTAAGAATTAGCCACACACTTAAGAGGTACATATCTACTGAAAATAAAAATACTTATCTACTGAAAAAAATATAAAAGAGAGAAAAATAAAACCTTCTCTCTCAAAAAATGTTCTGTATGAAACCCCCTTACCACTCCAAGACTCATGAAACCAAATGCATAGCCAGTTATGGACTGAGAAAATCTATGTCAGGGCTTAACACCTTGCTGCTTAGCTAAAATAACACCTAGGCCCTCTTCAGAGAACTTGAGCAGCAACTAATAAAACTGTATGTCAGGTCCATACCAATTCCTAGTAAAATCACAAAGTTACACTTACGTGAATAACTATAATATTTACTCAAATAAATACCCACAAAACGAAGAGTTACAGCTTCAGGGGGTAGTCAGCATTTAAGAGAAACAATATGTTAATACTTTGGAACAGGAGACAAGAATCACCTCTTGGAGCTGATTAAAAAATATCAGTAGGCCAGAGAAATAGGGCAGAGGTACGACACTTGCTTTGCATGTGGTTGACTCGGGCTCAACCCTGGCATCACATATGAGTCTTCAAATACTGCCAGGAGTGGCACCTGAGCACAACTATGTAGTCAAAATAACAAAATAAAATCAGAAGTCCTTAGACAGTACCAGTTTAAGGACCAGCAGTTGAAAACCACTGGTTTAATTGTTTAAAGAATGTACATTTGGGGTACTTAGTTTTTTTTTTCCTTTTTTGATACATTTTGCTGTTTAAACACTTGTGACTTCGTATTTTTGTGAAAGGGGATTACTATTTTGTTTACTTAGTGAACCTATGACTTACAATATGTGTAAATCAATTTGACTGCTTTAGATCATCCCCTTGATCAGGAGCTCCTCAAATCTTTATGTCAAGAGGTTCCAAGAGAAGATTTGGAAGAATTTTTCCTCCCTCATTGCTAGAAATGGACTAACTCAATTTCTTGTCTGATCATCAAGGGCCATGCTTATCCAGATTCCAGCCTGTGCACATTCTACTTCCCCCACCACCACCACCCATTCACTTTCTCAGGAAATACTGGTGTCTGCTAAGATTAGGGGAGCACTCTTCTGAACTAGAAAGCTGCACCAAGGCTGAGGCATCTTCAGGTGTGACAACAAAAGAAGGTACACAGGAGGAGATATCTAACTGGGCTGAGCTTTATGGACTGCCGCTGAAACATACTTTCTTCCATGGGATCATAACAAACAATGCATAGAAAGAGAAACAGAAAACAAATTTCTTAATCAGTCCTCCTTTCCTTGCGGCTGTAGTTAGAGGTTTTGTTGACTGACTGACCTCCTGCTGTGTCCAGAAGACTACTATAGAGATGGCTAACAGATTCTCTACCCAAGTGCCTCTATCAGGGAGGTTCTGCCTAGAAACAGACAATATCTACTATCCTGCACTCAATATATTCTGTTATTTAATTTTGCCTGGTTAAGGCTATTTCTGAAGTCTTTGTAAACTCTCTGCACTGTTTATAATAAAAATTAAATATCAGACAACCTACTGCCTCAGTTAATATTTTAGACAGTGTTTTCTCTACAGGCCCAAAATGCTTAACTGGGGGTTGGAGTAATGTTATTTTTAAGTCTACAGGTCCCTGATGTAGAAACTTGCACATCTAATAATAAAATATATTTTGAGAATGACAGCCACACCATAAAACTGCCCCAACTCCTCTCAGCCTCTTCTTCACAAGGGGAGATAACGACCAGATGCAGCAGCAAGGTTCAGTCACATAGAAAATCTCTCTGGCACTTACTCTCTTCTTGCTCCCATTCCCTTTCTTTTGCTCTACTCGTGTGAATTATTTCTTTTCTATTCTAAATATCCTTATATTTATTCATGTCACTTAGTAATTGCATATGGTCTCATTTCCTCAGCTTCCAAGTACTTAAGACTGCTGTGCTGTCTTTCCCGCTTTCCTCACAACCTAATTTCTTCCCTCTGCAGTGGTGCATCCTGCCCAATGTCACTAAAAGGAAGTACTAGAAAATTAGCCAAATTTAGAGGCATTTTCACAACTGCTGTTGATTTTCACATCTATGACCACACATTTCCTTCTTGTACTCCTTCACCCGCATGTATGAAATGCACCCAGACCAGGATTAGCATTTAGACCAGGGGTCTTCAAACTTTTTAAAGTGGAGGCCGGATTACGGTCCCTTAGAGAGCTGGAGGGCCAGACTATATTAGCTACTAATTCCTACTCACACTGCACATATCTTATATAAATAAAATGAAAACTATTTATAAATAAACACACCAGTATTTCAATGGGAACTGTGGACCTGCTTTTGGCCAATGTCCAAGAGATGGTCAATGTCCGGTTCCATATTTGTCACTGCCAGCTGTAACTAGTGATGCAAGTGGGCATCAGTTAATCTTGATCTGGTTGGAGATTTCAGATGTTTCATTCCTGAAAAAGTCTGTTCAAAGGCATAAGTGCTACCAAAGATGGTTACCATTTTGAGTGCATGGTTCCTGATATTTGGATATACACTGAGTGTATATGCTGGCAGTTATCTTGACAACCAAACAGCGCTCACTGCTGGCAGGCTGGATCAGACTCCTCTGCAGGCTGCATGTGGCCCGCAGGCCATAGTTTGAAGACCCCTGATTTAGACCATACCCACTTCCCTTTCTTCAGATGACCCCATCATCTGCACCTAAAATTTCCTCCACTTGCCCTACTCCCCATATATCACACCCACATACTTATTAAATTTACTCATTTAAATTGGGCTCTCCTACAAATCACTTGTTTCTCTCTGTTTCCAGGTCATAAAAGACTATAAATTTCTCTTTTTATTTGTTTGTTTGTTTGTTTTAGGGTAATATGTGGTGGCACTCAGAGCTTTCTTCTGGCTCTACACTCAGAGATTATTCCTGGAGGAGATTGGGGAACTATAGGGATGAAGGGGATCAAACTCAGGTTGGCTGAGTACTAGGCAAGTGCCTTACTCACTATACAGAAAATAATCTATCTCTCTAGACCTGCTGAATCTTTTTATTTTCTCTTCATTGTCATAAACCTAAATAAACCCAAAACACCCACTGCTGAATGTTTAAATTGACTTTATGTGACTGGTCTCTCTCTCTCTCCTGAAAGGCTCCTGTCAGAGCCCTATTAAATTGAGTGCCCCAGACCAGAGTTAGATGGAGTTTCTAGGTGGAAGCTAAGAAATGGCCCAAAGGCAGGCAGAAGTGAAACATCTCCACTGGTCCGGAGGACTAAGGCAGCACAGAATTCCAGTAGAGCACATGTCCTGGAGCCAGAGCTGGCCCTGGAGTTCTGCTCCTCAGTCCCTACTGTGTGACTATCGGCCAGCAATTTTTGATGCCTCTGTGCCTCTGATTCTTTACCTAGAAAGAGACTTTGTACACATATTCCACAGGGCTGTTTGTTCATGAGTTCATCATGTGTGAAATGCATAAAAGACCATGAGAAAATAATAAGTGTTTACAGTCATGGCTACAGTCTCCCAGTCCCCAATATCACACATTTCCAAACTGTTCAGATTTCTTTGTTTAGTTTCCTTTTGTCTGACTGTACACTTTTACTTCTAGATTCTATTCTATCATCTTCCTTCTCAGAACCTAGCCTGAGGCCAAGTGGATCAGAGGTATTGATCAAATAACTCCTCTCAGGCAATGACAGAGGTTCCTCCAAAAATCTGTTTATCTCCCCTTTAATCTTCATGACTTAAAACCTCAATACTTGAAATTCTTTGGGTTCCATTAGCTTTTTGTCTTATCCTTACCTCTTCCTCACTCTGCCTCAGGGGTTCACTCACATCTGTGCTTTCTGCAGTTGTCCTAGTGCTTCCTCTAAAAGACAATTTTATTTCTAAACAATCTCTATCAGGGGTCTCAAACTCGTGGCTCGCGGGCCACAAATGACCCTCCGTGTAGGGAGCCATATTCTCCCTCACAGTCTTGGCATAAGCACAGCCATCTTGTAGCAAACTGCCATTTTCTAACAGGCCTGTCCTTTAATTGAACTACACATTGTATATGTGCCAACTGGCCAAGAGTTGATGCAGATCAAAAGAACCATAAGGTCACACCCTTCTGGCTCAGGAAACTCAGACCTATCGATAGAGAATTTGGTGTGATAATAGGATATTCCTCAGGAAACTTGTATTAAATTAACAGGCACATGCCAAACCTTTTGAACTGAATGCTGACGAATGTATGCTTGACAAATGTTTGCATTGTCCCCTCCTCCCTTTGTGTAAAAACTATATAAGTCATGGCATTTCAAAAATAAATCGACGCCATCATCAGAATCCTTGGTGGTCCCCTTTTTCCCACCCATTTCCTTTTCAGGTGCAGACCCTTTCCACCACCAGGAAAAAACTGAAGCTGCTGGCCGGCACACCTCCATACAACATTTTGTGGCCCTGCCCTAGAGAAATCTTTTTTTGTTTTGTTTGTTCTAGTTGTTTGGGTCACACCCCTCAATGTTCAAGACTTACTACTGACTTTTCACTGAAAGATCATCCCAACTTTGCCTCCTGCGGCCCCCCAGGTAAATAGAGTTTGAGACCCCTGCAAGTCTAGCTTATCTATTCTGCATAGAAAATGCGTTAAAGGGGCCAGAGAGATAGCACAGTGGTAAGGTGGAGAGATAGCACAGCGGTAAGGCGTTTCCCTTGCATGCGGAAGGACGTTGGTTCAAATCCCGACATCCCATATGGTCCCCCGAGCCTGCTGGGGGCGATTTCTTAGCGTAGAGCCAGGAATAGCCCCTGAGAGTTACCGGGTGTTACAAAAAAAAAAAAAAAAAACCATGGGTTTAAAGGGGCCTTCTGCCTATTTCAAGTAGAATCCTTTAGAAAAAAGAAAAGCAATTGAGTTAGGAGCCAGAATAGAAAGCCTTCCAACATAGGCCCATCTTTCTAGAAATCAGTAGGTACCAGTGTACAGGCATCACTAACACTTCACTGGAGGTTCAGTGTTCAGACTATGCTAGGGAGGGAAAGGGAGCATAACACAGGGAGATAAAATTTATTTTCATTTTCAATTACCAACCTGCAGAAAGCAAAATTTCTCTTATCCCCAAGCCCAAAACACTCAAACACAAACACACCCCACATATTTATTATATTATATAATATATATTATGTATAAATATTATATAATATATAATATTATATAATTTATTATATTCATTTTATATTTATTTATATTATATATTTATTATATATATTATATATTTATATTTATATTTTTATATATTTACTTTCATATATGTATTATATATTATATATTTATATTTTATATTTATATATATTTATTATATTTTTTAATTTATTATATTATTATATTATTCCACTCTATCTAGAACAAGACAAAAAGAGAAAGGGAATACAAGATCCAGAACCAAATAACGAGGCTCCAGTCCACAACAGGCTTACTGATGAGAAAGAAAGGTCAGACGCAGGTCTCATTCAAGTCATAACTCTCTGTACTAGTGCCCTCTGCCCCGAACAGCAATGTGGGGCTAGAACATGATCTTGGTCTCTCGCAGTGGGAGTTGCTGATTGAATATTAATTAACTGCCCAGAAGTAATGGAAATGGAATCCTTAGTATCTCTCACTACCATATTTTCTAAGTTTCCTTGGGATGAGGACAATCAAAGCAATGTCTTCACTCTATGATTTAATACTCTTTTTGTTTTTTGTTTTTGTTTTCTTTTTTCACTTTTGGGCCACACCCAGCGGTGCTCAGGGGTTACTTCTGGCTATCTATTCAGGAATAGCTCCCGGAGGGCACGGGGGACTATATGGGATGCCAGAATTCAAACCAACCACCTTAGGTACTGGATCGGCTGCTTGCAAGGCAAACACCGCTGTGCTATCTCTCAGGCCCCATTAATGCTTTTTTCTATTATAAGATGGTAGAAAAAATGGACAATGGACAAAATGTGACACTTCAGAGACCACACAACAAACAGAAACTCAAATATTTTTTGTTTAAAGGTCAAAGTGTTTGCAGCATGCCTATATCCCTTTACAGTCTGAACTCTAAGACAGTTCAGCTTGCCCTATATTTATGACCCTATCTAACCCCAGAAAAACTTTTAAAATGAAAAACAAATCATTAAACTTGTAAGAGTTAGGATTAGAAAAATCAAGATGGGTGAGCCTGAGCACAGTGGGCAGGGGTTTTGCCTTATATGCATCCAACCTGGGACCAGCCCAGGTTCAATCCTGGCACCCCATATGGTCCCCAAGCCTTCCAGGAGCAATTATTGAGTACAGAGCCAGGAGTTACCCAGAGCACCACCAGGTGTGACAAATAAATAAAGAAAAGAAACTTAGGAAAGAAAGAAAGTAAGAAAGAAAAGAGAGAAGGAAGGGAGGGAAGGAGGAGAAAAGGGAGGGAAGGAGGAAAGAAGGAAGAAAGGAAGGAAGGAAGGAAGGAAGAAAGAAAGAAAGAAAGAAAGAAAGAAAGAAAGAAAGAAAGAAAGAAAGAAAGAAAGAAAGAAAGAAAGAAAGAAAGAAAGAAAGAAAGAAAGAAAGAAAGAAAGAAAGAAAGAAAGAAAGAAAGAAAGAAAGAAAGAAAGAGAGAGAGAGAAAGAAAGAAAGAAAGAAAGAAAGAAAGAAAGAAAGAGAGAAAGAAAGAAAGAAAGAAAGAAAGAAAGAGAGAGAGAGAGAGAGAAAGAAAGAAAGAAAGAAAGAAAGAAAGAAAGAAAGAAAGAAAGAAAGAAAGAAAGAAAGAAAGAAAGAAAGAAAGAAAGAAAGAAAGAAAGAAAGAAAGAAAGAAAGAAAGAAAGAGAGAAAGAAAGAACGAAAGAAAGAGAGAGAGAGAGAGAGAAAGAAAGAGAGAAAGAGAGAAAGAAAGAAAGAAAGAAAGAAAGAAAGAAAGAAAGAAAGAAAGAAAGAAAGAAAGAAAGAAAGAAAGAAAGAAAGAAAGAAAGAAAGAAAGAAAGAAAGAAAGAAAGAACGAAAGAGAGAGAGAGAGAAAGAGAGAAAGAAAGAGAGAAAGAGAGAAAGAAGGAAAGAAAGAGAGAAAGAAGGAAAGAAAGAAAGAAAGAGAAAGAAAGAAAGAAAGAAAGAAAGAAAGAAAGAAAGAAAGAAAGAAAGAAAGAAAGAAAGAAAGAAAGAAAGAAAGAAAGAAAGAAAGAAAGGAAGGAAGGAAGGAAGGAAGGAAGGAAGGAAGGAAGGAAGGAAGGAAGGAAGGAAGGAAGGAAGGAGGGAGGGAGGGAGGGAGGGAGGGAGGGAGGGAAGGAAGGAAGGAAGGAAGGAAGGAAGGAAGGAAGGAAAAAAGGAAGGAAGGAAGGAAGAGAGAGGAAGGAAGGAAGGAAGGAAGGAAGGAAGGAAGGAAGGAAGGAAGGAAGGAAGGAAGGAAGGAAGGAAGGAAGGAAGGAAGGAAGGAAGGAAGGAAGGAAGGAAGATCGGAATGAGATTGGAAATATAGCTCAAGGAATGGAGCATATGGTTTGTGTGCAGGAGACTCAGGTTCCCCAAGTACTGTTGGGTGTAGCCCCCAAACAAAAAATAAATATATGGAAGAGGTTGTGAGTTTGTTTGGTTCAATTGGTAGAACAAATTCCTGGCTTGTGTGAGGCCTTGTGTTCAAATCTTGTCACTGCATGGTCCCTAAGTCATACTTATTATGTCCCAAACCAACACCCTCTCCCGCTACATCAACAAACGTAACTTCCACATTAATAATAACAACAATAATCTAAGGCATAAGAAAAGCTAAAAAAAAACTTAAAGAGGAAGTAATGTAATGCTTATGGAAGGCCAGTGTGTTTGGAGAATTATGAGCAAATATACAATGTTATAAGATATGAATAAAAGGTGGGGAAGATTCTAACAGTCCTATATTATTATAAGAGATTTGCCTAAACTAAACTTAAAAACAGGTTTCTAGGAGCTGTAAGAAAAGAGCACGAAAGGGCTGGACCAGGGGTCTTCAAACTACGGCCCGCGGGCCACATATTGTATTTATTCCCAATTTATTTCTTCACTTCTAAATAAGATATATGCAGTGTGCATAGAAATTTGTTCATAATTTTTGTTTTTACTATAATCTGGCCCTCCAACAGTCTGAAGGACAGTGAACTGGCCCCCTGTTTAAAAAGTTTGAGGACCCCTGGAGCATAGCACAGCAGTAGGGCATTTGCCTTGCACGAAACTGACCCAGGACGGAAGTCGGATCAATCCTTGGCATCCTATATGGTCTTCCAAGTCAGTAAAGATTTCTGAACACATATTTAGGATTAATACCTGAGCGTCACCAGGTGTGGCCCAAAAATAAAAACAAACAAAAAAAAGAGTATTAAAAGAGGAGTCTACAGCAACATTTGGTTCTTTTAAAATAGGTCTTATTTTCCTTTTCGGTAGATTTTGCATTATATTCACTGAGCTTTGGTTTTTATTTTTTGTTTGTTTGTTTTTTGGGGGTTTTTTTGAGCATTTTTTTTGGATCACACCAGGCAGTGCTCAGGGGTTACACCTGACTCTGTGCTCAGAAATCACTCCTGACAGGCATGGGGGACTATATGGGATTCCAGGATTCGAATCACCGTCTGTCCTGGATCAGCTAACTGCAAGGCAAATGCCCTACCGCTATGCTATCTCTCCAGCCAAAAGAAAAAGATTTTTATATAAATAAACATGCTCACTGTGGGGCCAGAGTGACAGCACAACAGGTAGGGCATTTGCCTTGCACACTGCTGATCTGAGGCCTATCCCTGGCATCCCATATGGTCCCCTGAGCCTGCTAAGAGTAATTTCTGAGTAAAGAGCCAGGAATAATAACCCCTGAGTGTGAGCCCCCCCAACCAAAAAATTCTCAAAAAAAAAAAAAAAAAGCTCAGTGACTCTAATGTGAAATCTACTGAAAAGGAAAATGAGACCTATTTTAAAAGAACCAAATGTTGGTGTAGACTCCTCTTTCAATACCCATTACTGTATCCCTTAGTTTTCTAGACTTGAAAATTATGATTGTTTTAAGAATGCTCTATATGCAATCTAACCCTGGAAATCTTTCTTCAGTAAAGTTTATCCTCACTAATGATGATGCCTAGAAAATGGAAAACGTTTTCATCTGACTTGTCAGTTTTTTATCTTTTAAGTGTTCTGACCCATTCCACCTGAGTCAACCTTTAAACTGCAACCTATGGATCCATCCTCAGTGTCTGTTCATGTGTGTGCGTGAGTGTATGTGTTGGCCACCTCAATGTCTGTGTAATGTCCATTTGTAAGATACATAATGTCTCTCTATGTTGTATATTGTCCTTCCCCATTATATAGAACCCTTCCTCCCCCTCCCCCTGCTATCACTTTAAAAATTTTTTTCTCTCCCTTCACTCTCTTACCCCATGTCTCCCTATTTAAACCTTTTTAACAATTCTTAATTTCTCATGAGCTGGAACATTCCCCCCTACTATCCAACTGCCAACCAGCTCCCAAAACAAAAAGACAGATTCCCAGCCTTGCTTCAGTCAGAGAAGAAACTACCAACACTGCTGCTGCTGATTACTTCTCACTGGCCCCTTTTCCCCCACCTCCCTTCACTGTGGACTGTTGCTGAATACCAGATTCCATTTTCGATAAACCCCCAGCTCAAGGACATTTCTGGATATGTGTCTGCTACGAGCAGTTTTTCAGACTCCACACACCATGCCACAGGCTGAAGCTATGCCATAGATTGTATTCCCTTCAAAATACTATTCCAAAAAACTTAAAGGTGATATGTATATTTCCTTCATATACCTCTTTAGATGTATTTCCATAATAGGTATAATTCATTGGTTGTTTCTTTTTTGGGGGGAGTGGCACTCCTGGTGATGCTCGGGGGTTACTCCTGGCTATGTGCTCAGAAATCGCTCCTGGCTTGGGCACCATATGGGACACCGGGGGATCGAACCATGGTCCATCTTAGATCAGAGCATGCAAGGCAAATGTTGTGCTGTCACTCCGGCCTCTCAATGAGCATGTTTATTCATATAAAAATCTTATTCTTTTGGCTGGAGAGATAGCATTTGCCTTGCAGTTAGCTGATCCAGGACAGATGGTGGTTCGAATCCTATGTATTGGGAACAAGTTCTTATCTAATAGGGATAAAAACTCATAAATTTTACATTGCAGTGGAACCTTTCACCTTGAACATTTGTTATAGTCACTTGGCTTAGGTTTCAGACGATCAGACAATGGACATTCACCCTTAAACCTTGGACCCCGTCTATGGAACCTGTACAGTTTTCTGCACCAGCACCAGGTATCATACTTCTACTGGGGAAGGGCCTAATGCTGTCCTGGCACTGATTTTCTCCAGAAAGGGTACATATGACATCCTGATGACTTGGAAACAGAAACAACTGCTTTAGGGCAAGTTTCCCTTCATTGCCACTTAACAGTTAGATGAAACTACAAGATGCTCTTGGATATTGATTTGACATAAGATCTGTAAAAAATACAGCATCTTAACTACAGAAACCTGACTGCAACAACTGTGATTGAGTAGAAATTTTACTGGTACCACACAGAAAAACTATGGGCTTAAAAATTTAGAATGCCCAGAGCCTCTACTTGGTCTAATGGAAGGATGTTTCACAGGTAGGGTCTCCCTGGTTTTAGGCCAAAGGTATTCCTTTCTATTTTCCTCAAATTTTGCTGCACCAATGCAAAACAAACAAAAACCCTGCCACACACACTTTCTTCTTTTGTTTTCTTTTTTCGTTTTTTTTAATTTCTTATATTTTAAATAGAAGCGCCTGTTTTTTTTTTTTCATTAAACCTTGCTACATGAATTACTTTGTTTTACGACATATATCTGCATTTTTCTATAAAACTAAGAAGAAAGGCAAAAAGAAAGGCTGAGTGTTAGGAACCAAGTGGTCTCAGAAGCATTGGATGGGGAAAAATAAGGACAGAACTAAATGTCCAAGCCAAAGTCAACAATAAGAATCAAGAGAACTAAATTTTAGCATTCTAAACATCAAGGGACCCATTATACTGGCAGACCAGGAGCAAAGGAGTGGTGGAATAGGATGCATTCTGGGTTCATTAATGGAGGGAGGTCAACACTAGTGGTGGGAATGACTGGATTCTGAAGGTCAACGTGTACAGGATGATTTGATTTGTGGAAGAAGCCATGGTGGTCAAGAAAGGAAAATTAGAGCCTATGTTGTCCCAGAGGGAAAAAGTGTTGATGATGAAAATATTTCAAGGAAAAGAATTATAAAACCTAGACTGATTATTTTTCAGAAGAGATGAGATTCAATAAAAGAGAATTTGAGGCTATTCCTAGAGAGCAAGATCTCATAGAAATAGGTCATGATTCAGCAGTTGCTACCCATGACAATAAAAATGTCAGAAATTGGTTGGCAATGTACAGTGAAAGTCATACTTTTTTTTCAATCAGAGATACTAGGACACTTGGGTTTAAAAAGTGCCCTCATTGGGGAATTTCTAGAAAATGTACAGCAGGAAAACAGCAACAAAAACATGTCATCACTATTTGGAACTGGCATGTGGTACAGGTAGAAATTTGATCAAGTGGAAAAGTGAAGAATTCCCAGCTAGCTTGTCCTGATTCTGCTGATGTTTCCAAAAATCAGTGTCAACAAAGGTCTGAGGAAATGAAAACTTATTGTCATAATAATGAATACATGTTAAGGACAAAATTCATAACTGATGTGCTGCGGGTGGTTTCTGTCCTATGGCACCAGTGGGATTTCAGTGACTCCACTTCAGGGAGAGTGAGCTGCACGGGCAGCAATATATGAAATAAATGATGAGACCACACAAAATAAATTGTATAGGGGCCCAGGTCTTCTGGCATAGACATGAGACAATTTTACTCTTCCTTATTTGTAGTATATATACACATGGCTTTAGGTGGTTTGTAATCTTAGAATAGAATAGAGTTAAGTTAGGAGCCAGAAGATAAAATGAAGGCTAATGTCTTACTTATCAAAGTAGTTCCTGGCCCGAGGTGTCATTATTGATGTAAATTAAGGAATAACAAGCAGCCTGGTTTCCTAATAACAAATATCCTTAACCGAAAGAAATAGTATTCTAGCTAGTGGATAAGACCATTTTCCTATGGTCTGGTTATAGAAAGAGATTAAACATATATCAAAGGGGTACAGAATTATACCTAATAAATTTAATAGCCTAACAGGCATTCTAAATGACAGGGAAAGTCCCCTAGGCAAAGCCATCCTGCTATGGTGTTCAAAGACAAGGAGAAAAGACATTGTCTTTAAGATGCTATGCTTTGACTTGGCCTTTAGATGTAAATAGGCTGACAGAAAGAGACCAAGCTTGTCTTACTATTTGGTGCAGACTTTCTCTGGGAAAAGGCATTTGATAGAGGCCTTATTTTGGCCTGTAAATTTACAACGGAGAAATAATATTCAATTTATATAAATGAAGGGACATGTAATGTCAGTACTAATGTTAAAGTTCTTTTAAGCAGTTCTATAGTTTTATCAAGTAATAGTAATTTCATAGTTTTATTAGATTTAACCACGCCGTTAGCTTCTGATTTCTAAATTGACTACCTTGCCGTTCCCAGGCCCCTCTCCCTGAGGACCCTGGTAACCAGGCAGTGAAACAATTTACTGCCTTGCCATTCCCAGGCCCCTGAGGACCCGCCCCCTACTTCCCATGCAGCCAGGCAGTAAAACTCTTCACTGAAAATTTGGAGGATGCAGACCTTATCTTCAACAGACCATTGGAATGTGAGCTGAGATGAATTGCATCAGGAAGGGAGTCTGGGGAATTGTATCTTTTTCTATCAATATTATTAAATGGCTAAAATGGAATAAATTTGAATAAATTGAATGGTTAAAATTTGTGGGGACCTAAGGAATATTTGAAATGTAACCACATGTAACCTCATTATCATATAAATTTCTATAAGTATCTGGGAATTATTGAGCTCAGCGCCACTCCTGCTGTGCCAGGAGTCCGATGTGGACCCAGAGAGGCCTTTGGGAAATGAACCCTGCATTGTCTTTTTGCATCTCTAAAGTTTCATAGTCTTTATAGAACCCAGACACTGGACTCTCCTTAGGCCCTCCTCAAGCCCTCGGCTTTATCACTATCTTTTAACACTAAGACATGAATTTCAGAAATCTTGCCAATAATCCACATGGGGGGTGGGGTATCACATGTCCACAAACAAGCCTGCTGGCTAAATATTTCTTGGGGAAGTATCAGCTCACTGCTCCAGGAAAATCTGTAGATACATCTGGTGGGCCTGCTGAATTCTCCTTAAATGGAGGTGATTTATGTCAAGGCGTGACACTGATGGTTCAAAGAAACTTTTTTGCTTAATTTTGGGCCGCAGCCTGGCCATGCTCATGCTCAGAGATTATTCCTGGCTCTGTGCTCAGAAATCACTCCTGGTAGAGCATGGGGAGCTATATGGGATGGCCGGGACTGAATCCAGGTAGGCCTCAACCAAAGTAAGTGCCTTACCCATTGTACTATTTCACCAGTTCTCAAAACTTTTGATGAACAACTTTTGTGACCCAAAATGTCCTTTGACATCTGAAGTTGTCAGTTTGCCTTTCCTTACTCATCGGATCATGTGAACAGGCTGACGTGAAACTTAGAAATACTTGTGAAAGACTTAAAACTGCAGGCTATTTTATTGGCTCTATTCCCAATATCTTTGAACTGGCAAAGCATCTTGAAGCTTCAGATAGTCTTTAGGAATTGAAATATATACTTGAAATTTCAGAAAGAGATTAACCTTTATTTAGCTGTGAATGTGACTTCCCAAGGAGTCATAAAAATGGAAAATTAATCTAGTCTTTGACTTTAGAAGTGAATTATCTGCATCAACACTGAGAGTCAGAACACCAATTACCAGGGCTGATGTAAGCAGCCCTAGCCCGCCCACGCTGGCTTTCTCCTGTCTCCCACAGGTAGGGAAGCCCCATCCAACCACGCCGACCACGCAAACAGCCCTAGCCCACCCCCACCATCTTTCTCCTGCCTCCCACAGGTAGCGAAGCCCTGCCCAACCACGCCACCCTCTCGAACAGCCCTAGCCCACCCACACCGGCTTTCTCCTGCCTCCCACATATAGGGAAGCCCTGCCCAACCACGCTGCCTACGCGAACAACCCTAGCCCTCCCCCGCCGGCTTCCTCCTGCCTACCACAGGTAGGAAAGCCCCACCCAACCACGCTGACCACGCAAACGTGATAGCTTAACAAAACTTATAGGTTTAGCCAGCTCAGACCTAAAACCCAAATTTCTTAAATAAGCATAAAATTGGAAACAAAAGGTGGGCACTTGGAGACCTCCATGCCTGCAAGTCTGCGTGCCTCTCCCCAGAGTGAGTGCAGTGCCCACAGGCCACTCTACCTGGGGCATAGGGACCACCGCATCTATGACCCCCCCCCCCCGCACCAGTGCCCAGGGTGAGTGCATTCCCCTGGGGCCCTTCCCCATGGGTGCTCGGAGACCTCCGTGAATGCCAGCCTGCGTGCACAAAGACCGCATTACCTGCTGCCTCACTTTCCGGGCCCCAGAGATCACCCCACCCAACCCGAGCTTAAACAGAGGAGGGCAGTTCCCTAGTACTTAGCCGGCCAGAGTCACCTGCGCCACTGGGACAGGCTGGGACCAATAGATTGGGTGAACTTGGGTCTGGTAACCTAGAGCAACCTAGCCCCCTGAGCCCCAGAGTGGACCCGAGACCCCACAAGGGCTGAGGGCAGCTACCGGGTGGGCTTGGCTGGGGAATTTCTTCTGCGGAAACTCGGAAGGGGCGGAACTTTGTTGACTCCCATATAGGGGAGGGAACAGAGAGCTAGGCTCAACAGTGCCTGCAACCATTGTGGCCAGGAGCAGAACTGCACCAGCTGACAGGAATAAAGAGAAGGAAATTGACCAGACCCACTAAAGGAAGGCTGACTTCTAGGTAGTAGAGGGGGGGAGAAAGAGCTAGACTCAACAGTGCCCTCCACCATTGTGAACAGAAGAGGACCAGTACTAGCTGACAACAAAAGGGCACAGTTACGAATCAGGCCATCTAAAAAGCACAAGAGGAGCCAAACCTCAGCAAGCTCACCCAACGGTCACCCCTTGAACCAACCTCAGGGAAGGGAGCCATTCCCACACCACAGGGGATAAAAACAGGCTGAAGTTAAAAGACACAGCACTCCAAAGCACACCAATAAACGCAAAGAAATATGGGTAAATCAAGGAGAACCCTAACATCTGAAGATACGGAGACAAACCCTAACAAGTTTCAAAGTCCGCCAAAACGCACAGATCTGTGGGAAGGAGACCTAAAAGCAGCAATGAGGATGAAAATGCAACAATTGATAAAAGACATGAAAGAAACATTAGCTACTGATTACAAGAAATATATGGATAAACGAATCAGCCTAATTAAAGAAGAAATGTTAAAGAACATGAGAGATTCCATACAAAAAGAAATGAAGGAATTAAAAGACAAAGTAACAAGCCGTACAAGCAGAAACACAGAGTTGGAGAAACACATTGAAGAACTCGAAGGAAAACTGCAAACAAAAAATGATCAAGAAACCAACAAAGAAATAAAAGGCAAAGCACTGGAAGGAAAAGTCCAGTATCTAATGAACAAGGACAAAAGTAACAATCTAAGAATTGTGGGTATACCAGAAGGGGAGGAAATAGGGAAAGGGGAAGAACAAGTAGTCAGAGAGATAATAGCAGAGAACTTCCCCACCCTCTTGAAAGAAACTTCAATGATAATCCAGGAAGTGAAAAGAGTCCCTAATAATAGACTCAAATAAACCAACACCAAGACATATAGTAATCCAGATGGCAAAAAAAGGCAAAAACAAAAAAACAAACAAAAAAAAAACAAAGAGAAAGAGGAACTCTTTAAAGCAATAAGAGAGAAAAAACCTCAAGTACAAAGGTAGGGACATAAGAATAAAACCAGATCTCCCATTCAAAATAATTCAAGCAAGAAGAGAGAGGAATGACATATTTAAATGACTGAATGAAAGAAATTTCCAACCTAGGGTCCAATACCCAGCAAAACTATCATTCATATGAAAGGACAGACTAAAAACATTCTCAAACAAGAATGAACTTGAACTAATTGTGCAAAATAAACTGATCCTAAATGACCTACTCAGAGACAAATTACACAATCTAAACCCGCGATTGTAACAAAAACCACCCTACACAACACAACTGCACAACAGTCCTCTCTCTCAATAATCTCCCTAAATGTTAACAAACTGAACTCTCCAATAAAAAAAGACACATAGTAGACAACTGGATTAGGAAAAATAAACCGGACTTCTGCTGTCTGCAAGAAACACACCTACAACTACAGGATAAGCACAGGCTTAGAATAAAACGATGGAGAGTAATTATTAAGGCCAATGGAAAACAAAAAAGAGCAGGGACAGCCATTCTTATATCAGACCAAATTGCAATCAACCTCAAGAAAGTGATCAGAGACAAAGAGGGTCACTGCTTACTGATCAGGGGAACATTAGATCAAGAAACACTAACCCTGGTCAATATCTATGCACCTAATATAGAGTCACCAAATTTTTGTGAGGCAACTGCTCGTAAACCTGGAGAAACACATGAAGGGAAATATGATAATAGTAGGGGACCTCAATACTCCACAGATCCACCCAACAGAAAAATAGCAAAGAAATAAGAGCTCTAGATTTCCAGGGCGGGATTCAGAACATAAAAACCGGCCGGCAGACTGCTGCAGAAGCTGGATTCCCTGCTTGGGACATCAGGCGGGGAAAAGACACGAATCTAAGCCTGCGCAGAGGGGCCCAACTGTGAGTGTGAACTGTAAATATCTGTCTACTGTCCTCTTGTGTGAAACTCTTGGGAGTGGGGCAAAAGAGCTCCAGAAATCTGCTCTCCCTACCCCGGAGGCCATTTCCAGGGCGGGATTCAGAACATAAAAACCGGCCGGCAGACTGCTGCAGAAGCTGGATTCCCTGCTTGGGACATCAGGCGGGGAAAAGACACGAATCTAAGCCTGCGCAGAGGGGCCCAACTGTGAGTGTGAACTGTAAATATCTGTCTACTGTCCTCTTGTGTGAAACTCTTGGGAGTGGGGCAAAAGAGCTCCAGAAATCTGCTCTCCCTACCCCGGAGGCCATTTCCAGGGCGGGATTCAGAACATAAAAACCGGCCGGCAGACTGCTGCAGAAGCTGGATTCCCTGCTTGGGACATCAGGCGGGGAAAAGACACGAATCTAAGCCTGCGCAGAGGGGCCCAACTGTGAGTGTGAACTGTAAATATCTGTCTACTGTCCTCTTCTGTGAAACTCTTGGGAGTGGGGCAAAAGAGCTCCAGAAATCTGCTCTCCCTACCCCGGAGGCCATTTCCAGGGTGGGATTCAGAACATAAAAACGGCCGGCAGACTGCTGCAGAAGCTGGATTCCCTGCTTGGGACATCAGGCGGGGAAAAGACACGAATCTAAGCCTGCGCAGAGGGGCCCAACTGTGAGTGTGAACTGTAAATATCTGTCTACTGTCCTCTTGTGTGAAACTCTTGGGAGTGGGGCAAAAGAGCTCCAGAAATCTGCTCTCCCTACCCCGGAGGCCATTTCCAGGGCGGGATTCAGAACATAAAAACCGGCCGGCAGACTGCTGCAGAAGCTGGATTCCCTGCTTGGGACATCAGGCGGAGAAAAGACACGAATCTAAGCCTGCGCAGAGGGGCCCAACTGTGAGTGTGAACTGTAAATATCTGTCTACTGTCCTCTTCTGTGAAACTCTTGGGAGTGGGGCAAAAGAGCTCCAGAAATCTGCTCTCCCTACCCCGGAGGCCATTTCCAGGGCGGGATTCAGAACATAAAAACCAGCCGGCAGACTGCTGCAGAAGCTGGATTCCCTGCTTGGGACATCAGGCGGGGAAAAGACACGAATCTAAGCCTGCGCAGAGGGGCCCAACTGTGAGTGTGAACTGTAAATATCTGTCTACTGTCCTCTTGTGTGAAACTCTTGGGAGTGGGGGCAAAAGAGCTCCAGAAATCTGCTCTCCCTACCCCGGAGGCCATTTCCAGGGCGGGATTCAGAACATAAAAACCGGCCGGCAGACTGCTGCAGAAGCTGGATTCCCTGCTTGGGACATCAGGCGGGGAAAAGACACGAATCTAAGCCTGCGCAGAGGGGCCCAACTGTGAGTGTGAACTGTAAATATCTGTCTACTGTCCTCTTGTGTGAAACTCTTGGGAGTGGGGCAAAAGAGCTCCAGAAATCTGCTCTCCCTACCCCGGAGGCCATTTCCAGGGCGGGATTCAGAACATAAAAACCGGCCGGCAGACTGCTGCAGAAGCTGGATTCCCTGCTTGGGACATCAGGCGGGGAAAAGACACGAATCTAAGCCTGCGCAGAGGGGCCCAACTGTGATTGTGAACTGTAAATATCTGTCTAATGTCCTCTTGTGTGAAACTCTTGGGAGTGGGGCAAAAGAGCTCCAGAAATCTGCTCTCCCTACCCCGGAGGCCATTTCCAGGGCGGGATTCAGAACATAAAAACCGGCCGGCAGACTGCTGCAGAAGCTGGATTCCCTGCTTGGGACATCAGGCGGGGAAAAGACACGAATCTAAGCCTGCGCAGAGGGGCCCAACTGTGAGTGTGAACTGTAAATATCTGTCTACTGTACTCTTGTGTGAAACACTTGGGAGTGGGGCAAAAGAGCTCCAGAAATCTGCTCTCCCTACCCCGGAGGCCATTTCCAGGGTGGGATTCAGAACATAAAAACGGCCGGCAGACTGCTGCAGAAGCTGGATTCCCTGCTTGGGACATCAGGCGGGGAAAAGACACGAATCTAAGCCTGCGCAGAGGGGCCCAACTGTGAGTGTGAACTGTAAATATCTGTCTACTGTCCTCTTGTGTGAAACTCTTGGGAGTGGGGCAAAAGAGCTCCAGAAATCTGCTCTCCCTACCCCGGAGGCCATTTCCAGGGCGGGATTCAGAACATAAAAACCGGCCGGCAGACTACTGCAGAAGCTGGATTCCCTGCTTGGGACATCAGGCGGAGAAAAGACACGAATCTAAGCCTGCGCAGAGGGGCCCAACTGTGAGTGTGAACTGTAAATATCTGTCTACTGTCCTCTTGTGTGAAACTCTTGGGAGTGGGGCAAAAGAGCTCCAGAAATCTGCTCTCCCTACCCCGGAGGCCATTTCCAGGGCGGGATTCAGAACATAAAAACCGGCCAGCAGACTGCTGCAGAAGCTGGATTCCCTGCTTGGGACATCAGGCGGGGAAAAGACACGAATCTAAGCCTGCGCAGAGGGGCCCAACTGTGAGTGTGAACTGTAAATATCTGTCTACTGTCCTCTTGTGTGAAACTCTTGGGAGTGGGGCAAAAGAGCTCCAGAAATCTGCTCTCCCTACCCCGGAGGCCATTTCCAGGGCGGGATTCAGAACATAAAAACCGGCCGGCAGACTGCTGCAGAAGCTGGATTCCCTGCTTGGGACATCAGGCGGGGAAAAGACACGAATCTAAGCCTGCGCAGAGGGGCCCAACTGTGAGTGTGAACTGTAAATATCTGTCTACTGTCCTCTTGTGTGAAACTCTTGGGAGTGGGGCAAAAGAGCTCCAGAAATCTGATCTCCCTACCCCGGAGGCCATTTCCAGGGCGGGATTCAGAACATAAAAACCGGCCGGCAGACTGCTGCAGAAGCTGGATTCCCTGCTTGGGACATCAGGCGGGGAAAAGACACGAATCTAAGCCTGCGCAGAGGGGCCCAACTGTGAGTGTGAACTGTAAATATCTGTCTACTGTCCTCTTGTGTGAAACTCTTGGGAGTGGGGCAAAAAAGCTCCAGAAATCTGCTCTCCCTACCCCGGAGGCCATTTCCAGGGCGGGATTCAGAACATAAAAACCGGCCGGCAGACTGCTGCAGAAGCTGGATTCCCTGCTTGGGACATCAGGCGGGGAAAAGACACGAATCTAAGCCTGCGCAGAGGGGCCCAACTGTGAGTGTGAACTGTAAATATCTGTCTACTGTCCTCTTGTGTGAAGCTCTTGGGAGTGGGGCAAAAGAGCTCCAGAAATCTGCTCTCCCTACCCCGGAGGCCATTTCCAGGGCGGGATTCAGAACATAAAAACCAGCCGGCAGACTGCTGCAGAAGCTGGATTCCCTGCTTGGGACATCAGGCGGGGAAAAGACACGAATCTAAGCCTGCGCAGAGGGGCCCAACTGTGAGTGTGAACTGTAAATATCTGTCTAATGTCCTCTTGTGTGAAACTCTTGGGAGTGGGGCAAAAGAGCTCCAGAAATCTTCTCTCCCTACCCCGGAGGCCATTTCCAGGGTAAGATTCAGAACATAAAAACGGCCGGCAGACTGCTGCAGAAGCTGGATTCCCTGCTCGGGACATCAGGCGGGGAAAAGACACGAATCTAAGCCTGCGCAGAGGGGCCCAACTGTGAGTGTGAACTGTAAATATCTGTCTACTGTCCTCTTGTGTGAAACTCTTGGGAGTGGGGCAAAAAAGCTCCAGAAATCTGCTCTCCCTACCCCGGAGGCCATTTCCAGGGCGGGATTCAGAACATAAAAACCGGCCGGCAGACTGCTGCAGAAGCTGGATTCCCTGCTTGGGACATCAGGCGGGGAAAAGACACGAATCTAAGCCTGCGCAGAGGGGCCCAACTGTGAGTGTGAACTGTAAATATCTGTCTACTGTCCTCTTCTGTGAAACTCTTGGGAGTGGGGCAAAAAAGCTCCAGAAATCTGCTCTCCCTACCCCGGAGGCCATTTCCAGGGCGGGATTCAGAACATAAAAACCGGCCGGCAGACTGCTGCAGAAGCTGGATTCCCTGCTTGGGACATCAGGCGGGGAAAAGACACGAATCTAAGCCTGCGCAGAGGGGCCCAACTGTGAGTGTGAACTGTAAATATCTGTCTACTGTCCTCTTGTGTGAAACTCTTGGGAGTGGGGCAAAAGAGCTCCAGAAATCTGCTCTCCCTACCCCGGAGGCCATTTCCAGGGCGGGATTCAGAACATAAAGACCGGCCGGCAGACTGCTGCAGAAGCTGGATTCCCTGCTTGGGACATCAGGCGGGGAAAAGACACGAATCTAAGCCTGCGCAGAGGGGCCCAACTGTGAGTGTGAACTGTAAATATCTGTCTACTGTCCTCTTGTGTGAAACTCTTGGGAGTGGGGCAAAAGAGCTCCAGAAATCTGGTCTCCCTACCCCGGAGGCCATTTCCAGGGCGGGATTCAGAACATAAAAACCGGCCGGCAGACTGCTGCAGAAGCTGGATTCCCTGCTTGGGACATCAGGCAGGGAAAAGACACGAATCTAAGCCTGCGCAGAGGGGCCCAACTGTGAGTGTGAACTGTAAATATCTGTCTACTGTCCTCTTGTGTGAAGCTCTTGGGAGTGGGGCAAAAGAGCTCCAGAAATCTGCTCTCCCTACCCCGGAGGCCATTTCCAGGGCGGGATTCAGAACATAAAAACCGGCCGGCAGACTGCTGCAGAAGCTGGATTCCCTGCTTGGGACATCAGGCGGGGAAAAGACACGAATCTAAGCCTGCGCAGAGGGACCCAACTGTGAGTGTGAACTGTAAATATCTGTCTACTGTCCTCTTGTGTGAAACTCTTGGGAGTGGGGCAAAAGAGCTCCAGAAATCTGCTCTCCCTACCCCGGAGGCCATTTCCAGGGCGGGATTCAGAACATAAAAACTGGCCGGCAGACTGCTGCAGAAGCTGGATTCCCTGCTTGGGACATCAGGCGGGGAAAAGACACGAATCTAAGCCTGCGCAGAGGGGCCCAACTGTGAGTGTGAACTGTAAATATCTGTCTACTGTCCTCTTGTGTGAAACTCTTGGGAGTGGGGCAAAAAAGCTCCAGAAATCTGCTCTCCCTACCCCGGAGGCCATTTCCAGGGCGGGATTCAGAACATAAAAACCGGCCGGCAGACTGCTGCAGAAGCTGGATTCCCTGCTTGGGACATCAGGCGGAGAAAAGACACGAATCTAAGCCTGCGCAGAGGGGCCCAACTGTGAGTGTGAACTGTAAATATCTGTCTACTGTCCTCTTCTGTGAAACTCTTGGGAGTGGGGCAAAAGAGCTCCAGAAATCTGCTCTCCCTACCCCGGAGGCCATTTCCAGGGCGGGATTCAGAACATAAAAACCAGCCGGCAGACTGCTGCAGAAGCTGGATTCCCTGCTTGGGACATCAGGCGGGGAAAAGACACGAATCTAAGCCTGCGCAGAGGGGCCCAACTGTGAGTGTGAACTGTAAATATCTGTCTACTGTCCTCTTGTGTGAAACTCTTGGGAGTGGGGCAAAAGAGCTCCAGAAATCTGCTCTCCCTACCCCGGAGGCCATTTCCAGGTCGGGATTCAGAACATAAAAACCGGCCGGCAGACTGCTGCAGAAGCTGGATTCCCTGCTTGGGACATCAGGCGGGGAAAAGACACGAATCTAAGCCTGCGCAGAGGGGCCCAACTGTGAGTGTGAACTGTAAATATCTGTCTACTGTCCTCTTGTGTGAAACTCTTGGGAGTGGGGCAAAAAAGCTCCAGAAATCTGCTCTCCCTACCCCGGAGGCCATTTCCAGGGCGGGATTCAGAACATAAAAACCGGCCGGCAGACTGCTGCAGAAGCTGGATTCCCTGCTTGGGACATCAGGCGGGGAAAAGACACGAATCTAAGCCTGCGCAGAGGGGCCCAACTGTGAGTGTGAACTGTAAATATCTGTCTACTGTCCTCTTGTGTGAAACTCTTGGGAGTGGGGCAAAAGAGCTCCAGAAATCTGCTCTCCCTACCCCGGAGGCCATTTCCAGGGCGGGATTCAGAACATAAAAACCGGCCGGCAGACTGCTGCAGAAGCTGGATTCCCTGCTTGGGACATCAGGCGGGGAAAAGACACGAATCTAAGCCTGCGCAGAGGGGCCCAACTGTGAGTGTGAACTGTAAATATCTGTCTACTGTCCTCTTCTGTGAAACTCTTGGGAGTGGGGCAAAAGAGCTCCAGAAATCTGCTCTCCCTACCCCGGAGGCCATTTCCAGGGCGGGATTCAGAACATAAAAACCAGCCGGCAGACTGCTGCAGAAGCTGGATTCCCTGCTTGGGACATCAGGCGGGGAAAAGACACGAATCTAAGCCTGCGCAGAGGGGCCCAACTGTGAGTGTGAACTGTAAATATCTGTCTACTGTCCTCTTGTGTGAAACTCTTGGGAGTGGGGCAAAAGAGCTCCAGAAATCTGCTCTCCCTACCCCGGAGGCCATTTCCAGGTCGGGATTCAGAACATAAAAACCGGCCGGCAGACTGCTGCAGAAGCTGGATTCCCTGCTTGGGACATCAGGCGGGGAAAAGACACGAATCTAAGCCTGCGCAGAGGGGCCCAACTGTGAGTGTGAACTGTAAATATCTGTCTACTGTCCTCTTGTGTGAAACTCTTGGGAGTGGGGCAAAAGAGCTCCAGAAATATGCTCTCCCTACCCCGGAGGCCATTTCCAGGGCGGGATTCAGAACATAAAAACCGGCCGGCAGACTGCTGCAGAAGCTGGATTCCCTGCTTGGGACATCAGGCGGGGAAAAGACACGAATCTAAGCCTGCGCAGAGGGGCCCAACTGTGAGTGTGAACTGTAAATATCTGTCTACTGTCCTCTTGTGTGAAACTCTTGGGAGTGGGGCAAAAGAGCTCCAGAAATATGCTCTCCCTACCCCGGAGGCCATTTCCAGGGCGGGATTCAGAACACAAATACCAGCCGGCAGACTGCTGCAGAAGCTGGATTCCCTGCTTGGGACATCAGGCGGGGAAAAGACACGAATCTAAGCCTGCGCAGAGGGGCCCAACTGTGAGTGTGAACTGTAAATATCTGTCTAATGTCCTCTTGTGTGAAACTCTTGGGAGTGGGGCAAAAAAGCTCCAGAAATCTGCTCTCCCTACCCCGGAGGCCATTTCCAGGGCGGGATTCAGAACATAAAAACCGGCCGGCAGACTGCTGCAGAAGCTGGATTCCCTGCTTGGGACATCAGGCGGGGAAAAGACACGAATCTAAGCCTGCGCAGAGGGGCCCAACTGTGAGTGTGAACTGTAAATATCTGTCTACTGTCCTCTTCTGTGAAACTCTTGGGAGTGGGGCAAAAGAGCTCCAGAAATCTGCTCTCCCTACCCCGGAGGCCATTTCCAGGGCGGGATTCAGAACATAAAAACCAGCCGGCAGACTGCTGCAGAAGCTGGATTCCCTGCTTGGGACATCAGGCGGGGAAAAGACACGAATCTAAGCCTGCGCAGAGGGGCCCAACTGTGAGTGTGAACTGTAAATATCTGTCTACTGTCCTCTTGTGTGAAACTCTTGGGAGTGGGGCAAAAGAGCTCCAGAAATCTGCTCTCCCTACCCCGGAGGCCATTTCCAGGTCGGGATTCAGAACATAAAAACCGGCCGGCAGACTGCTGCAGAAGCTGGATTCCCTGCTTGGGACATCAGGCGGGGAAAAGACACGAATCTAAGCCTGCGCAGAGGGGCCCAACTGTGAGTGTGAACTGTAAATATCTGTCTACTGTCCTCTTGTGTGAAACTCTTGGGAGTGGGGCAAAAGAGCTCCAGAAATCTGCTCTCCCTACCCCGGAGGCCATTTCCAGGGCGGGATTCAGAACATAAAAACCGGCCGGCAGACTGCTGCAGAAGCTGGATTCCCTGCTTGGGACATCAGGCGGGGAAAAGACACGAATCTAAGCCTGCGCAGAGGGGCCCAACTGTGAGTGTGAACTGTAAATATCTGTCTACTGTCCTCTTCTGTGAAACTCTTGGGAGTGGGGCAAAAGAGCTCCAGAAATCTGCTCTCCCTACCCCGGAGGCCATTTCCAGGGCGGGATTCAGAACATAAAAACCGGCCGGCAGACTGCTGCAGAAGCTGGATTCCCTGCTTGGGACATCAGGCGGGGAAAAGACACGAATCTAAGCCTGCGCAGAGGGGCCCAACTGTGAGTGTGAACTGTAAATATCTGTCTACTGTCCTCTTCTGTGAAACTCTTGGGAGTGGGGCAAAAGAGCTCCAGAAATCTGCTCTCCCTACCCCGGAGGCCATTTCCAGGGCGGGATTCAGAACATAAAAACCAGCCGGCAGACTGCTGCAGAAGCTGGATTCCCTGCTTGGGACATCAGGCGGGGAAAAGACACGAATCTAAGCCTGCGCAGAGGGGCCCAACTGTGAGTGTGAACTGTAAATATCTGTCTACTGTCCTCTTGTGTGAAACTCTTGGGATTGGGGCAAAAGAGCTCCAGAAATCTGCTCTCCCTACCCCGGAGGCCATTTCCAGGGCGGGATTCAGAACATAAAAACCGGCCGGCAGACTGCTGCAGAAGCTGGATTCCCTGCTTGGGACATCAGGCGGGGAAAAGACACGAATCTAAGCCTGCGCAGAGGGGCCCAACTGTGAGTGTGAACTGTAAATATCTGTCTACTGTCCTCTTGTGTGAAACTCTTGGGAGTGGGGCAAAAGAGCTCCAGAAATCTGCTCTCCCTACCCCGGAGGCCATTTCCAGGGCGGGATTCAGAACATAAAAACCGGCCGGCAGACTGCTGCAGAAGCTGGATTCCCTGCTTGGGACATCAGGCGGGGAAAAGACACGAATCTAAGCCTGCGCAGAGGGGCCCAACTGTGAGTGTGAACTGTAAATATCTGTCTACTGTCCTCTTGTGTGAAACTCTTGGGAGTGGGGCAAAAGAGCTCCAGAAATCTGCTCTCCCTACCCCGGAGGCCATTTCCAGGGCGGGATTCAGAACATAAAAACCGGCCGGCAGACTGCTGCAGAAGCTGGATTCCCTGCTTGGGACATCAGGCGGGGAAAAGACACGAATCTAAGCCTGCGCAGAGGGGCCCAACTGTGAGTGTGAACTGTAAATATCTGTCTACTGTCCTCTTGTGTGAAACTCTTGGGAGTGGGGCAAAAAAGCTCCAGAAATCTGCTCTCCCTACCCCGGAGGCCATTTCCAGGGCGGGATTCAGAACATAAAAACCGGCCGGCAGACTGCTGCAGAAGCTGGATTCCCTGCTTGGGACATCAGGCGGGGAAAAGACACAAATCTAAGCCTGCGCAGAGGGGCCCAACTGTGAGTGTGAACTGTAAATATCTGTCTACTGTCCTCTTGTGTGAAACTCTTGGGAGTGGGGCAAAAGAGCTCCAGAAATCTGCTCTCCCTACCCCGGAGGCCATTTCCAGGGCAGGATTCAGAACATAAAAACCAGCCGGCAGACTGCTGCAGAAGCTGGATTCCCTGCTTGGGACATCAGGCGGGGAAAAGACACGAATCTAAGCCTGCGCAGAGGGGCCCAACTGTGAGTGTGAACTGTAAATATCTGTCTAATGTCCTCTTGTGTGAAACTCTTGGGAGTGGGGCAAAAGAGCTCCAGAAATCTGCTCTCCCTACCCCGGAGGCCATTTCCAGGGTGGGATTCAGAACATAAAAACGGCCGGCAGACTGCTGCAGAAGCTGGATTCCCTGCTTGGGACATCAGGCGGGGAAAAGACACGAATCTAAGCCTGCGCAGAGGGGCCCAACTGTGAGTGTGAACTGTAAATATCTGTCTACTGTCCTCTTGTGTGAAACTCTTGGGAGTGGGGCAAAAGAGCTCCAGAAATCTGCTCTCCCTACCCCGGAGGCCATTTCCAGGGCGGGATTCAGAACATAAAAACCAGCCGGCAGACTGCTGCAGAAGCTGGATTCCCTGCTTGGGACATCAGGCGGAGAAAAGACACGAATCTAAGCCTGCGCAGAGGGGCCCAACTGTGAGTGTGAACTGTAAATATCTGTCTACTGTCCTCTTGTGTGAAACTCTTGGGAGTGGGGCAAAAGAGCTCCAGAAATCTGCTCTCCCTACCCCGGAGGCCATTTCCAGGGCGGGATTCAGAACATAAAAACCGGCCAGCAGACTGCTGCAGAAGCTGGATTCCCTGCTTGGGACATCAGGCGGGGAAAAGACACGAATCTAAGCCTGCGCAGAGGGGCCCAACTGTGAGTGTGAACTGTAAATATCTGTCTACTGTCCTCTTGTGTGAAACTCTTGGGAGTGGGGCAAAAGAGCTCCAGAAATCTGCTCTCCCTACCCCGGAGGCCATTTCCAGGGCGGGATTCAGAACATAAAAACCGGAGGGCAGACTGCTGCAGAAGCTGGATTCCCTGCTTGGGACATCAGGCG
This sequence comes from Suncus etruscus, assembly GCF_024139225.1. Lineage (NCBI taxonomy): Eukaryota > Metazoa > Chordata > Mammalia > Eulipotyphla > Soricidae > Suncus > Suncus etruscus. The sequence continues at coordinate 87,038,639 of NC_064861.1, read as the reverse complement.
GGGAAAAGACACGAATCTAAGCCTGCGCAGAGGGGCCCAACTGTGAGTGTGAACTGTAAATATCTGTCTACTGTCCTCTTGTGTGAAGCTCTTGGGAGTGGGGCAAAAGAGCTCCAGAAATCTGCTCTCCCTACCCCGGAGGCCATTTCCAGGGTGGGATTCAGAACATAAAAACGGCCGGCAGACTGCTGCAGAAGCTGGATTCCCTGCTTGGGACATCAGGCGGGGAAAAGACACGAATCTAAGCCTGCGCAGAGGGGCCCAACTGTGAGTGTGAACTGTAAATATCTGTCTACTGTCCTCTTGTGTGAAACTCTTGGGAGTGGGGCAAAAGAGCTCCAGAAATCTGCTCTCCCTACCCCGGAGGCCATTTCCAGGGCGGGATTCAGAACATAAAAACCGGCCGGCAGACTGCTGCAGAAGCTGGATTCCCTGCTTGGGACATCAGGCGGAGAAAAGACACGAATCTAAGCCTGCGCAGAGGGGCCCAACTGTGAGTGTGAACTGTAAATATCTGTCTACTGTCCTCTTGTGTGAAACTCTTGGGAGTGGGGCAAAAGAGCTCCAGAAATCTGCTCTCCCTACCCCGGAGGCCATTTCCAGGGCGGGATTCAGAACATAAAAACCGGCCGGCAGACTGCTGCAGAAGCTGGATTCCCTGCTTGGGACATCAGGCGGAGAAAAGACACGAATCTAAGCCTGCGCAGAGGGGCCCAACTGTGAGTGTGAACTGTAAATATCTGTCTACTGTCCTCTTCTGTGAAACTCTTGGGAGTGGGGCAAAAGAGCTCCAGAAATCTGCTCTCCCTACCCCGGAGGCCATTTCCAGGGCGGGATTCAGAACATAAAAACCGGCCGGCAGACTGCTGCAGAAGCTGGATTCCCTGCTTGGGACATCAGGCGGGGAAAAGACACGAATCTAAGCCTGCGCAGAGGGGCCCAACTGTGAGTGTGAACTGTAAATATCTGTCTACTGTCCTCTTGTGTGAAACTCTTGGGAGTGGGGCAAAAGAGCTCCAGAAATCTGCTCTCCCTACCCCGGAGGCCATTTCCAGGGCGGGATTCAGAACATAAAGACCGGCCGGCAGACTGCTGCAGAAGCTGGATTCCCTGCTTGGGACATCAGGCGGGGAAAAGACACGAATCTAAGCCTGCGCAGAGGGGCCCAACTGTGAGTGTGAACTGTAAATATCTGTCTACTGTCCTCTTGTGTGAAACTCTTGGGAGTGGGGCAAAAGAGCTCCAGAAATCTGGTCTCCCTACCCCGGAGGCCATTTCCAGGGCGGGATTCAGAACATAAAAACCGGCCGGCAGACTGCTGCAGAAGCTGGATTCCCTGCTTGGGACATCAGGCAGGGGAAAAGACACGAATCTAAGCCTGCGCAGAGGGGCCCAACTGTGAGTGTGAACTGTAAATATCTGTCTACTGTCCTCTTGTGTGAAGCTCTTGGGAGTGGGGCAAAAGAGCTCCAGAAATCTGCTCTCCCTACCCCGGAGGCCATTTCCAGGGCGGGATTCAGAACATAAAAACCGGCCGGCAGACTGCTGCAGAAGCTGGATTCCCTGCTTGGGACATCAGGCGGGGAAAAGACACGAATCTAAGCCTGCGCAGAGGGGACCCAACTGTGAGTGTGAACTGTAAATATCTGTCTACTGTCCTCTTGTGTGAAACTCTTGGGAGTGGGGCAAAAGAGCTCCAGAAATCTGCTCTCCCTACCCCGGAGGCCATTTCCAGGGCGGGATTCAGAACATAAAAACTGGCCGGCAGACTGCTGCAGAAGCTGGATTCCCTGCTTGGGACATCAGGCGGGGAAAAGACACGAATCTAAGCCTGCGCAGAGGGGCCCAACTGTGAGTGTGAACTGTAAATATCTGTCTACTGTCCTCTTCTGTGAAACTCTTGGGAGTGGGGCAAAAGAGCTCCAGAAATCTGCTCTCCCTACCCCGGAGGCCATTTCCAGGGCGGCATTCAGAACATAAAAACCAGCCGGCAGACTGCTGCAGAAGCTGGATTCCCTGCTTGGGACATCAGGCGGGGAAAAGACACGAATCTAAGCCTGCGCAGAGGGGCCCAACTGTGAGTGTGAACTGTAAATATCTGTCTACTGTCCTCTTGTGTGAAACTCTTGGGAGTGGGGCAAAAGAGCTCCAGAAATCTGCTCTCCCTACCCCGGAGGCCATTTCCAGGTCGGGATTCAGAACATAAAAACCGGCCGGCAGACTGCTGCAGAAGCTGGATTCCCTGCTTGGGACATCAGGCGGGGAAAAGACACGAATCTAAGCCTGCGCAGAGGGGCCCAACTGTGAGTGTGAACTGTAAATATCTGTCTACTGTCCTCTTGTGTGAAACTCTTGGGAGTGGGGCAAAAGAGCTCCAGAAATCTGCTCTCCCTACCCCGGAGGCCATTTCCAGGGCGGGATTCAGAACATAAAAACCGGCCGGCAGACTGCTGCAGAAGCTGGATTCCCTGCTTGGGACATCAGGCGGGGAAAAGACACGAATCTAAGCCTGCGCAGAGGGGCCCAACTGTGAGTGTGAACTGTAAATATCTGTCTACTGTCCTCTTGTGTGAAACTCTTGGGAGTGGGGCAAAAGAGCTCCAGAAATATGCTCTCCCTACCCCGGAGGCCATTTCCAGGGCGGGATTCAGAACACAAATACCAGCCGGCAGACTGCTGCAGAAGCTGGATTCCCTGCTTGGGACATCAGGCGGGGAAAAGACACGAATCTAAGCCTGCGCAGAGGGGCCCAACTGTGAGTGTGAACTGTAAATATCTGTCTAATGTCCTCTTGTGTGAAACTCTTGGGAGTGGGGCAAAAAAGCTCCAGAAATCTGCTCTCCCTACCCCGGAGGCCATTTCCAGGGCGGGATTCAGAACATAAAAACCGGCCGGCAGACTGCTGCAGAAGCTGGATTCCCTGCTTGGGACATCAGGCGGGGAAAAGACACGAATCTAAGCCTGCGCAGAGGGGCCCAACTGTGAGTGTGAACTGTAAATATCTGTCTACTGTCCTCTTGTGTGAAACTCTTGGGAGTGGGGCAAAAGAGCTCCAGAAATCTGCTCTCCCTACCCCGGAGGCCATTTCCAGGGCAGGATTCAGAACATAAAAACCAGCCGGCAGACTGCTGCAGAAGCTGGATTCCCTGCTTGGGACATCAGGCGGGGAAAAGACACGAATCTAAGCCTGCGCAGAGGGGCCCAACTGTGAGTGTGAACTGTAAATATCTGTCTAATGTCCTCTTGTGTGAAACTCTTGGGAGTGGGGCAAAAGAGCTCCAGAAATCTGCTCTCCCTACCCCGGAGGCCATTTCCAGGGTGGGATTCAGAACATAAAAACGGCCGGCAGACTGCTGCAGAAGCTGGATTCCCTGCTTGGGACATCAGGCGGGGAAAAGACACGAATCTAAGCCTGCGCAGAGGGGCCCAACTGTGAGTGTGAACTGTAAATATCTGTCTACTGTCCTCTTGTGTGAAACTCTTGGGAGTGGGGCAAAAGAGCTCCAGAAATCTGCTCTCCCTACCCCGGAGGCCATTTCCAGGGCGGGATTCAGAACATAAAAACCAGCCGGCAGACTGCTGCAGAAGCTGGATTCCCTGCTTGGGACATCAGGCGGAGAAAAGACACGAATCTAAGCCTGCGCAGAGGGGCCCAACTGTGAGTGTGAACTGTAAATATCTGTCTACTGTCCTCTTGTGTGAAACTCTTGGGAGTGGGGCAAAAGAGCTCCAGAAATCTGCTCTCCCTACCCCGGAGGCCATTTCCAGGGCGGGATTCAGAACATAAAAACCGGCCAGCAGACTGCTGCAGAAGCTGGATTCCCTGCTTGGGACATCAGGCGGGGAAAAGACACGAATCTAAGCCTCCGCAGAGGGGCCCAACTGTGAGTGTGAACTGTAAATATCTGTCTACTGTCCTCTTGTGTGAAACTCTTGGGAGTGGGGCAAAAGAGCTCCAGAAATCTGCTCTCCCTACCCCGGAGGCCATTTCCAGGGCGGGATTCAGAACATAAAAACCGGCCGGCAGACTGCTGCAGAAGCTGGATTCCCTGCTTGGGACATCAGGCGGGGAAAAGACACGAATCTAAGCCTGCGCAGAGGGGCCCAACTGTGAGTGTGAACTGTAAATATCTGTCTACTGTCCTCTTGTGTGAAGCTCTTGGGAGTGGGGCAAAAGAGCTCCAGAAATCTGCTCTCCCTACCCCGGAGGCCATTTCCAGGGCGGGATTCAGAACATAAAAACCGGCCGGCAGACTGCTGCAGAAGCTGGATTCCCTGCTTGGGACATCAGGCGGGGAAAAGACACGAATCTAAGCCTGCGCAGAGGGGCCCAACTGTGAGTGTGAACTGTAAATATCTGTCTACTGTCCTCTTGTGTGAAACTCTTGGGAGTGGGGCAAAAGAGCTCCAGAAATCTGCTCTCCCTACCCCGGAGGCCATTTCCAGGGCGGCATTCAGAACATAAAAACCAGCCGGCAGACTGCTGCAGAAGCTGGATTCCCTGCTTGGGACATCAGGCGGGGAAAAGACACGAATCTAAGCCTGCGCAGAGGGGCCCAACTGTGAGTGTGAACTGTAAATATCTGTCTACTGTCCTCTTGTGTGAAACTCTTGGGAGTGGGGCAAAAGAGCTCCAGAAATCTGCTCTCCCTACCCCGGAGGCCATTTCCAGGGCGGGATTCAGAACATAAAAACCGGCCGGCAGACTGCTGCAGAAGCTGGATTCCCTGCTTGGGACATCAGGCGGGGAAAAGACACGAATCTAAGCCTGCGCAGAGGGGCCCAACTGTGAGTGTGAACTGTAAATATCTGTCTACTGTCCTCTTGTGTGAAACTCTTGGGAGTGGGGCAAAAGAGCTCCAGAAATCTGATCTCCCTACCCCGGAGGCCATTTCCAGGGCGGGATTCAGAACATAAAAACCGGCCGGCAGACTGCTGCAGAAGCTGGATTCCCTGCTTGGGACATCAGGCGGGGAAAAGACACGAATCTAAGCCTGCGCAGAGGGGCCCAACTGTGAGTGTGAACTGTAAATATCTGTCTACTGTCCTCTTGTGTGAAACTCTTGGGAGTGGGGCAAAAAAGCTCCAGAAATCTGCTCTCCCTACCCCGGAGGCCATTTCCAGGGCGGGATTCAGAACATAAAAACCGGCCGGCAGACTGCTGCAGAAGCTGGATTCCCTGCTTGGGACATCAGGCGGGGAAAAGACACGAATCTAAGCCTGCGCAGAGGGGCCCAACTGTGAGTGTGAACTGTAAATATCTGTCTACTGTCCTCTTGTGTGAAGCTCTTGGGAGTGGGGCAAAAGAGCTCCAGAAATCTGCTCTCCCTACCCCGGAGGCCATTTCCAGGGCGGGATTCAGAACATAAAAACCAGCCGGCAGACTGCTGCAGAAGCTGGATTCCCTGCTTGGGACATCAGGCGGGGAAAAGACACGAATCTAAGCCTGCGCAGAGGGGCCCAACTGTGAGTGTGAACTGTAAATATCTGTCTAATGTCCTCTTGTGTGAAACTCTTGGGAGTGGGGCAAAAGAGCTCCAGAAATCTTCTCTCCCTACCCCGGAGGCCATTTCCAGGGTAAGATTCAGAACATAAAAACGGCCGGCAGACTGCTGCAGAAGCTGGATTCCCTGCTCGGGACATCAGGCGGGGAAAAGACACGAATCTAAGCCTGCGCAGAGGGGCCCAACTGTGAGTGTGAACTGTAAATATCTGTCTACTGTCCTCTTGTGTGAAACTCTTGGGAGTGGGGCAAAAGAGCTCCAGAAATCTGCTCTCCCTACCCCGGAGGCCATTTCCAGGGCGGGATTCAGAACATAAAAACCGGCCGGCAGACTGCTGCAGAAGCTGGATTCCCTGCTTGGGACATCAGGCGGAGAAAAGACACGAATCTAAGCCTGCGCAGAGGGGCCCAACTGTGAGTGTGAACTGTAAATATCTGTCTACTGTCCTCTTCTGTGAAACTCTTGGGAGTGGGGCAAAAGAGCTCCAGAAATCTGCTCTCCCTACCCCGGAGGCCATTTCCAGGGCGGGATTCAGAACATAAAAACCGGCCGGCAGACTGCTGCAGAAGCTGGATTCCCTGCTTGGGACATCAGGCGGGGAAAAGACACGAATCTAAGCCTGCGCAGAGGGGCCCAACTGTGAGTGTGAACTGTAAATATCTGTCTACTGTCCTCTTGTGTGAAACTCTTGGGAGTGGGGCAAAAGAGCTCCAGAAATCTGCTCTCCCTACCCCGGAGGCCATTTCCAGGGCGGGATTCAGAACATAAAGACCGGCCGGCAGACTGCTGCAGAAGCTGGATTCCCTGCTTGGGACATCAGGCGGGGAAAAGACACGAATCTAAGCCTGCGCAGAGGGGCCCAACTGTGAGTGTGAACTGTAAATATCTGTCTACTGTCCTCTTGTGTGAAACTCTTGGGAGTGGGGGCAAAAGAGCTCCAGAAATCTGGTCTCCCTACCCCGGAGGCCATTTCCAGGGCGGGATTCAGAACATAAAAACCGGCCGGCAGACTGCTGCAGAAGCTGGATTCCCTGCTTGGGACATCAGGCAGGGAAAAGACACGAATCTAAGCCTGCGCAGAGGGGCCCAACTGTGAGTGTGAACTGTAAATATCTGTCTACTGTCCTCTTGTGTGAAGCTCTTGGGAGTGGGGCAAAAGAGCTCCAGAAATCTGCTCTCCCTACCCCGGAGGCCATTTCCAGGGCGGGATTCAGAACATAAAAACCGGCCGGCAGACTGCTGCAGAAGCTGGATTCCCTGCTTGGGACATCAGGCGGGGAAAAGACACGAATCTAAGCCTGCGCAGAGGGACCCAACTGTGAGTGTGAACTGTAAATATCTGTCTACTGTCCTCTTGTGTGAAACTCTTGGGAGTGGGGCAAAAGAGCTCCAGAAATCTGCTCTCCCTACCCCGGAGGCCATTTCCAGGGCGGGATTCAGAACATAAAAACTGGCCGGCAGACTGCTGCAGAAGCTGGATTCCCTGCTTGGGACATCAGGCGGGGAAAAGACACGAATCTAAGCCTGCGCAGAGGGGCCCAACTGTGAGTGTGAACTGTAAATATCTGTCTACTGTCCTCTTGTGTGAAACTCTTGGGAGTGGGGCAAAAAAGCTCCAGAAATCTGCTCTCCCTACCCCGGAGGCCATTTCCAGGGCGGGATTCAGAACATAAAAACCGGCCGGCAGACTGCTGCAGAAGCTGGATTCCCTGCTTGGGACATCAGGCGGAGAAAAGACACGAATCTAAGCCTGCGCAGAGGGGCCCAACTGTGAGTGTGAACTGTAAATATCTGTCTACTGTCCTCTTGTGTGAAACTCTTGGGAGTGGGGCAAAAGAGCTCCAGAAATCTGCTCTCCCTACCCCGGAGGCCATTTCCAGGGCGGGACTTCAGAACATGAAAACCAGCCGGCAGACTGCTGCAGAAGCTGGATTCCCTGCTTGGGACATCAGGCGGGGAAAAGACACGAATCTAAGCCTGCGCAGAGGGGCCCAACTGTGAGTGTGAACTGTAAATATCTGTCTACTGTCCTCTTGTGTGAAACTCTTGGGAGTGGGGGCAAAAGAGCTCCAGAAATCTGCTCTCCCTACCCCGGAGGCCATTTCCAGGGCGGGATTCAGAACATAAAAACCGGCCGGCAGACTGCTGCAGAAGCTGGATTCCCTGCTTGGGAA